>NC_064890.1:313129-626258 GCF_929443795.1 Astur gentilis
GGTTCAAGAAATGGAGTGTTTGAAAACCTAAATACAGAACAATTTTTCCAGCTGTCAAATCATGTTTTATGTATTTAAAAAAAAAAAAAATCTTCAGTCACTTTTTTTGGTCAGAGAATGGAGAGGAGATCTACAGCTTACTGAAATAGCAGTAGTTTCCCACAAAGACAAAGCAGACTAGTACAGAAAACCCAAGGTAGAATTACCTTCCACTTCTCTTGCAGCCAGGGGTCTGGATCAATTTTCTCTCCCAGCAGGCCATAGGCAGTCAGCCCTGGTGGACAGAGAGGGGTCTGTTCATCCTGGCCATGAGGAGTGACAGGTTCCATCTCTGCAGGTGGTGAGCACAGAATAGCCTAGACATGTAATAGATCATAACTTCAGGAATCCAGGTATTTAGGAGATCTTGAAGGTGGCCAGAGAAGTCCAAGTCTCTGTGCCATTTGTTTTTCTTTCTCTTCTAGCTGTGAATCTAAAGAACAATAAGATAAAACAGCTCCAGAGCTACAATTCCCTCAGTTTGTTCCTGTCACAATTTGGTTTTTGTTTTCCCACAGGATGGATATATTGACTTCATGGAGTATGTGGCTGCCCTCAGCCTTGTTCTCCGTGGGAAGATGGAGCAGAAATTGCGGTGGTATTTCAAGCTCTATGATGTAGATGGCAATGGCTGTATTGATCGACATGAATTGCTCAACATCATTAAGGTGAGTCTCCAGGGGTCTGTGTTCTTTCTTCTTTCCTTAAAGACAAATGCACCACACAAGTAAGATTTTCGCTATTCCCCATATGGATGATCATGGATGAGACCTTCTTTAAAAGTATTCTTTCTTTTAGCAGAATTCCTCACGATCTCATGGTCCAGTAAGCAGACTTGACAGACTCTTCTTTACCACCACAGCATATGTAACAGCATAGCTAACTCCATAAAATTGTTTTAGCTGCCTAGGACCTAAATTGCACTTTCCAAGATTTCAGACTCCATGACTGTCAGTTGCACTCTCTGCAATGTGTCCTTCCTATGTCCTTTTCCCCATATGAATAGTAGTTGGAGAGTTAGTCCAGTTTGCTTTCTAGAACCAGCTCCTAAACATCAATATAATAAAACATTTCTGACTCTAGCAAATAGTTTGAAGAAGAATGACTGTCAATAGAAAAGATTGTATGCAAATAGCTATTATGGAAGGTGTTGGAATTGCAGGCGTAAACATGATCTTATGAATAGCTCAGAATGAATTATGCTGGAAGTTCAGATTATTCTGTAAAGACTGGGAAACTAGAAAGATGCAGGAAAGATTCAATGATCCTAAATAATTTACATTTCTGAATAAGAAAAGTCAGAAAATGCATTTGATAAAGATTTGAAGCCTGAGCTGTCCACAAATAAAACCACTAATAAGATGTTAATAATGCATTCTCACCTGGGTATGAATCTTAGTGCTGGGTATTGAAGAGACCAAGCCATATCAGTAACTGTAATAATATACAGCTTCCTACCAATAACTTGCACTAGACATACTCAGACATCACAGTGAAGCAACAGATAGTAATTGTTTAACACAGAGTTCTTGAGAAACAAGTCTTGTGGGCGATGATTGATGGCAACCAATTTACTGCCCTTGGAATTTTGTGGATGTAGTTCAGTGTCTTTCTTGGCAGCCTTAGGAAATTGCTGAGGTGATACTTAGTTTTAGTAAAATGGCATTTGAAAAAGAATGGAGAAACTTACCAAATATCAGAAGGTAAAAACTAGAAAGTGAATAGTCTTACAGTCAATATAAAGGCTCTGGAATCACATATTTTGTGGACATCCTTAAACAAAGGAAACAATTAGTCATGGAAAGAAAAGAGAACCCTGCACTATATGGTTATGAATAAAATGAATTGTAGTAAACAGTGGTGAATAATGCTTAAACTTTCTCAAGCTGAAAAATAATTTCCACTGAGCTTTAGGGAGAAGCAGGATATACAGGAAGCAGTATAAAAATGGAAATAGGGAGAGCAAGAATAGAAATAAATGACCATAACATATAGGAAAGGAATTTCATAATGTCAGATGCCAAGGGTGTTGGACAGTGCTTGTTGGGCTTGGTGGACCAGAGGGTAATAGAAAGTGGATCAGTTAAGTGGATCATGATTCTGCCATTTCTGCAGTGCTTAACCTCCACCTAAGCAGAATTAGGATGATCATCTGAGTTTCACTGCTCGTTCTGTGCTCCAAACCCATGCTCCCTTTGCAGCCTTCAGTGCCAGCTGTAAGGCCTGATGATTTCTGCTGTGTTTTCCTATTGATGTTGGTTCGTTTTGTATGGGGAAGGTACCAGGCATGATTGTCTTGTTCTGAATCTACACTGACAGGCTGCAGTGGAATCAGTCTATTGTTTTGGGATCCATTAGGCAGCTTCCTATTCTTGCTCTTTTCTTCTAGGCTATTCGAGCTATTAATGGTGGTGACCATGAAACTAGTGCAGAAGAGTTCACCAACCGAGTTTTCAACAAAATTGATGTGAATGGAGATGGTAAGATTCCTGTCTTAGTCATACAACTCAGGTAGTCTCTGTGCTATAGAGAGATATCCATGTCTTCCTTTCTTGATTGAACTTTATGCCTCTTTATTTTATATTTGCTTGTTAGATGAATTCTCATCCAGTAATGTACTCTAAGTGAATTTTGCTAAGGCATTTTTCTCCTTGCATCATACATAATCAATATGACAGGATTTGTTCCCTGTACTAAGTCTCACCTGTGTTCTGTCCACGACTTTGGTGGGGGGGGTTGGGGGGGTGGGGTGGAATTGGCAGGGAGGAGTTTGCCTTTTAGTATGTTGCTGTGTAGCTTATGTCAGTTAGAAGTGGGAAATATTAACAGATGACCCCAGGTGCTCCTAAATATTTCAGCAGCAGGGAAAGGAAGAACTGGAATTTAATGTTGAAGTTCCAAATTTCTTCACTGGGTCTCTACAGGCAGTACAGCAAGCACATGAAATGCTATGGACCAGTAAGTCAAAAGCTGGTCAATGCCACTGTAGTCACTGTATGTCCCTGACAGATATTTGTTTCCTTGCTACTTCATGTGCTCATTACCTTCTGATGTGCCCTTTTGTTATTCCAGAAGAACTCTGCCAAGCTGCTTCCCTGCACAAGGACTTTTTGGCCTAGCACAGGAAACCTATTTCTGCCTGTCACATCTTCCTTCTGTCACTTCTTTTAAACATGAAAACCAGCAAGTATGGGGCAGATTAGGACTATGACAAATTAGGACAAAAAGGAGGCGGCTAATCCAGCCTTATTTATAAGAATCTATGATCCCACTCCTTAGCTATGCACTTCCTCTGTTCTTTCCTATGTACCTTTCCCCTTGTGTGGGGAAAAAAAAAAAAAAAGAAAAAAGGAAGCTGGAGTTGCCTGGATATCAGGGAAGTTTCATATAAGCTTAAAAAGACTCTCTGAGGCCTCTTGGTGCTTTAGAACAGTGCATGTGTAGTAAGTGGTCTCTAAAGTTAGATTACTGTACTCCTTTTCTTGTTTAAATGTGGATTTGCATGATTCTGATGCCTTCTGTCTGTGTCTGGCACAGGTGAACTTTCTCTGGATGAATTTGTGGAGGGAGCAAGGAAAGACAAGGAATTCATGGAGGTGATGATGAAAAGCTTGGACCTGTCACACATTGTGGCCATGATCAACAACCGTCGGCATAGTGTATAAGTCAAACTAGGAGAAGACACTGTGCCAGTAGACTGAACGGTGTACACACACCAGAAAGGAGAGACAGCATTTTTTAAAACAAACAGAATTGCCATAAACACACATATGGAAGTAGGAACAGAAAGACACTGCTATATTTGTGTATCTGAGTGCATGTTTCTGTACAAATATTGAAGCTCAGCCACATACATGCAAGGCTGGTTCAGAAAAACTGGATCTGGGTGGCAGTATTTGACTTGAGTTCCTAAAATTTAAAGGCCAGGTTTCAGGGCACAAATTTCCTCCTTATTCTGTGTCCCAGATTGTCACTTTGCAATGGACTAAAAGTAATGCTAAGTTTGTGAAGAGCAGTAGCAGAACTGGATGATGGAGCGTGGAAAATTTCTGACGTGTACAAAAGAAGAGCTTCAAACTGTTATCAATGTAGAGAAGTATCAAAAGAATGTAACTTCCACTGTTCTTGTCATGGTGTTAGATCATAAACACCAGCATGTTTTTCCATACCAGATATGCCTGGATTTGGTAGTCTCTACAGAAGTAGCTTTATTCAGAAGATCTCAAGAACTGAAAGAAAAATCAGTCTTTAAGGCCAATAGTGGCAAATCTGTTCCCAGCTGCACTGTCAGTAATGCTGCTGTTTGCAGCTTTCTGTGATCAAAGAACTCTTTATCAAACAAGTCAACAGTTTAGAAGCAGCTTCTGTAATTAGAGAAAATACGCTGCTCAGTTTCCCAAAGCAGAATTACCTGAGAGATCAAATCCTTTTTACACTAATTGTCCTACTACTCTCCTCTCATACAATGGAATAAATGAAGTATGTGAAGATGAGCCTAATATTGTTTCTTCACACATCCTTTATTGGTCTTTCTTTTTATTCTTGGGGAGAAGATCTAAGAAGCAAAAGAAACAACACAGCAAGGTGACTTGTGAATTCTGCTGTTCATGTGAATACTGGAGTGTAGTTGATACTCCAGATCAGTGCTGCTACAAATGACTCTGTACATGATGTACACGATGGGAAGAGTGATGTAGCACAGATAGAAACTGAGCAAAGTGTTTCTTGTTCACTGACGTTAGGTAAGGTCACAATCAGAAGCTCCTTTGAATCTGGAGAGAACCGGAAGGTAAGAAGAATGCAGGAAAAGTTCAGCAGAGTGCCTATGCCATAGTGGGGCATGTTTTCCCTGTGCAGGAGGAAGAACTTGTAGATCTGTAACAAGAATACTTTAGAGTGGACTTAACCTTGCTTATATTTAAGCTTCTGTGATGTGCGTATGTATACCGAACAAAGCGTCTAGGCGTTCATCTAAGTTGAGGGAGATGTAGTCAGTATTGTCACTGGATCTTGAGAGTGTGAGTGATTATGTTTAGAGCAGGCACCAACATTTTGCCAGGCGGGCTCATACTTCAGGTCCCATTGGCATGTACACATTCTGCAGTCTTAGAGCTTCTGAGAAGAGTCACAACCTGGGTATTGGCAAACATTGCTCAGTTCTCCAGAGGATTATAGTGAGTATATGCTGTTGTACTCTGCTGTTGCTTTGGTCTGAGGAAGGCAGAGGGGTTTTTTCAAGACTCTGTTGAACCTGTCCTGTACCTGTTACAAGTCATCAGTCTCCTGCTGTTTCCTTGATCAGTTACTTGTAAAACTGCATTTTCATTATCATCTGACATACACCAGCCCACCCCACCTCCCTTTTTAGTTCTTAGGAAAGTAAAGAATTTTTGTAAGTGCAGCCGATGTATTAAATCACCAAGAAGTTGTAGCTGCCAGCAGTGTTGCAGCAAGCTGCTATACACACTGTACAGAATCTTCTTGAGGTACATAAAGGAGAAGGGCATGTACACAGTACATTCTCAATAATAATCCTGAATATTTGTAAGTGGAGTTTAATTTTTAATTTTGTTTTAATAGATGTTACAGAAAACTGATTCTTCCTTAGTTGTCATTGCTAATGATTCTGGAACATTTCCTAGCTAAGATGCAGTTATGACATTTGTAATAAACAAAAAAAACCACCGCATCATGCTATCACTACACTAAGTTGCAGATGTGTGTTTTGTTCTTAATGTTCCTGTTCTTCTGTTACTGAATGACTTCACTGGTTTTTGGCTCTGCAGCCAGAGTGTTCTTTGAGAGACCGATTTGGCAGTATATGTGCCTTTGTCAGAAGCTATGGGAAGGAGACTGGGGAGAGGGAGAGGAAATCTCTGTAAAGAGGAGATAATTGTTTTCTGACCTACTTGGCTTTCTTTGTACAGTTAAGATTAAAAAAATGTACAATAAACATATCTTGGAACTGTTCTCTTTGATAGAAGAATAGAAGAATTGAGAGGATGGAATCTAGAGCTATGATTTGGATTCAGCACGTTAGGGTTTTCAAATACCTCCAAGGATGGGAACTCTACAACTTCTCTGGGTTAGGGTGAGGGTTTGGAGTTAGGGGTTTAGGATTAGGGAATATGGTGAGGATGTTAAGTGTTGAAGTTATCATTTGGAATTGGGTCAAGGGTTAGGGTTCAGGCTGGGGTTAGAATTAGGGCTTTAGGTTTGGACTTGGGCTCAGGTTTGGGATTTGGGTTAATGTTGGTAGTTTAAGGGTTAGGAATTAAAATTCAGATTATGGATTAGGGGTTTGGTTTGGGTTGGGGGTAGGGGTTAGATTTAGGATTAGGATTTAGAGAGAGTTAGAATTTGAAGTTTGGGGTACAGTTAAAGGCTAGGGGTCAGGTTTATCATTCAACTTCAGGTATTAGGGCTTCATGTATCTGGAGGCAGAGAGGGCTCTGGAAGCTGTTTGCAGGAGCTGTCCCAGCACTGGCTGGGACTAAAGTCACACCGTGGAGCTCATGGTGCTGGAACAGTTCCTGAACTGTCCTGTCCCAGGAGGTGCAGTGCTGAATGTGGTAATGCAGCCCTGAGACCTGCACCAAGGCTGTGGCCCTGGCCAAGGGCCAGGTTCTGGCATATAGGAGCTGCAGATGGGCAGATATTTATGTGATAAAGGTGGGGGATGAGGCCTCCTGCGCTTGTTATGGTTTGGGGACTTGCCCTGTGATTGTGGGTGTGTGGAGTGAAGGTGTGATGGGTTGACCCTGGCTGGGTCAGTGAAGAAGGAGGGGGAGGAGATGCTCTAGGCACCGGAGCAGAGATTCCCCTGCAGCCTGTGGGGAAGACCATGGTGAGGCAGGCTGTCCCCCTGCAGCCCATGGAGGTCCACGATGGAGCAGATCTCCACCTGCAGCCCGTGGAGGACCCCACGCTGGAGCAGATGGATGCCCGAAGGAGGCTGTGACCCCGTGGGAACCCTGAGCTGGAGCAGGCTCCTGGCAGGACCTGCAGATCTGTGGAGAGAGGAGCCCATGGAGCAGGTTTTCTGGCAGGACTTGTGACTCTGTGGGGGACTCACACTGGAGCAGTGTGCTCCTGAAGGACTGCACGCCGTGGAAAGGACACACGCTGGAGCAGTTCGTGAAGAACTGCAGCCTGTGGGAAGGACCCACGTTGGAGATGTTCATGGAGGACTGTCTCCCATGGGTGGGACCCCACGCTGGAGCGGGGGAAGTGTGTGATGAGCCCTCGTCCTGAGGAGGATTAGTGGCAGAAAATAACGTGTGATGACCGTAAACTCCATCCCCATCCCCCTGTGCCACTAGGGGGGTTTGGTAGAGAAATCCTGGAGTGAAGTTGTGCCCAGGAAGAAGGGAGGGGTGGAGGGAAGGTGTTCTGAGATTTGGTTTTATTTCTCATTACCTTACTCTGGTTGATTTGTAATAAATTGAGTTAATTTTCCCCAAACTGAGTCTGTTTTGCCCATGACGGTAATTGGTGAATGATCTCTCCTGTCCTTATCTCAACCCACAAGCTTTTTGTTATATTTTTCTCTCCCCTGTCCAGCTGAGGATGGGGGAGTGATAGAACGGCTTTGGTGGGCACCTGGCATCCAGCCAGGGTCAACCCATCACAGAAGGTATGTCCCATGAGCCTTTGAAGTACTTTTGCCTGTGTCCCCTTCCTCAGGCCACCATGTTGGGTGACAGTGAAAGGACCCAGCATGGAGATGTCACATCCTCAAGAATCACTTAAAAAAACCCTGCCTAACACCTACCCCCAGGACATGGTGGAAATGGGCTTAAAAAAACGCCTTCATGTCAAAATCTAGACCTTCAGCTCAGATTACTCCTCCCTAACTCTGAGCGTTGAACAGATTTCCTCTTGTCCTGGTCAGGAGAGTTCCTTCGCTAGCAGGGATGGGCTGGGAGAAAGCACCTGGGAAACTTCTTGACTAGACAGAAAGCAGGGAGGAATGCAGCTGCCAAAACATCAAGGACCTTAATTAGCTGTCTCATCATCCTCTCTCTCTCCTACAGATTTGGAGGGGGTCTGTCCCTGATGTTCATTACAATGTCCTGCTCTCAGAGACCAGTGGACAACTGGCCTGTCTCCCTGCCACAAAGAAAGATGCCCCTGAGGAGGCTGGACTCCACTACCTTCTTTGCGAGATGCCTGGTGACATGGAGAAAAGAGAATTAATGTGATGTGTGTAAGAGACCAGCCAAGCTTGTTGCCTACCCCTTTCTCATCTGCAGAGAGAGCCCAGGCCCTGTGTGATCCTGATGTTGATGGGTAGGTAAATGAGGGAAGATCAGGCTGAACTGATAGCATATGTCCATACATTTTGTGTAGTTTGTTCAAACTTTTATGGTTTTAATATTTTGTACCTTCTAAGAAAACTGGTTTGCTGCTAGGTGACTGTGCAAGTGAGATTTGATAAATGATCATATATTAACATTATGGTTGAAACAATAGACAAAGGGTAACCGGGGAGATAATTACAAAGTCTAGTCAAGTGATTAACTAGTAATTATTCATAAGTTTTGCAGTTCTTTGCTCTTATGACTAGATGTTCCTGTACACTAGATGAGAACAACGCTGAAACTGACCACATGTGATTGAAACTGCGTTAAGGTTCAAGATCAAAGAACAAGGACAAGAATAAAGACTACAAGGACAGCCAGCAAGAACTTCAAATGGGTCGGTGGTCGCAAAAGCAGCCCTTCATCTCAAATGGATCCTTCATTGCGTGTGATCGGATGTAGGCAGTACTAAGATAATTAGTTGCAATTACTTTTATGTATATGTATACTAATCTGATTAATATGCAATTAGTTATTCTATATAACCTGTTTGTGCTAAAGCTGTGGCATGCACACTAGGTGGAACTATCCCCCGTGCATCCAGCGCTGCAATGAAGAATGCCTGCTTTCTAAAACTCCAAAACGAGTCTTAGGGAGTTTCTTCGACCGGCTTTTCGGTATCACACTTGCAGGATGAACTGTGTTTGCAGCACAAGGTAGAGTAACATAAACCTGGTCTATCTGGGCAGATTTCAGGACTGGGACCTGGGAACATTTGACCATCACAGTGAACACTGCTGACTGTTCCTGCACACAGACACATGCTTGGCTGTAGTGAGCTGTTCCATTAAACAAGAGAAGTGTGTGCTGACTCAATGAAAATATAGGATGATCTTGCTAAAGTAGGAGATTACTCGCTTGGTTTTCCTCTGTGTGCCAAGAATGCTGTTGGGAGATGTGTCATTTCTGGGGTACACATCCTTGAAAAAGGATGTGTAAAAATTAGATTATTTTCTGAGAAAAAATTATTCTGGAAAACCTGTCTTGGAGCAAGAGAAAAATACTGAAAGGCTTCACTTAACAAAGACTGTGTTAATAACTGTCTTGGTCCTCATCCATGCAGACCATCAGAGGAATGTTCTGCTAGGGAAATCCTTTCAATCTAGCAAACGAATCAGAATAGTCCTGCTTGATACTGGCAGTAGAATACTTTCAAGAGAACTCCATTTTCCCTGTTAACTGCTCTGAGAGTATAAATAAGCATACAAATACAGGTGGGAGGGGAAGACCAGTCCCACAGCTTGCCTCTGGCCTCCAGTGTGCTTTGCAGTCAGTGCTAAAGGTAGGTTCCTCCATCCAGTGTTTGGTTTAGCTGGTTCTCTCTGCTGTTGGATGGTTTGAGTCCCTGTGCTGGTCAGGCCTCCCCAGTGTGGCAGTAAAACAGTTAACACCTCACTAGTTAAGAAATATTTGCAGGTAATGGTCTCACCAGTTTAATTAACAGAGAAGCGAATTATTTGTTAAAGGGTGCGCTGGCTAGAGCCTCCTTATCTGAAGAATGCTATTGTTATTTACAATATCCTGCTTATCTGACACAGTTTGGTGAAGAATGAATTGCACAACCTAAAGGTATATAAACTCTGTAACTCCCCCATTTGGGCAGACTTCATAATAGCAGTCAGTGTCTGTCACTCGACTGCGCTGTGCTCTCCCTCATAGCTGTAGTAATAAACTGCTTCTGTTCTGGCCTGACTAAAATTGCATCCCAGTTACTCTGTGACAGCACGTCCCCTGTGTCTGTTGTAGGCTCAGTTCCTTGCACAGTGAAAAGGGCCCCTGATTCTAGCCCTCCTTCATCACCGATGTGGGGAAAAGGCTGAGTAGGTGGGAAGCAGGACAAGAGCAATTTTTTTATTTCTAATGTTTAAAGCAGTTTTCAGTAATAATCTAATGCAAACTGAAGCCCTCCCTTGAACCAGTATATTCCAGGCTAGATGCTCAGCATGCCACTGTAGGAGTTGGTTGTTGTTCCTCTGTGTTATGCAAGTACTATCACAATAGGAATAAATCAGGGACACACGGAGTAAGTAGCACAGCATGTGAGAAGCTGCAGGAGCACATCCCAGTGCAGTGCCAGCTGCCAGTTGCAGGCATGCAGAGGATCCCACTGTGACACCTTCAGAACTCACTGTGGCTCACAGATTGGTTCTGTACCATCCTGCACTTCAACAAGAGTAGTACAGCATCTCTGCTCAGTGTTTTATACTGAGAAAAATCACAATCTGTGTCTGTCAATCATGGGAAAGACACATGGTGATTCAGGTTAGAAATTATCAACTTTAATGTAAATTTACTGGAGGTTTTTGGTTTGGGTATTTGCTTGGTTGGTTGGGGTTTGTTTCTTTGGGGTTTTTCTTCTCTGAAACAACTTTCCAAATATTTTTTCCTCATGCAGTTCACCCTTTATTTCCTGATGTTCCTTTCCAGGGGGCTTTCCAGAATGGGCCTCATTGTGGCAGACTCTCTTATGTGTCCTAGTGAGACTCTGAACTAGGGGTGTTTCAATAATTTTTTACAGTCAAGAAGAGTGTATAGCAAATAGAGCTGGCTGAGAGGCTTGCAACCTGTTTCAGTACGAGCAACAGGCTATCCCTACACATGGGTTACAGAAACACTTTTTTCCCTGAAGAATAAAATTGATGTATGTTGTGCACTAAGAACTGGCAAGCTGCTCCCAACAAGCTGTATTCCTCATAGGCCCATTTTTTGACTCTCCAGTAGGTTTCTTTGGGAACAGGCTGGATTTTGCTGGGTATCTCTTGGTAACTGAGCTATGGATAAGCATGTTTTGGCCTCTTCCAGCTAACATGCACCTCTGTGGCACAGCTGCAGAACTGCTGCTGTGGCTGCAGGTGTGCACCTGCATGCACAGTCTGTGACAGCTTCCCTTGCCTGGGGGGGAAGACCCTTGCACTGGTGGCTGGCTGCTCCTGGCTTGTGCCATGGCGTTGGACACTGCTAGCCCTTGTGTACCTGCCTACAGATTTGGCCAGCAGCGGGATTGCCCAAACACCCATGCAATCATTTAAGTTTGGACCCGGTTGCAGAGCTCCTGCAAGAAGACGTTAAGCTGAGGCAGTGGCAGCTGGACAAAGCTGGCTGCCCCACGTCACCAGCCAGCCCTCAGCCACTATCGTCCACAGCCACACCACTCGCAACAACTGCATTTTTTTTTTTTTTTTTATGCCTATAAAGCAAAGCAAGCTTTTCTGGTGAGGATTTAAGCAATGCCAGCTCACAGCTCAGTGCTGGTAACTTGCTGTTTGACCAAAGCACTGAGAATAACGAGTGGCCTGTTTAAACTGCTGGCTGCTGTGCTAATGTACAAAATGCTACAGAGATTTTATGGCAGCCTGGCGGAACCCAGCAGACACCAGACTCAGTGCCAAAGTGTGTGTGGAAGGAGGATGGTGTGACAGCCCCTTTGAAGAGGCCAGATTTTGCAGTCCAAGACACTGCCCCTCGTCCTGTGCAGGGCCTGGCTCAGCACCTTGCACAGTCCCGAGACAGAGCTCATGGCCTTGCTCGGTGCCAGCACCTGTCTGATACCACATGAAATTGCCTGGTAGCAGCGTAGCTGCTAAAAGTTTTACAGGGAAAGACAGTGCTGCTGATTTGATAGCCAGAATTCAACAGAGACACCAGCACTGGCTTCTTGACCTGTTCAGAGTAATACATGGTGTAGCGCAAAGACAACATAGACTCACCTGCACTAGTCATTCAGTGCTCTTTCATCAATGGAGTGACAGGTGGTTTGGGGGCAATTTGCCCAATCTGTCAGGCTGGGACAGCTCAGACTCATGTCCCTCTGGAGACTGGTGCCAGGTCCAAGACAGTCTGAACATCCCTGGAGCCTGCTTCCAACATCAGCTATTCTGCAGGTATGGAGGTGTGCACCACTTCCATTGTCAAGCAGGGCACAAGCAATCCAGGAGATTTCTGGATATGGGGAGGCACTCTCTTCCGGACACAGTACTCACAAGAAAGAACTGGTCAGGTGTGTAAAGCCTGAGGGTAGCCTTAGATACAGTGACCACAGAACGGAGGAGTTCAGAATCCCGGGATGAGGGAAAAAAGCAAAAGGTGTGAGGGCCTGAGGGCACTAATATGCCTCAAGGTCCCTGACCGGTCTGATGTGGGACCTCCACCCACGCTCTGCCCATGGGCCCAAGAGCTCCAGTTCAGCTCAGGCCTGGACCTTAATCCCTGCTATCACGGGCAAAACAATCTCAGCTCAAGGAATTTCTCTTAATTTGTTACCAGTTAACACAAATTGTTAATTACTGATTCAGATACTCAGGAAAAACCAAGATGACAAATAATTAAGAAACCCTTAGGGAAACACCTTTCCTTCCCTTTCCCAGGCTCAGCTTCAGTCCAACACCTTTTCTCCTCCTTTCCTAGTCTTCTCTCCTCTTGTTGTCCCTGCATGTTATGCTCAGTTTCCCCCAATCCTTTTGGTGAGGTGACAGGCAGCACAGGAGGTTGGGGTCAGTGTGTTGTGCTTTCTTTTGCCACTCATTACTTCTTATTCTTTTCTTCTACTGCTCTTTCCTTCTCGTTTCCTCTGCTCAGTCATGACACACGCACTGCAGTCCTCTCAGGAGTGTACCTGCTCCAATGTGGGTCCTCCACAGGCTGCAGGTCCTCAGAGGTGCCCCTGCTCTGGCATAGTTCCTCCTTAGGCTGTAGTCCCTTCAGGGAGAAATGGGCCAGTGGGAATTTCATGAAGTTCAGTAGAGGGAAATGCAAAGTCCTGCACCTGGACAGGAATAATTCCATGTGCCAATACTCCACTGGGCAGCCAAAACAACTTCGCAAAAAAGTACCTGGTTGTCCTGATGGGCAACAAGCTAACCATGAGCTAGGACTACCAAGAGCATTGCCAGCAGGTCGAGGGAGATCTTTTCCCCTCTTATCGGCCCTGGTGAGACCACATCTAGAGTACTGTGACAAGTTCTAGGCTCCCCAATACAAGCCTGGGCAAAACTGGAGTCCAGCATGAATATGATTAAGAGATTTAAGCATCTGACGTGAGGAGGGGCTGAGAGCTGGGGCTGTTTAGCCTTGAGAAGAGGAGGCTCAGAGAGGTTTATCAATGTGTATAAACACCTGATGTGAGGCAGTAAAGAAAACAAGTGGTATCCAGGGAGTAGACAAGAGGCAACAGGCACAAACTGAAATGCTAGAAATTTCACTTAAACATAAGAATATTTTTTTTTTTTTATTACTGTAAGGGTGATAAAACAAGGTCCTGAGTAAGCTGCTCTAGGGGACCCTGCTTTGAGGTGGGGATTTTGGATTAGACAATCGCTAGAGGTGCTTTCCAACCTTCAGCTTTCTATGATTCTGTGACTCAGGTACATGTGGCAGAGCCTGTATATCATGGGTGAGGACTCCAGGATGTTGCTGCAGTAGAGCACAGCTGCAGAGGACACGTGGGTACACAAGCAGCAGGTCAGTCCTCTCCTTCGTCCCAGCATGGCCACAATTCAGACCATACTCAGGGGCTCTACTGCTATTCAGTATTTCCCTTTTTGCATTTGATCTATCCTTTTTTCAGTAGCTGGTGTCCAACTCTTTCCAGGACTGTGAAGAAGTAAAATGCCGGTTTCAATAAAGACAAGATTTGTCTCATTAAATCCAACTGCATGAACCACTTGTCTTTCTTATAAAGATGAATCCTACTTTACAGTGCTAAATAGAAGGAAGTTGTAAGATGCCAAAGAATACACGGCTTTGGTCTTATACCAGGTCTGTTGTTTTCACATTGTGAAGACAAGGACCTAGTAAAGACAGAGGTCCCTGACAAAGAAGCCATAGAATAAAATCACAGGCAAAACAGTAGTATGTTCAGGGAAGACTGCATGCCAAAGAGATTCAATCCATCTCAGTACTGAAAGTACCAAGGTATTAACAAAGTGCAGTCTTAGATTGTGACGGTAGCAACCATGTCCTCAATGAGCCTTTCTCCAGTGCCAATCATCAGTTAAACTGCCAGAATTGCACCAAATTGTGGATTGGACATATCCATGTGTCTTCCGTGCAGGAATAGGCAACTATCTCACCAACCCATAGAGTCTTCAAACCTGTCAGTAAAATAACAGAAAAACAATGAAATCCAGAGCAAATAGCTAAGAAACCAAGTAATTATGTGCTGAAGTGTGATGTCAGGTATCAGAAGGCTGGGGTGGTAATAGATGTCCAATTGCTGCCACAGAGAGGGAGTCAAGTGGTGCTGGGAGATGTGCAAGTCTCTACAGTGTGTTCTCAGTCCCTTTCTTCATCATTCCTATTGTTCAGTTGCCTTTTGACCACTCCTGACTGCTTTACTGAAAACACGTCAGATAATAGACGTGCATCTTGCAGAGGGACCAGAGCCCACAAGGGCATATGAAAACTGTCAAATAAACATGAAATAAAGTTGACAGAATTCTGTTCTCCTTCCATATGTGGACCTACAAACATCATTCCTCTGATCAGAAAGCTAAAGGAGGAATACAACAGCTCCATTAATTTTGAACAAAAGCAGCAACAGAATGGGTTCATTCCCTTCCAACGGCAGAAAAGGGGTCCCTTTGCCAGGGATAAAAATTCCACGACATTAGGAACTTTCTTCAAAGAAAAGGCTTCCTATAAGAACTAGAGACTAACCGTGGTGCAAGGTGGCAACTACCAGGTATCTTTCCACACTGAATGCTTCATGTGTGTTCTGGCACATGCCTCTAGGAAAATAAATTCTTATTTATACACTTTTAACAGGGTCTGTTAAAGCAACTCACCACTGGACCCAAGCCCCCACATGCAGCATTTCATGTAAAGAGACAACAGATACTAGGTGACACTGGACTGTAATTTACATGGGTGGCACTCTGACATAACACAAGTTGTGACCGCAGGCTCAAGACAATTTGGAAAACACTACGCAGAGAAAAACAGATGGGAGGATGATCTGCAGGCAGTTCTGTGCTCACTGCATTTTTTTCAGTCTCTGTCCTGGTGTTGTACTCTGCCAGTGGTGAGTCTGGGTTCTGTCAGCAGGTGAGAATCCCTGCAGCAAGTATGCCTGCTGCAGTGTACCAGGATGCCAGGCTTTGAGCTAGCCCAGCTACCTTTATGCTTAGCACAGGATGAAAGTCAGAGTTGGAATGACTTTTCATAGAATCACAGAATGGTTAGGGTTGGAAGGGACCTTTAAAGATCATTTAGTCCACCACCCCACCCGACCCCACCTCCCCACCATACGCAGAGATATCTTTCACCAGATCAGGTTGCTCAAAGGCCCATCCAACCTGACCTTGAACACTTTCATGGATGGGGCATACTCAACTTCTTTGGGCAGCCTGTTCCAGTGTCTCACCACCCTCAGCATAAAACACTTCTTCCATATGTCTAATCTAAACCTGCCCTCTTTCAGTTTAAATCTGTTGCCCCTTGTCCTGTCACTACAGGCCTTGGTAAAAAGTCTTACTCTGTCTTTCTTATAAGCCCCCTTTATATATTCTGGCTGATGTAGTTGCCAAGCCACTCTTCATACATAATACTTGAAAAGTCATGGCAGTCAGGTGAAGATCCTAGTGACTGGAAAAAGGGACACATTACACTCTTTTTTAAGAAGGGTAGAAAGGAGGACCCTGGGAACTACTGAGCTGTCAGCCTCATCTCTGTGCCTGGGAAGATCATAGAACAGATCCTCCTAGGAGCTTTGCTAAGACACATGGAAGACAGGGAGGTGATTTGAGACAGCCAGCATGGCCTCACCAAGGGCATGTCCTGTCTGACCAACCTAGTGGCCTTCTGTGATGGAGTGACTACATCAGTTGACAAGGGAAGAGCTACAGATGTCATCTATCTGGACTTCTGCAAGGCCTTTAGCATGGTCCCCCACAAGGTCCTTCTCTCTAAATTGGAGAGATTTGGATTTGATAGATGGACTGTTCAGTGGATAAGGAATTGGTTGGATGGTCACATCTAGAGAGTAGCAGTCAATGGCTCAATGTCTGGATGGAGATCAGTGATGAGTTGTGTCTCTCAGGGGTCCATAGTGGGACCAGTACTATTTAGTATCTTCATCTGACCTAGACAGTGGGATCAAGCCCACCCTCAGCAAGTCTGCAGGTGGCACCAAACTGAGTGGTGCAGCTGACACACCTGTGGGACAGGATGCCATCCAGAGTGACCTGGACAAATTCAAGAAGCAGGCCCATGTGAACTTGATGAGGTTCAACAAGGCCAAGCACAGGGTCCTGCACCTGGGTCAGGGAAAGCCCCAGTATCAATACAGGCTGGGGGATGAAGGGATTGAGCGCAGCCCTGCTGAGAAGGACTTAGGGGTACTGGTGGATGAAAAGCTGGACATGAGCCAGCAACGCATACTTGTAGCCCAGAAAGCCGATTGATCCTGGGCCGTGTAACAAGAAGCATGGCCAGCAGGCCGAGGGAGGTGATTCTGCCCCTCTGCTCTGCTCTTGTGGGACCCTGCCTGGAGTACTGCATTCAGCTCTGCGGTCCTCCATTCAGGAAAGGCATGAACCTGTTGGAGCAAGTCCAGAGGAGGGCTACAAAAATTATCAGCAGGATGGAACACCTCTGCTATGAGGACGGGCTGAGAGTTGGGGTGGTTCAGCCTGCAGAAGAGAAGGCTCTGGGGAAGACCTTGTTGTGGCCTTTCAATACTTAAAGGGGGCTTATAAGAAAGATGGGGACAGACTTTTTAGTCAGGCCTGTTGCAATAGTACAAGGGGTAATGGTTTTAAACTTAAAGAGGGTAGATTCAGACTAGATGCAAGGAAGAAATTTTTTTACAATGAGGGTGGCAAAACACTGGCACAGGTTGCCCAGAGAGGTGGTAGATGACCCATCCCTGGAATCATTCAAGGTCAGGTTGGATGGGGCTCTGAGCAACCTGACCTAGTTGAAGAAGTCCCTGCTCATTGCAGGGGGATTAGACTAGATGACCTTTAAGAGTCCCTTCCAACTTTCCAACCCTTACAAACTTTTCTATGATTCTATGACTCCATGAAATCCAGCAGCACTAGGAGAGGACACTCCGTGGAAATAGTGGCAGATCAGATTAAAACAGACAAAAATAAGCACCTTTTTTTTCCATGCTGCAGGTGATGGACTCTCCAAATTGGCTTCTGTAGGATAGCGCAGAGGTGAAGAGTACCAGCAGATTCTAAACAACACTAAATGAATCCTTGGACTGCATTTGCTGGCCATGCTATTTCCTCTATCAACGCTGTGACTATGGATATATCTCCTGGAGAGAATATGCCACTAAGCAGCTGCTGGTGCAAAGGTTCTCCAGAATCTGCTGTTGCATCTGAGACACCTCCAGTACACAACAGCTGCACAAAACCTGAGGTGACTGCAGCAAACTGCAGCTGCCACGCCTGCCCTTCACCTGCTGTTTGTAAATGCCTTCCTCAAGGTGGTATAAGTCTTCTGGCAGCAAAATCCTGAGACAGATGATTGCTGAGGCATTTTTATTACCTGTGTCACAGGACTGGCTCTAAAGCAAGTCTGTTTTGCAAGAGGTCCAATTTGCGATTGAAAGTCATACACAGCTCTATTCTCAGCAATGGAAAGAGTGTAATGCCAGGAGATACTGCTATACTTTACAGTCTGTCTGTACTTGCATCATGGCCCATTAATATCTTGGCTTATTATGAATTGAGCGTAAAGCTTTCCACTAGCTCCAAGCATCTCAGTCCTCAAGAACCTAAACTCTATATATACAGAACAGGAAGACCAAAGAGCAAGAGGAACATAGAACTGCAGGAAAAAATAGACCATGACTGTTTTCTCCATATCACAGAAGAATAACAATCTCCCACCTTATGCCCAACACAGGTCAAGTAGGGGCTAGATTTGGACTTATTAACCAAACTTAATGTTGGGCTTGATAAGGTAGAAGTACAAGCAAGGGGAAAAAAACCCACACACAACAGACTGTACTCATGCCTATGTAATGATCCACATTTGCTTCATAGGCTTGCTTGGGTCCAGAAGCAAGACAACCATATCTACATGATACACAGTCCAAAGCCCTGGTAGATTCCAGGCAAAAACACTTTCCATCTCTCTTCATCAGATCCTGACCCCAGTTACTAACATGTCCAGGACATGAACTGCCCTTGCATTCAAACACCTTTACACTAGGTTCCCCATTGACTATCTAGTACTAGAGATTTTTATCTTTATTTGCTCCCCTTCCTTCCAAAATACCCCAGATAAACAAAACCTGGCTTTCATATTTTCAAACACCTAGGGAAAAAAAAAAAGATAAAAAAGAAAAGAGTAGTCAGTTATGCAAGCTGTTGTTGAAGTTGAGTACTTAGGTTTAAAATGGGACTACATTTATCTTTTCCAGAGAAGAGATGTTCCAGGGAAATTCTTCAGAAATCTGTCCCATCTCCTGAGTGCAAGGAAAGGTCTAGAAGCTAAACAATTGGTGGGATAAGTTATGTTAACAGGACTGTAGTGTTTCTGTGAAATACTGGAGCACTTTCTCTAGAAAACTGTAGAATACAGAAACTGTATGGTTCAGCATCCTTCAGTCTAATATTCAGGTACCATGCTTCTGTGCAAATAAACAACAGGCAAAAGACGTTTAAGCATTAGTAAGAAGAGAACAACAACCAAAGTAAAAATGTCTACTGTGCATGAGACATGTTGCAGCATCAGACATTACAAATTTAAGCTAAGCCAGCATTCAGATAACTTGCCTTTATTATTTTACAATGTTTGGAACTCAATTAAAGCAACAAAAAATCTTTATGAAAAGAGAAGAAATAGCACGTAGTAGGCATTACCAAGATTTCTTAAGAATAGTTTGGCTCAGGTGTAAAAATAAAAGTATAAAAAAAATATCAGAGGTTTCACCTAGTTCTGTAAGGTGATTCACCACAGGACCGAGAGGCACCAGGAGGTATACAAAACAGATGCTAAGTGTCACTAAAGAAGTTAAAAACCATTTCTTGAGCACTTACAAGGAGGGGAAAAGAAAGAAAAAGAAAAAGTAATTTCATAAGAATCCTCAAAACAGAGAGCATCTGCTGTCATCTCATATATCCAAAGGCTTCCTTTGATATTAAAAACAATTTTTGACACTATCTCCTGCATCTAACACAAAATATTTCAATATTAGATCTCCTGATAAAGTTCACAGACCATCTTTAGATTTGCAAAATAAAGACTCTAGAGAAATGGGACTGTACATTTTTGACCACCTTTACACAGGTACAGTCTTGGTGGACCAAAGAAATGTTAATATGGACACAACAACTGGCAGCTATCTAAGTAATGGTGATTGTGATCTGATAATCATTCTGTGAAAATACAGTGCCCCTAAGCCAGTGTTACCCGTACTTGAAATTTTGAAAGGGTCAGTTTCCCCAAATGTAATAATTGCAAGTGACTAGAGAAAAAAAAAACCCAAACATTTAAAATTAGAAGTGTAAGCTAGGAACTATCATTTAATGATATCCCAAATTAATATCCAAAAAGAAAGCACAATCTAAAGAAGAAAGGTGAAAAAAATAATTACGGGTTAATAGTTACAAGAAAACCACACATAATTTAACAGAAACTCAGGGAATCAATAAAATATCAACTGACAGTAGCATTAAGGACAGCAAGATTTCAGACCTGTATAAACACATACTCGATCATGAACAGATCCACCATTGGATACTGCTGGTGAAAATAAAAGCAGCAATGCAAAAAATGCAGAAATATTCCGCACATCCTTTTGATCTGTACCTGGAACAAAACAGTGACTGCATTTAACCTCATATAATAGTAAGGAAGGAAGAAAAATACTGATGTATTTAATCAAGGAAGCTCTACGGCAGCACTTCCTACAATTAAACATTTTTCAATCAAACGACCAAAGTTTCACATAGTTGTCCTAAACTAGACAAAGAGTAACTTGCCTTTGATCTGTGACACAATAATGCACTAGTAAATTCGGGACTCTGTCAACAGCTTTTAGTGACTAGTATCATCAATGCTAGTCATGCATAGCTTCAGAAAATTAAGTCAAGCTAACAAACTTCTTACCCCAAGTACATTACTACAAAGGTACCTTCACCAACACAGTGCATTTGAAATTATCCAAAAGAAATTCACTCAGTACAACATAGCACCTTAATTAAAAAAAAAAAATCAGCATTGTGAGAAGCTATTAGGGGGACAGTTTAAATGGATTAAAAACTCCTACAGGAGCAGATCTCGAAATGCATCAAACAGGAAAACGTAAATAAGCATGTCAGATCCTTGCACTGTACCTCAAAACCAAGTCCTCATGCACCACCATATAATAATTTTATCAGTTATCTGGATAATGACTTTGTCCATATAATTTACAAAGGACATGTAACTCAGTGCTTCAATGCTGAGCTCTGGGCAGAAACTCTACAGCTTCTGTGCACCAGAATTAACTTCTCTGGCTTTTTATTATGTATTCAAGAAATCTACAGCTCTAATAGCCACTATCAAGTTTCATCAGAACTACTCATCTCATGCCCCAGGCAATCTAAAAGCACAAAATAGAAGATCCTTCACAGGCACTGGACTACTCCACATCGTTCTGCAACTTCCCCTGGCACTTCTGTCCCAGGCTTCTCAGCCCAGACAAAACTGAACCAACAGAACATGCTGCTTTCCTTTCAAGAATGGCTTCTAACTGTGCCCTCTGCCAGATGCTTAAGATATGAATCACGATACAAAACTGAAGGCAGCCTTGTTTCTCAGCTTGGAACCAGGAAAGCAAGGACAGGAGAGTTAATATTGCCCTGCTTACCACTGCATTTTCTCATATTCTTTTTCCCCTCTCTTCTCCATAAGGGACTGTGGGAACAAAGTAAATATTAAGAATCTGAGGCCTACTATCAGCAAAACCAATCATATCCTAACTGGAACTAGCAACTCCCTTTCCGCTTATCCCTTTGATGAACTCACCCATACTGCTCATATCCAAATAAACACAGAAAGGACCAGTGAACTGCATGGCTAGACCTCTATATCGAGCTGGAGTACTGCTACTTGAGAAGTTTTTTCCTAAAATGCCCCAGCACCTGTATGTTGCATGAATAACATAATCCCAGGTAGCACAACGTAATATGCATTAGGTCTTTCCCTCCCCCATACTCCTTAAAACATACCATGGCTCTATATCTTGTTAGGGGGCTGACCTAAACAGTGCACCTAGCAGCTACTTCCAGCTCAGCAAACCATACCCCCGGGTAATTCAGGTCAACTCTGTTTCTTCATCCCTGAACACACAGTGGACACGCTCCTCTGCATTGTAATACACCTGCCCAGAGCGCAGACGTGGCTCTTCCTGCTGGTACCAGAGCTGTTCATTGAACTCCGGGAAGAAAAAGGCAATTTCTCTGCTGGCTGATGCTGGTGAATCTGTTGGAAAACAGAGGAAAACAGGATGAGAAATGCCAGTCTGGCACCACAAATATGTGCTATGTTCTAAAGGGAATGGCAGAAGCCATAAAGAAAAGTGCCAGGCTTGATTGCACCAGGACAGGTGTGACTGGAGTCTGCAGAAGTGAACAAATCATTAACTCTGACTCCCAGAAAGGAAAGCAAGCAAAGGCAGGCAAAATACCATCATTCACACCTCCCTGAGCTCCAGTCTTTGCCCAACACTCAGCCAAGAAGAACAGGTCTACCTGAGCCGTGAGTGGTATTCCTGGTGTCAGTAAGGCCATAAGCTCCTCGGATGGAGTCCGGGACGCTGTTTCGAGCTCGGAATACTTTCGTGGGTCCCATCAGGGATCTCCAGAGGGGTACAGCATTCTCGTGGGCCAAGATATAAGCCCACATGGGGCCACTGAGAAAAGGACCAGGGAAGAGCAGAAGTAGATAAGGTTACAAAAGGGCATAGCTCATTCATTCTTATAAATACAGAAAGCGCAAAGAAGCAACAAAGTGCAACCGCCATGCAGTGCTTTCTGGGAGGGGACGCAGACATTGAGACCATGCCTCAGAAGCAAAGCATTTGCACGAATGACCTCCTCCTAGGTGATGGTACCCACAACCTTTGGGGGATGCCCCCCCCCCAAGTACTGCTGTTGTTACAGCAGAGTTGGTTCCTGACACTTCTCCACCCACGAGCCCGGAGCCTTCCACCTTGGTACACCACAAGCACCAGCTCCTGACGAGGCGCATCCCACGCCGAGGTGGACCCCTCCCGATGCAGAAGCACTGCTCAGTCAAGACACGGGTCCACCTGCAAAGCAAAGACAGCTCCCTCCCCGCGCCCCGCGCAGCCCGGCTGCGGGCACAGCAGGTACCTGGCCATGAACTCCACCAGCCGCTGGTAGAAGAACCGCCCTGCGGGAGAAAGACGGCCCGAGTCGCACGGCTCAGCTCCGCCGGCCCCGGCCCTGTCCGCCGGCCAAGCTTGTCCGCCCGCTGCGCCCGCCCCGGCCCGCCTACCCGCGTGCTCCCGGTAGAAGCGGCGGCTCTCCTCCCGTCCGCAGCGCAGCTTCTTGGCGCGCACGATGAGGAACCGGTTGCTGAGGATGGTTTCGTGCACGGCCTGCGGGCAGAGGCGCAGCGGCTGGGCGGGCGACGCGTATCACCAGGATGCCCCGGACCGGACCGACAGACCGGAGGGGGACGGCCCGAGCCGGGCCGGACGGCGCCGGCGGGGCGGACCAGGCCGCCCAGCTCTCACCTCTAGCACCAGCGGGTGGGCCACAGCGTCCGGCTTCAGCAGCGCCAGCGTCAGCTGCAGCGGCCTCCCGGACAGTCCCGCAGCCGCCATGGCGCACCGTCGCGCCGGTGACGGCGGGCGGGGCCAGACGTCGCGCGCGTGACGCACTTAACAAGGGCGGGGCGGAGCGCTCAGTCACGCACGGAGTGGCCGGGAGGCGGGGGGGCGGAGCCGGAGGCCGGGCCCGCCGTGTCGCGTAGCAGCGGGGACGCGGAGGCGGTGGCATGGCGGATGCGGCGGCGGCGGAGCAGGCCCGGGATGAGGCCGCGGCCGGCGCTGAGGAGACCGTGAAGATCATCTGCCTAGGCGACAGCGCCGTGGGCAAGTCCAAGTGAGTGGCCGCGCGGGCACGCTGCCTCCCGGCCGGTTCCCCGCGGGGAGGGGAGGGGAGGGGAGGGAAGGGGCGGCTTGGTCCCGCGGCCTAACGGCTGTGGTGCTCTTCCCGCAGGCTTCTGGAGAGGTTCCTGCTCGACGGCTTGTATCCTTTGGTGCGACCTTTAGTTCCCGTCCCTGTTCCCGGGCCTGCGCCCTGAGCAGCCCCGCGTCGCTGCGCAGGTGGCGGCCCTGCCCGGCGGAGCGCGGCGGGAGGCCCGGCCCGGCGAACTGCGGCGGGCCTGGCCTGGGGAGCGGGTGCCGGCCCGGCGCCGACGGTCGCTGCAGAGTGGGGGATCGTGCTCCTCCGTCGACTCCTTAACACGGGCACAGCCGCCCCCAGCAGCTCTCCACCTTCGCCCTGACGCTCTACAAGCACCGTGCTTGGGTGGACGGGCAGGCGGTCCTCGTGGGTAAGTGGGAGGGGGCCCAGCCTGGTGTTCCGTGGGTCCCGGGGAGAGGGTGATGCCGCTATGTGCGGGGAGGGAAACGGCGACAGGGCAGTTGGCATACTCAGCAGTGTAAGGACCCAAAAACGTGGCAGAGGAGGTTCTTGCTGTGGCAAGAGGATGCCAAACAGTGGTTTGTAGGCACAGAAATGGAGTAATGAAGGGATCAAAGAACCACAGAATGGTTGAGGCTGTCAGGGACCTCCAGATGTCAGTCTGTCCAACCCCCTGCTCAAGCAGGGCCACCCACAGCCAGCCACCCAGAGCCATGTCCAGATGGCTTTTGAATATTTCCAAGGAGAGAGTCTCCACAACCTCTCTGGGCAACCTGTGCCAGTGGTCAGTCATGCTCACAGTGGAAAAAGTGTTTCCTGATTTTCAGAGGGAACCTCGTGTGTTTCAGTTTGTGCCTGTTGGCTCTGGTCCTGTCACTGAAAAGAGCCTGACTCCGTCTTCTTTACACTCTTCCTTCAGGTATTTATACTCATTGATGAGATCACCCCTGAGCCTTCTCTTCTTTAGGCTAAAGAGTCCCAGCCCTCTCAGTCTTTCCTCACAGGAGAGATGCTCGTGTCCCTTCATCATCTTCCTGGCTCTTTGTTGCACAGCACTGGACTCAGCACTCCAGGTGTGGCCACACCAGTGCTGAGTAGAGGCAAAGAAATACTTTGCCTAATGCAGCCCAGGATACCATTAGCCTTCTTTGTGGCAAAGCCACATTGCTGGCTCCTAGCCAGCTTGGTATCAGCCAGGACTCCCAGGGCCTTTTCTGCAAAGGTGCTTTCTCCAGCATAAATTGGGGGTTGTTCCTCCCCAGATGGAGGACTTTGCACTTCTTCTTGTTGAACTTCATGAGATTCCTGTCAGCCCGTTTCTCCAGCCTGTCCAGGTCCCTCTGGATGGCAGCACAACCCTCTGGTGTATCAGCAACTTCTCCCAGTTTTGACCTCTGGGCTGGTCATTTAGCCAGTTTTCAGTCGACCTCATTGTCTGCTCATCCAGCCCATACATCAACCACTTCTCTATGAGGCTCTTATGGGACAGTGCTGGAAGCCTTACTGAAGTCTAGGTAGACAACAGCCACTGCTCTTCCTTCATTTACCAGGCCAGATTGCTGTTCAGTTATTAGGTGGGCATCTCCTCCACCACTAACCTCCATGGGCTGCAGGGGGACAGCCTGACATCTCACCACGGTCTGCAGAGGCATCCCCTCCTCCAGTGCACCTCCTCCCCCTCCTTCTTCACTGACCTTGGTATCTGCAGAGGTGTTTCTCTCACATCCCACTCCTCTCTCCACTGCAGGTTTCCCTTCTTAAACACGTTCTCCCAGAGGTGCTACCACCATCGGTGATGGGCTTGGCCTTGGCCTTGGCCAGTAGCAGGTCCGACTTGGAGCCAGGGAAGCTTCGAGCAGCTTCTCACAGGAGCCGGCCCTGCAGCCCCTCCCCCACTACCAAAAACCCCACCACACAAACCCAAAACAGCAGGCTATTCCAACATATCAGGGGTCTTACTGCTAGAAAGTCTTTCTTTCTTGATACTTAATGCAAATCCTCTTTACTCAAGCTAAACCAGTTATTTCCTGTGTTTCCTGGACACTGAACAAGTTTTTTCCCTTTCCGTTTGCACCAGCTTTCTCCATGTTTGAACACTGTACCTTTCCCCTTTATTGGTGAATGAAAAACAGGACATGAGCCAGCAATGTGCGCTTGCAGCCCAGAAAGCCAATTGATCCTGGGCTGTGTAAAAAGAAGCGTGGCCAGCAGGTTGAGGGGGGTGATTCTTCTGCTCTGCTCTGCTTGAGACCCCACCTGAAGTACTGCATCCAGCTCTGGGATCCCTAGTACAAGAAAGACATGGACCTGCTAGAGTGGGTTCATGAAAATTATCAGAGAGCTGGAGCAGAGGAGGCTGAGAGAGTTGGGGTTGTTCAGGCTAGAGAAGAGAAGGCTCTGGGGAGCCCTTATTGTGGCCTTCCAATATGTAAAGGGGGCTTACAAGAAAGTTGGAGAGGGACTTTTTACCAGGGGCTGTAGTGACAGGACAAGAGGCAATGGTTTTGAACTGGAAGAGGGTAAGTTTAGATTGGACATAAGGAGGAAATGTTTTATGCTGAGCGTGGTGACACTCAGGGACCACTGGAACAGGTTGCCTAAAGAAGCTGTGGATGCCCCATCCCTGAAAGTGTTGAAGGTCGGGCTGGATGGGGCTTTGAGCAACCTGATCTAGTGGAAGGTCATAGAATCATAGAATCGTTTAGGCTGGAAAAGACCTTTAAGATCATCGAGTCCAACCGTCAACCCAACACCACCATGCCCACTAAACCATGTCCTGATGTGCCATGTCTACGTGTTTTTTTAACACCTTCAGGGATGGTGACACCACCACTTCCTTGGGCAGCCTGTTCCAATGCCTGACAACCCTTTCAGTAAAGGAATTTTTTCTAGCATCCAATCTAAACCTCCCCTGGCGTAACTTGAGGCCATTTCCTCTCATCCTATCACTAGTTACTTAGGAGAAGATGTCCCTGCCTACAGCAGGGGGGTGGACTGGATGATCTTTAAAGGTTCCTTCCAACCCAACCCATTCTGAGATTCTATTTCTTCTCTCTTTTAGGGTAGATGACATCACTTTATTCTGCCTTTTCTCATAGGGCATTTCCACCCCTTACAAAAACCTTGCCACTTAAACCCAATACAAGGTTTCAGAAAAGAGCCATGAGAGCAATGGAAAGATGGTAAAAAGGGGCCTAATGATGGGAGTCTGGTTAGCTTCTCAGGGAGAAGGTAAGATACCAGCAAACAGGAGCTTGGTACAAAAGGAGGCTTCAGCATAGCAAGAAATATTTAACAGACTCTAGCTGATGTTAGGTAAACTCAAAAGATAAGGTGCGTGGGGGGGGTTAACCAGTAAGTGAAATTAGTATTAAGGCAACTTGCAAAAGTATGGATTCATATGTCAGGGACTTATTTTTAACATGGGTTTAGTACTTTATTAACTTGCTTTAGTTTAGGTAATTCATCTGGCCTGTGTTATACAGGAGTTCACAGTGTCTTCTATTTTCACCTTTTATGAACATAATGCTGATCATCCAAGCTACCTTGCAGAGAAGACTTCACATGAAGTGTAATTTGTAAAGACTGGTAGTTTGATCTGAAGGCTTTAAATTGTGCAGATTTACCACTTCCCTTGCTAGTTTAACTTTTACTCTTAATGGCCATTGCCAAATTCTATGTGGTAGAGTTAGGATTGCATTAAAATGTGGTGTATTTCTTTACTATATGAATCTTATTTTTCCCAAGGATTTTAAGGTTGATAAATTGCTATGTTCTGGAGTTACATGGGGTATGACAGGCAAGATCTGGAGGATTTAGTAATAAAAGCATCAGTGTTTTTCAATAAGCTATGACAAGTTCTCTCATGACAGCTGCCACATTGTTTGGGAAATTAATTTAGGGACATTCGTAGGTTGTGGTCACTGGCACCTCTTTTTTCCTTGTAAGTGAGTATTCTGAAATGGCACATTAAAAGGATCAGGCAATTTTAGAAGCTAAGCAGAACTAGCCAAAATTAATGCAAATGTGTTCTGACAAGTACTAGCCTATATTTTGGGCAGTTTAAGAAGTTACCATCCTGCAAGTCTGATACAGTATCCAATCAGAAACTAGTTTCAATGCAAAGTAAACACTAAGGAAAGTGGCTTATTCAGCTTAGGGGTGGAGTGGCATGCTTCAGTCTAGCTGACAGAAGTATAACTGTATCTGATGGTTCTTAGTTGGAAGTTGTGTAAATTTATACAACAAATAAGACACAAATATTAGCCTATAAATCTAGTAAGAAGAGGTGGGGAGATCTCTACCTGAGACGCACAAACAGAAAAAAGGCATTAAAATGTTGATGACTGTTCAGGTATGCTTCATGATACCTAGTCTACAAGGTACTTAATGAATTGGGATTTGTCTGTCTCAGGCTAACTTACTGACCCTTTGTAATTTTAGAACGAGTCATGCCCCTGGAAAGAGCAGAGTTAGACTGTCTGAGAAAGGAGATGGAACATTTCCTGTGACAGGCACCTGGCTATTTATCACCATGTCAGCAATCAAGCTGTTTCAAGATGTTTAGATTTTGTTTCCTGTTGTCATCTCTAGTGACAAAGAACATTGTTATGACTCTTTGCACTTTTGACTAGCTTTGTCTTACTGTCCTTTATAAGTCATTCCTGCTAATGACTTCTCTTTTGCTAATATGTTTATAGCAATGTTCAGTGTCAGCACAACTCGTAGCTAAGCCTTGCTAAGTAAAGGTCCTAGTTTTGCATAATCTCTTAGCCCTGGAATGTTTCAGATTAGTGAGGTGAAATCTAATTTGTGACCCTGAGTAGATGGACTGGGCTTTGTGTCCTGGGTTTAAGTTGTGAGGAAGACGGAACTTGGCAAGTTGTGTCATTCTAAGCTTGTTTTTTGTGTCTTACAGACTTCTGGGACACAGCTGGACAGGAGAGGTTCCAGAACATGCATGCATCCTATTACCATAAGGCTCATGCTTGTATCATGGTAAGGGTAGTGTCTCAGCTGTGGTCTGATGGAATTTTGACTAATAACAGTCCCAGCTGACACTTGGCCTGTATGTTACTTTTTATGATTACGCTGCCTTATATTTCTTGTCTCTTCCAGTGGCTTAAAAAACTTTCCTATATTGTTCTTTCTTCTCTCACTAGATAAAACCAGTGTAGTTGGGTATGTTTAGCTCTCTTCTGCCTTTCCTGATAGCACTCACTATATTCCCTGACTTTGCTATCTTCTAAATTTCCTTACTTTTGTCACTGCCTTTCCAGTAAGGTGGTACGAACAACTGAAAGTACTTATTTACAAGCAGTCCTGTCAGAGGTGATGTGAGGGAGAAGGCATTCCTTTCTTGTTCTGGGATGTGACTATTGGATTAGTACAAAACTGTTCTGACTTTTGGCAGGTTACTATATAAGACATTCTTCTCCGGTCTTTTGCCTTTCTATTTCCCTATACTTTGCACTTCCCATTTATTAGCTCAGATCAGTCTTGTTTCCTGACTCTTAGCCCGCTTAGGTCTCTTGGTTTGTACTGTTGCTCTAACTTTCCACTATTTCTCATCACTTGTGAGCATCAGTCAACTTCACTGATATTTTAATTGTTAAAATAGAGAAGCCTCATATCTGACCCTACTTAGCAGAACAGATCTTTCCCAGTGCTTGTTCACTGTCATGGGTGATAGAGTGCTTGTCATAGTACAAAATAAGAATGAAAGGAAAATGAGGGACTATTTCCTGCACTATGCAAAGAAATGGCCTGGCTGCATGTTTCAAGGCTTGCTGGATATTCTCCATTTTCTCTTTCATCCTTTCTAACAAAAGCCAGTTTTCTTTGTTGATGTCCTCCTGGGAAAATTCTGGATTCCATACTTGTGTTTGGTGCAGTGGGTTGATCAGGTGCTGTCCTGCTGTTGGCCCCATGATAGCTGGTTCTTTTTTGGAAGGTGTTTGATGTGCAGCGGAAAGTCACCTACAAGAACTTAAACAGCTGGTACAAGGAGCTGAGAGAATTCCGCCCAGAGATTCCTTGCATTGTGGTGGCCAACAAAATTGATGGTGAGTATATCTTCTTTCAACCTCTCAGGATTGTGATGTCATTCTCTTCTGACCTGGCTCAGAAAGAATACCATTCATTCGTTAGGTCCAGATGAGTTCTTGAGTATTAGTCCCTCAGGGCTGTATTTTACCAAATGAATAGCTGGGTCCTCTACTGACCTTGCTTGCTGTCTTACAGGCTCTTGTGCTTGCTTTACTAGCAATAAAAATACAAATTTGATCTATTTAAAGTTTATTCAAGTGATGTCCTTCCAATTCTGTTATTACCACGTTGCCCATTTCATCCAGCAAGAACCTGAAAGCTGATTGGAGCACTACCTAGTAAAAAAAGATGCAGGATGTCTTGCTGGAAAAGGAGCATAATCTGTTATGTGGCTTCCCCTGATACAGTCAGTAACTGCCTTTGTATCGCTAATTCAGCCTGCAGGTTTCCGTGGGACTCCTCTGTGCTAAAGTGTCTAAGTATACCTGCTGGCAAAATTGTTCACCTTCCTCTGCAGATGACTGGATTATTGCCTCCTCTTAGGAATGCCAGCTAGGCATTCATTATTACTATCATTTGGGTTGTGATCTGTCTCCTGCATCCTGTGGGAATGCATAACGCATCAGTTTTCTGCTCAGCATCAATGAGAGAACACATACCCTTAGGACCATAGCTTGCTGTTCTTTATCAAGTACAGTGTCAGACATGGTCTTCCTCGCTGACATTCATGGTAGAAATCATGGCAGCTATGAATGGGTGTGTCCATCTGATAATGTGTCTGGGCTCCCACTGTAGTCTACAGAAGTTCATTATTGTTCAGTGGTGTGGTTTAGGGCAGGACTGATCTTACCTAATAAAAGCCTTTCCTATAGGACATGTCAAGCCAGCCTTGAATCCACTGATTGCATGGACTGTACAGGAAGTCCAAGGCAAATGGACTTGGTGTTGACAGACATATTGTAGACAGAACCTCTGTGTAGATGAATCCTGCTCTTAGTGTTCTGTGTATGAGTAGACGCTGCTCCAAGACAGTCCTCTGCCTTGCCTTCACTTGCTGTATTCCACCTGGACTAGAAAATGATCAGCCCACAGCTCTTAACACAGGCCCAGTCTGTAGAACAGTTGATCCAGCTTCCTGCAAAGAGGTAGGGAGCAGCTGCCTGGGCAGTGCTCACTGGCAAGCATTTGGAATCTGAACTACTTCAGCTGTTGCTTCTATGAGAAAAGGCGAATCATGTGGAGTCATCCTCCTGTGCTGACATACAGGCTGGCTACCTATCAAAACTTTGAGCTGTTACTGCTGTGTCAGCATGTCCTGTAAATATGCAGTAGATTTGTTCCAAAACTGAAATAAAGCTTCTGGCCTACTAAGGTTGGGGTAGCTGGACCTAACTCCCCGTTAAGTAAAAATATGTAACAGTTGACTCATTTGTGTAGTGTGAGCATGCCCTTAACTCACAGGAATATAGGTAACATGGCATAAAGGCAGTGGGGAGTTCTGGTTAAAAGGCCAAACTGGAGGGAGAGGCATGACTAGTACTGGCAGTGATGTCCAGGTCATGTGGACACACAGCAAAAATCATAGGGAAGTGCCTGGAAAACATTCATAGTTGCTGCACAGCAAGTGAACTGATATGTTCTAAGCTGCAAAGCATTATTCATTTATAGCACAGCAGAATCCATCTATAATTTATTCAAGCACCATGAATAAATGAACAAGAAATTTTTTGTGTCTTCTTGTCAACAGCTTGCTGATGCTGTTGCTTTTAAAACCCTAGAGCTTTTGGGGAGGACTCTCCTAGCCTTGTACTACAGTGAGGAGGCCTTGACAGCTAAATCAGGCTCTGGTCTCCATCTGTTCTACCACTTGGGCATATGTTGGCATTCAGCCCACAGTGATGTCTTACTGACCACTTCTTTTTTTGCCCCCAGCGGATGTGAAGGTGACCCAGAAAAGCTTCAACTTTGCCCGGAAGTTCAGTTTGCCCTTTTACTTTGTGTCTGCTGCAGATGGCACCAATGTAGTGAAGGTAAAACATAGCTATTTGGCTCAGCATCCATGAGACCCCTATACAGTCCAAGGATATGGAGACTGCTGTAGGCACAGAAAACAGAAAATGGGCTAGTGCACCTGTTTGGGTGCTTGTGAGGTCCTGGTAGCTATAGGTAGTTGCAGAGGTGGTTTGGTGTTTTTTTCTTGGGGTGTGGGAACAGTTTCCATATGTTACAGAAACACAGTGCCCCTTACTCTGAGTGACAAGCATTCTCCTTCTCATCAGCTCTTCAATGATGCTATCAAACTGGCAGTTGCTTACAAACAGAATTCAGGAGATTTCATGGACGAGGTCATGCGAGAACTGGAGGTAAGAAAGGCTCTGCTTACTGCACTCCTCCTAAGTGATTAGCAGCTCTGCTCTTTTTTCCCTCAGGGAAAGCAGAGCCTGTGGCAAAGGGTGAAACTTTGCAGGCATGGAAAGATTTGCCTTGTGCTAGTGACACCATAGGGTTTGTGTGCTGCTCGTGTCTAGGCCAGAAGGGGTGAGATGGTGACCCTCTGAAGAGCCCATGATGCCGTAGACCGAATTTGAATGAACCACAGCAGAGCGTAGCTGTTGCTCTCATGCTTCTCAGCAGTTCCTTGTCCTGCTCCTTTCCAGAGCTTTGACCTGCAGAAGAAGAGTGAGAATTCGTCGGATAAAGAGAGCTGCCCTGAAGAGAAGCCCCCATCTGCCTAAGCCCTGGACCCTGAGTCTGGTTTTCCATTTGCTCTAGATTTCTGGGGCTAGTTAGAGCTGGTCTTCACAGAGGAAAGTGATTTTTCTCATGCCCTGAGAGCTCTGGTGATGGGCAGCTGGGCCTCTCCCCTTCTTGTGAGAGACTGTCTAAACATGACCTTCCTTGACTCGGCCCTAGCCACTGCACATCATGGTCAAGGAAAGAGTGAAAGTATCCGCATGGTTGCTAGTTACTGCATGCTTCTTCAAGGCAAATCTTGCCAGGAGAGCGAAGGCACTCTTGGACCTGCAGGGAAGGGTCCTGCCCAGATGCTTTAATGGTACCTACTGAGAAAACAAACACTAAAGAATTTTTTTTATAAAGCTTTGAGCTTGCATTTTTCCTGAACTTTTGTTATAAGGCAGTCCAGTTACTATACAGTGAAAGTCCAAATGCCAGCCCTCCCCATTGCTTTCACAGCCTAGCCAGTGCTGCCTCTCTATCCACCCCTGTCATCTCTGCTGCAGAGTTTCTTTGGGTTTCCTTCCCCATTCTGTTACAAATCAGCCAGATCCAGCAGACTTCTGAACATGAAGGATTTCTCCTTTCAGGTCTGCTAGAGCTGAATCAGGTAGGTTCTCACACCGAGGAGGCTTGTCCTATCCCAGCCTAATGGATGTGGCTGCTGCTGTTCCCATGTGTGTGTCCAAGAGACTTATGCTGCATTCCAAAGAGCCAGACACAGAAACACACATACTTACACAATTAATGTGAACGGCAAAACAGACTGACATAGAGCAATGCTTTTACCAACACCCATGCATATGTAACCACCACTTACATAAATATGAACACAGTTCAGTCCTTTTCTGCCTTTCCAGATGATCAGGATTAGCTGTTTACCAGTGAAACATAAACACACCTTCACTCCCTAGATTCATAAGCACAGCACATTCATAGATTCCTCAAATAACAGTGTAGAAATTAAGTCCATGTAATATACGTTGCTGGATGTCAAGCTCCTTACCGAGTCATTGATGCAAACCTTGGGTCTTTCTAGATCCATCTCTCCTGGGTCATGAGAGTCCAGTTTCAAGTTCATCGGTGCATTGTACACACACAAGGGATCCCACCAGTAGCTACTATAAAACACTTTGTGTTTCCAACTGCTGTCCCCAAGACCTCTAGCCCCCTAGGAACAGTGTGTTCCCTTCTTCCACTGCACCCTCACCCTCCTCAGACCAGGCACGGTTTCAGCCCTTTTGAGTGACGCTTCACCTTTGTGCCCTACTTGTCTGCCTGCAGCCTTGTTTTGCAGGTGCCAGGCATGGAAGTCCTGGCCTTGCACAGGAGACTTGAACTGGACTGAAACATGGTTAACTGTGAAAATTGGCAACTTTATTTCAAGAACTAAGTCAACTTCAGCATTTGCGTGCACTCAGAGGAGCGTGGACAGCACAGAGCAGGCCTTTGACACTGCGGCTGCCTTTGGATCAGCAGGCATTGCGGCAGAAGGAAAAGGTCGTGGTACACTGCAGCCTGCACTGGATCCTGTTCATCCTGCTGCTCAAGCCTTTTTTCCCCTTAGGACCTGCAGGAGCTCCTGCAGCAGGTTAAAGAACTCCACCAGCTTCTGGCGTGGAAATGGGCAGGGTGTAAACCTGCCCGATTGCGTTGGTATTGGCTTTGGCCTCTGAAAGGGGGTTGAGGTGAACACTGGCCGTGGTGTTGGAGTAGATGTTACTGCTGGGCGCAGTCCCATCTGTACCAGGATCCAGTCGTAAAAGTGCTGAGTGGAGGTGTAGACTCCGGGCCGTTTTGATCTTGCACAGCCTTTCCCCCAGCTGGTCACTCCAACAAGCCAGAAGTAGTCATAGGTGTTATCTTTGCACACGAGAGGGCCACCGCTGTCACCCTGCAGCAGAGGAGAGAGGGTTAAGGTGTTGTTGGGTGGCCTCTGTCAGCGCTATGGCTGTCTCCGTCTCTCTCACAGCACCTGCCAGAGCTGTATTCACTGCACAGAAAGGCTCTGCTCAGGTGCTGGAGCCTACAGACCCTTGTCTGGGGGTGGGGGTCGTGGGCCTGTAAGGCAGGGCTGTCTCTCATCTCTGCACAGTGATCCTGGATGTGTGGAAGACGGATGTTCCCGCATTGGGATCTGGACCTGTGGGCTGCCAAGAGCACTGGATGGGCTTTCTGGGCAGGGTCCCAGGCTTCTGGGACAAGAGGGCACTGGGCAAGGACCTGCAGATGGGGAAGGGGAGGTAAGCCCCAACAGCGGGAGGGTGACTTGCCAGGCGAAGCACGCGCCAGGGTATGTTTGGGTGGTTGTGACAGGGCTGCCTGTGCTGCTGAGGGTTGACTTGTAGCACGCTCCTACCTGGCAGGTGTCGATGCCACCCTGCGGATACCCAGCGCACAAGTTGTGGGTGTGGACGGCCCCATTATACCACCGGGTGCTGTTACAGAGGTTGATGTCAATGAGGTGGACCTTGGCCTCCTGCAGGACATCAGCTGATCTTCCAGCTGTGGGCACAAGAAGGAATTAACACCCAGCAGCTCATCACCAGTTCTGCTCCCCTGGCTGGGTGAACCCCTTCCCTAGGGCTTGGCTTTGCACCTTGATGGTGTTGCACCTGTGTTTCCCTTCGGTCGTGCTTTGGGTAACGGGTCAGGCCCATCTCTCTATAGACGGGCATACGCCCCCGCAGCCTGGCTCTGGCTTTTGCCTCTGCTGTCAGGAAGCCCAAGCCCTTTCCCCAGCGTGCCGAGCTCATGCTCGGGACACGAGTACTTTTGGGGAACTCACATCTGGCGGTCGTGGAACCCCAGCCACTGACATAGCAGGTGGTCAGCTCTGACACTCTCAGCGAGGCGTCGGGCACGCAGGCAAGCTGTATGTAGTAGCTGCATTGGACAGGCTGGTCCAATTCCAGCAACGCGATGTCGTTCCTCTCCGAGATGTTACTATAGCGTTCGTGAACCAGCAGCCGCTTAATATTGCGCACTTGGGCCTCGGGGCCCAGCTGAGTCAGCTGGGTGGCTCCGATCACCACGCGCCACATCGTGACATAGCTGGAAGGCAGACGGAGAGAGGGGTCAGAGGGAGCGGAGCCGTGTGCTGCAGCAGCCCGGCAGTTGCCTGCCTTCTGCTTCACAAGGGAGAGAGGAAAGCAGTGCCACAGAGGGTGTGACAGCCTAGCACGCCTTAGGCGCAAGGAATTTCGAGCTGGGAAGCAGCGGCACGAGCCCAGCCTTCTCCTGAGCAGTCTCTCAGCTGGCCTCTGCAGTGCCCAGGCAGCGGGCGTACTGCAGGGAAACGGGACGGGAGTAGCACAGGGTGCTGCGGACAGGGCACCTGCTGGTGTTGTGGGGATATCCCCGTTCCCTGGTCCTCCTTACCTGGCCTCAATGAAGCAGTGAGCTGCCGTGAGGACCCACTGCGGGCTGATGAGAGACCCTCCGCATATATGCCCCGTGCCTATTTTCCAGGGATCCTGGATGCTGACGATCCAGGGCCAGGCCCCCGGCTGGGCATCTGTGCCACCCACGACGCGTGACATGCCGTAGTGAGAAGCCATGGGCCGGAGCCCGCAGGTCCCGCTGTAACCAGAAACTCATTACTGTCCTGCTCGATGGCTTACTGCTGTTCAGGCTGAAGGTCAGCCGTCTTCCCTCCCCACAAGGCGCTGTATGGGCAGCAGGGCCAGGGAACGCCGTGGGGCGTGCGTCCGTCCACCCCCGTTTCTGCTTTAGCCGCACAGACGAGTTGAGCCAGCAGCCTGGGTGCTGGCAAGGAACTGAGGCTCCCACGTGGGGTTCGGGAAGCTGTGGTGTGGCCATGGGGGACAAGCGGACACCCTCCAGTGAACCCCACAAGGGTTGCCTAAGCTCCATCCCAGAGCCTCGGCCCACTTACCCACAGCTGTCCCACGTGCCGTGCACAGGCCGGCACACAGCCAGCAGGACGAGGAGGGGGAGCAAATTCATCGCTGCCAGCGGCACGTGGCAGCTGCAAGAACCAAGGGCTCGTCGCCACCAGTAGTGCCCGTGGTTGCCCGCGGTACCCTTGGCCCCAGTGCTGATGTCACAGAGTCGCTGGTTCCGAGTGCTGGGCACGGGCAGGGGGAGGCAGCATGGGGGTTCCAAGCAGGAGGGGAGGCAGAAACTGGGATCGGACACCCCTGAGGGACCCTCGCTGAATACTCTGCTTGCGGGTTGAGGGGGTGCAGGCCCTGGGGCAGGCAGCAGCGCCTGACTCTGAGCGCTGCCTGCTAACAGCTAGCAGGAAAAACACAAGTGTAGCATCATACCCTCTTTAAGAAGTTCACTGCCACCCTGCTCTCTGCAGCCATTTGCCACCAGGTCCTTCCCCAAAAACATACACCAGAGAACATAACTACTCCAGGCAGTATGCACGTGTTCGGGTGTTGAAGAGCCAATCTGGTTACAGCCGCGGCAGGCAAGCAGTGATGTGCAAGCCAAATAAGCCAAGCATACCCAAGCAGTGTCAACCTTCCTGCACAAAGCACAGTGAAATGCAGATGCAGCACAGTCCACACTGTGTCAGCCACAGCAACACCCTCTGGCAGGCTGCATGTCCTTGCTGTCTAGGAGTTACATTGCTGTTCTCGGCCAACGCTGACAAGGGCAGCGGTGGCACCTGGTCTGCATGGCCAAAGACATGCAATTCAAAGCTCTAGACAGAGAAAGATGCTCCTGCTCTCAGGCACACATGCCATTCTCCATGGCTTTGGTGAATCCTGTATCAGCCTCATCTCATCAGTTTGCCTTCTACAGCTGTATGGTGCTGCTTTGCTCACACGCTGGAGCGTAGGGCAGTCATGGGAGACAAGCAGGTGCCAGCCAAGCGCGTTGCATTTGCTGAGTGGGACTAGGTCCCCAGAGGGTAGAGAGCAGTGGCTTGGAGAATGGCAGCCTCAGAGCTCGTGAAAGGTGCGGCAGCTTCCTGCTGCCATCCTGGCTTGTGTGGATAGACATAAGGCACACAACTGAGTGCCAACCTGGGCCCTAGGATGACAGGGCAGGCTCTGTCAGAAAGTGGAATAGCTGCTCTCAAGGCACTTGAGGCTTAGCATGGCTTCACAGGCACCAGAACGGGGCCCCAAACAAACTGGACTCAAGCCTGCTTTGTTTTTTGAAAATTGACCTCAAGGTAGTGCCCCATGTCTGCTTAGAGCAGAGCCTTAGAGAAGAAAATTTGTCTTCTGTGGATACTCTGCTATTCCAGTACCAGATTTCGCAGGTGGTTAAGGCGGATTGATGTGAGAGGTGGCCACACTTCACAGATAACTGAGGGAAGAGTTGGGGTCATTTTGGGCAGAGGAATCTGGCAGGGACAGCAGTACCCAGGAAACCGGATCGGTAATGCCATGGAAGTCCAAGGTGACCGAGGACCCAAAACACCAAATCTGCCCACAGATGTAGCAAGCCTGGGAGCAAGGGGGGAAAAATAACCCGTGGGTACGTCCCTTGACTGGGAAGAGACAAGGGCGGAGAAAGGGGGAGTCAAGGAGGATGAGGGGGATGTCCAAGCACGGGAACTGGAGAGAAGGGGGATCAAGGAGCTAGTCACACAGAAGCAAACTGCTGGCTGGTTTGTTTGTTTGACCGAGCCCTGCACCTAGTCACCACAGTACGTCCTACCTTCTTTTTGAGAGCAATTCCAAACCCTTTTCTGTGTGGCCCCACTCTGTACCCGGTGGGGGAGCGGGTCCAGAGGCCTGGCTGCTAGCAACGGCAGAAGGGAACACAGGTCCTAGGGACCCAGCAGCTGGAAACACCGAGTGTCCAGGGCCAGCTTCGGGTGGGAGCACTGTGTGCGTGTGCAGTTCACTAGTGAGCTGGAAGCTGGACTAGCTCACAAGCAAGACGGGCGAGACCCTTTCAGCCATGTGGATGGCACGTGGTTGCAGCCCACCTGACTGATCAGCCCCAGGTTCCATAGACCTTACAAGAGGCCTAGGCCTGCCAACCACTGGCCACATTTCTGCCTCCTGGTGTCGTGAAGCACTTGGAAGTGCTTGACCTTGCATACCCAGAGTTGCTTCCCACCTAGGCATGTCCACTCTGCACTAGCTGCACAAGGTCCTACCTCTGAAGCTGCCAGGACCGTCCATCCCATCCTCCTCTTGCTGTGCTCTTGGCCCCTGGCAAGTGATGGTGCTCCAGCTCCCAGCTCTGTTCCCACCCAGGGGTGCACAGCATGCCTCCAGCTGAGGGGGACCTCTGGACACTGGGGCATGCCTTTTGCTTCATCTTGATCATGGTTTGAAAGGAGCTGTTCTGGCTCCGGAGGCAATGCCGTATCATGGTCCTTCCCTGAACAAGTCAGGGTTTCTTTCTCTCAAGAGGCCTCAGCTTGCATGTCCTGCATGGAGCACAGGGTCCACTGACCTGCACTCCTGGCAGGGTCCGTAATCTCCCCAACCCACAGTTTGCCTCCCCAGTGCTCCATCAGTCAGAGCTGTCGCGGAGCCCAAGCTGCAGGGTAGCTCTAAGGCTGAGCTTGGTTAATTGGGGGCAGGGGGGTATCTGGTGGGTTTGGGATAGGGTTCCAGTGCAGAGCAAGTGAAGGGGATGGAGCAGCAAGATGCTAGGAGCAGCGGCAGCAGGAAGGCTTAGGAGTACAGTCTGGTACACAGCAGGGCTGCAGGGTGGGATCCCTGCCCTTCCTGATCTGGCTTTCCCCAAACTCCATGCGCTGTTCAAAAAGCACTTTCTGCAGTTCGATCTCCCTCAGGACTTGCAGAACCTCCGGCCCTGCGCCGCTTTGCAGCAGATCATAGTTCTCGGCCGGGTCTGACTCCAGGTCAAAGAGCAGCGGGGGCAAGTGAGGGGTCAGTGGAGTCAGCCCATGGCAGGCCTGGTCTGGGGTCGTATCACTGTGAAAGGAACCTGCAAAAGAAACCCCCAGGTGTAGCTCAGTTTCTTCTCTGAGCTTTGGACAGGAAAACTCTGCAGGACTTCACAAAGGTGCCCATGCAGAGGGACAGGAGGCGGCACCAACCTTGTGTGAAGTAATGGGCCTTGTACTTCCCAAGCCTGACAGCGAAGGGGCCGTGCAGTGGGTCAGGGGACGGCGGGTAGAAGAACATCGTCCGACGGGGACTCTGTGGGAAGCAGCAGAGCTGAGCTCACCTGTGCAGCCATGAGGATGAAGAAGAGCCTGGAACAGGGCCAAGCAGACTCCAGGGAGTCACGCAGGAGCCCTGACACTACAGCCACAACGTGGCCAGAGAGGGGGGAAGCTGACGAGCAGCAGCAACACCCTGTTTGCTCCCTACTCAAAGCAACTGGGGCTCTGTCCACCCACTGCAGCCATGGGGGCTTGATTGTTAGAGCAGAGCAGCCTGGGGAAGCCCAGGAACTCCATGGTGTGACCCAGGCCAGACCCAAGGTCCCCACAGCTCATGGATCTCCCCCGACCCCCAGCTGGCTCTGCTCACCAGGCACACAGCTCCAGCCCCACACCAGCCTTCATGCACCATGCCAGCCGAACCAGCCCACAGGACTCACCTTCCCCGACCCAAACAGCACTGGACTCAGGTCATAGCCATCCAGGGCAACTCTGGGAAGAGCTGCTCCAGCCAGGTTAGTCAGTGTTGGCAGGATGTCCAGGGTGCTTGCCAGCTCATGCGTCACTCCTGTCACCCCACACAGCAAGGCACAAGGAAAGGTTCAAGAACCCGATCCCACTCCCGGCCCTGCCATCCTCACTTCTCTCCTGCCCTCTGCTAGTCCCGGGGCAGCCCAGCTGCCATGACACCCCTGCCTTGGCTGGCATCAGCACACAAAAGGCACAAGCAGTGCCAAGTCTCACCTGGCGTGATATGGCCTGGCCAATAAGCCACCGCTGGTTCCCGCATGCCACCTTCGTATGTTGTGCCCTTCCCACACTTCAGAAGGCCAGAGCTGCCTCCACGTGCCATCCGCATGGTGGAAGGGCTGTGAGAGAGAAGAACCACCTACCATCAGTTTCACGGGTTCACACTACCCCTTTCCTGATGCTGCCAATGGGGCCATGCAAGAGACACGGTGCCAGCGAGCGCCACTGCCTTCATTCTCAGCCTTGTGAGGCAGGAGGCAGGGGGCAGGTGAAGAAGCCAGGCTGTGCAAGACACCTAAGCAGGGCACCAGAGACCAATGCCACTCACACACAAAGGGAATCGGGGTAGATTCGGGCTGTACGCTCCTGGCCCAAATCCTGTGAGGTTTCTGCCCACGAGGAGGGGCACAGCGGAGTCACAGGAAGAAGGACTGCACTGGGCCATCTCCAGAGCAGCATCCACCTCTTGCCTCTCACTTCAGGTCACTGGGGTCTCACCTGGCAATGCCATACCACATCCCTTTTGCCCCAGCCAACCAATGCCTCATTCCAGTTCCCCCCATACGATGGCAGCAGAATCTTATCAGCGACAAAATTGCCCCTGCTGAGCCCACTCACCCGTTGTCAGAGGTGAAAAACACCAAGGTCGTGTTCGCAACACCATTTTCCTCCAGCGCCTGCAGCAGCTGTCCCACCGAGCCATCAAACTCCAAGAGCGCATCACCAAATGGCCCACGCCGTGACTGCCCCACATACTCCTGGCTTGCAAACTGGGGGTAGTGGGTATGCTGGAGAAAGGGCAGAGAAGACTGCTACGCAAACTCCCCCACAGCTGCATCTGGTTCCCAGTTCACCCGGGGACAGTGAACACCCCAGCTAGGACATGGAGATATGTGACAGTACCCAGGAGATGAGAGGAGGCTTGTCCCCAAGCTTCAGAAGCATCTCTCAGAAATGGCACAAAGGAGCTGAGCCCCAGGAGAGGATGTGGAGCCCCAGAGTGGGAACTTCTCCCAGGTGGAGTCCTGGCCCACAGAAGCGGGTAAAGCTCCAGAAAGAAGCAGCCCCAGAACATTACCAGAAGGGTGCTGCCACAAGACCTGGGTGTAGGAATGGCAACCCCAGGTCACCCAGGGGCAGGTATTGACTGCTCAGCACAGTCCTGGGGCTGCAGAAGCTGAGATGCTTCCTTGCTCTCCCCACAGGACAAAGGCTCCCTTCCCCACCCTTGGGCCCAGAGCAGTCCTCCCCCTCTCCTACGTGGGAGGCATAGTAGAGCAGGAACGGGAGGCCTCGTCGGGCACAGTCAGCGATGAAGTCCCGGGAGAATTTGTTGTAGAGTGGCACCAGATCGGGGAAAGAGACCGGCTGCTGCACGATGCTCTGGTTCCAGAGGAGCGGGACTGGCACTAAGCCTTGGTCACAAGTCCCAAAACACTTGATGTCAGGCGGGAAGCAGGTGAGATTCTGGCAGGGGCCCTGGAGAGAACAAAAAAAACTTTGTCTGCTACCTGTGTTGCAGGACAGCGAGGGGAGGGGAGCAAAGAGTCTCACAGAGCCCACCACCAGCTCCTACAGGCACCCTTTGGGCAGCCTCTCCCAGAAGCCCAGGGGTCTGTGCCCACCCCAGAACTGTCCAAGGACCATGCTGCCCCAACATCACTTTCCCCTGGCAGTGATTCAGATCTTTCTTTGCAGCCCAGAAGCTGACCCTCCCTCCCGTGACATGGGGTGTATGTCCCCACGCACAGCTGCCACCCACATTTGGCAAAACTGCCCTACCATAGGAGCACCTCAGCGCTGAGCTTTGCCCACCAGCATCCACCTCCCCGGCCTGCAGCCACCCACACCCATCTACCCAGGCAAGCACTAACCTGGGCTGTGTGCTCCCAAGCAAGCTTCACCTTTCAGGCCCTCTCCCCAGCCAGCCCCGGAACACCCTCCAGGGCTTGGCAGGCCTCTCACCTGGTCATGGGAGTAGGGCACCCCCAAGAAGTGGTCAAAGCCCTGGTGGATGGGCAGGAAGGAGCCATTAATCCCCAGGCCAAGGTGCCACTTGCCAACCACGGCCGTGGCATAGCCCTCAGCCTTCAGCACCTCTGCAATGGTGACCTCAGAGAGCGGCAGGCCTCCCCGCGAGTCTGGGTTGAACACACCAGGGTAAACCCCAGAGCGCATCTGGAACCGGCCTGTCAGCAGGGCTGCCCTACAGGTGAGGGTCAGAAGAGAGAGAGGAGACGGGCATCGCACTGGACGTGGCACAGGTCGTGGTGCTCAGCCTCCACAGAGGGTCCTTGGGACCTGGCAGCTTGGCTCCCCAGTCTCCTGGCTGCCCCTGCCACCTCCCCCGTCTGCTAGGACCTGCCACCGCCACCCTCAACAGAGTAGCCAGACCTTCAGGCCTCCTGGGACACGGCGTGTTTACCAAGCCCCCCTTCCTCCCAGCACCGCAGCTCCCCAGCTGGGTGCCAAGCCGTGTCTGACGCTTCTTCTATCCCCGCCCCGGGGCCCCGCAGCCCGTCGCCAGCGAGCGGGGCAGGCCGTACCGGGACGGGCTGCACACCGGGCAGCTGCTGTAGAAGTTGGTGAACCGCAGCCCTCGGGAAGCCATCCTGTCCAGGCTAGGCGTGGCAGAAGAAGGGTGCCCGTAGCTCCCCAGGTCCCCGAAGCCCAAGTCGTCCGCCAGCAAGAGGACGAAGCTGGGGGGGACGCCGGCCGCTCCGCGCAAGGCCAGCAGCACCAGGGCCCACGGCAGGCCCCTGCCCCGCGGCCCCATGGCGCTGCCGCCCGGAGAGGCCCCGCGGCCCGCCGATACGCGCGCTCAGCTCGGGCTACGGCGCTGCGCTCCCGCGGTCCGGTCGGGGGCCGGGTGCGGCGGCAGCTCCACGGGACTGGCAACCCCGTCACGACACCGGCAGGCCAGGGCAAAGGAGCGGAGCCGAACCCCGCCGCGCCGGCGACCACCTGACCCGGGCGGGCAGCCACGTGATCCGGAGCCGCCGCGGGGCATGCCGGGCATTGTAGTCCGGCGCGGCCTCCCTCGCTGCGGTGTCGCTCCCTCGCAGCCGCCTCCGGGACCGTCGCGCCCGGCGCAGGCGGCCTCCCGGGACCCGGGCCTGCCGCCAGCTGCCGCGGCCGAGGAGGGTTTATTAAGAACGGGGTTTTCCCCCGGCACCGCCCTCAGCGGCGCCCAGCTTTGGGCGCTGCGGACTCGGCCCGTGGGGCCGGCCCCCGGTCTCGGGGCGGGGGGGGGAGGCCGGGAAGCCGTGAGGCTGCTGTCCCCGGAGGAGACGGGCACCTCGGCGTGTGGCCGGCGAGCGGGAGTCGTCTCCACTGGGCCCGGGTGGCCCGGGTGGACGTCCCCTGCCCCCCCCGTCTGTCCCGGCCGGCCCGGGCTGCTGCTCCCAGCTTCCTGCCTTCTGGAAGAGCAAACGAAGCTGCTTTTCTCCAGGTGCGCACAGTGTGCAAGATCCCCTGGTGCAGGCAGAAAGCGTGGCATTGTTTGGGGCAGGCTGCACCCTACCGGAGCCGGGTCACTTTACCCTCAAAGCGGGTTTTCATACAGCAGTGACAGAGTTTCACATTCAGGCTCAAGGACTGTTGGTTGTGTCTGAACGTAGGAGCCCATATCCTGCAGATCAATGACTTGTAATCAGAGCGAGGAAGGGACTGTGCAAGGAGCAACAGCAGTTCTCTGGTGGGAGGGAGTGATAAGCAGAACGAGGAGGAAAAGGGGAGGTTCTGCACCCCAGGAAGGCTGTACCCTATTGCTGTGTCTGCTTTTGAAAACCAGAGGAAGCTCAGAAGACAGGCACAGAAACTGAGGTTGAATGTCCTGAAGACCTCCATCTGTTCATTTTATCCAAAATGAGATTAAAGCAAGATTAAAGAGATGCTGTACAAGCACAGGCACAGTGGCAGCGCTCTAGGATTAACCGCACAGCAGGCAGAGGTGAGGAGTTTCAGCCCAAAGACAAAGCGGGGGTAAGGCCGGCTAATGTCCTAGCCTAGAAGTTCTCATGTAGATGCGCCTATGTTTTGCATCCAGCCTGTGTGATCGGTCTGTTCCGGATTTTCCTGTTATTACTAGTCAGCATTTCTCAAGACCCATCCAACTTTTACAACCACTGTCTAAAGTGGACTTTAGCAAAGCTTTTGAAACCATTTCCCACAGCATTCTCCTGGAGAAACTGGCTGCTCGTGGCTTGGACGGGTGTACTCTTTGCTGGGTAAAAAACTGGCTGGATGGCCGGGCCCAAAGAGTTGTGGTGAATGGAGTTAAATCCAGTTGGCAGCTGGTCACAAGTGGTGTTCCCCAGGGGCTCAGTATTGGGGCCAGTTGTCTTTAATATCTTTATCAGTGATCTGGACAAGGGGATCAAATGTACATTCAGTAACTCTGCAGACGACACCAAGTTCAGCAGGACTGTTGATCTTCTTGAGTGTAGGAAGGCTCTCCAGAGGGATCTGGACAGGCTGGATCGATGGGCTGAGGCCAATTGTATGAGATTCAACAAGGCTGAGTGCTGCGTCTTGCATTTGGGTCAGAACAACCCCATGCAATGCTGCAGGCTTGGGGAAGAGTGGCTGGCAAGCTGCCCAGTGGAAAAGGACCCAGGGGCGCTGGTCGACAGCCGGCTGAGTATGAGCCGGCAGTGTGCCCAGGTGGCCAAGAAGGCCAACGGCATCCTGGCTTGTGTCAGAATTAGTGTGGCCAGCAGGAGCAAGGAAGTCATCGTCCCCCTGTACTCGGCACTGGTGAGGCCACACCTCGAATACTGTCCTCAGTTTTGGGCCCCTCACTACAAGAGAGACATTGAGGTGCTGGAGCTTGTCCAGAGAAGAGCAACGAAGCTGGTGAGGGGTCTAGAGCACAAGTCTTATGAGGAGCAGCTGAGGGAACTGGGGTTGTTCAGCCTGGAGAAAAGGAGGCTGAGGGGAGACCTTATCGCTCTCTACAACTACCTGAAAGGAGGTTATAGCGAGGTGGGAATCAGTCTTTTCTCCCAAGTAATAAGTGATAGGACGAGAGGAAACTGGCCTGTGCCAGGGGAGGTTTAGATTGGATATTAGGAACAATTTCTTGACCAAAAGGGTTGCCAAGCACGGGCACAGGCTGCCCAGGGAAGTGGTTGAGTCACCATGCCTGGAGGTATTTAAAAGACATGTAGATGTGGCGCCTAGGGACATGGTTTAGTGGTGGACTTGGCAGTGCTATGTTAACGGTTGGACACAGTAAACTTAAGGGTCTTTTCCAACCTAAATGATTCTATGATTCTATGATCCCACTTTTACAACAACTTTCTAACATGCCAGTGAACTCTGCTTTCCACAGCTCCCTGTCCTCCATAGTTCACACTGTCCCCATAGCCCCTGGCCTTCCTGCGTGTCTAGCCCCACGCCTACCTAACAGCCTGGGCCCTAGCACAAGAAGGATGCTGGGGCTGCTGCTGCTGCTGCTGTACTCACTGCCATCAATTATTCAGGACCAGAGCCAAAGCGAGGAGGCTGGTGCTGCAGCAGGAGGTGAAACTGCTGCATAATTCATGGAGCCCGCTTTGCTCATAGGGCATGGCGGTGCTTGCCGTGCAGTGCCTGGCCACAGGGATCAGGGCGCTGGGGACTGGCACTCAGGACACTGAGAGGAGAACAGCTGGGGCTCTGAGCTCTGGAGGGGGGGCACAGCATGGGGACAGAGTTTCAGAGACCAGACAAGGAACAGGGCAGGAGGTGTGGGACCATGCGCTCTGTGTGCAGGTAACTCAGCTGAAGGAAACTGAGCAAGGCATGGCGTTACTGCCCCAACCTGCACAGGTCAGTGCCCTTCTCAGCGTTGGCCCAGAACGGCAATGTAACTCCTAGACAGCAAGGACATGCAGCCTGCCAGAGGGTGTTGCTGTGGCTGACACAGTCAGCGTGGACTGTGCTGCATCTGCATTTCACTGTGCTTTGTGCAGGAAGGTTGACACTGCTTGGGTATGCTTGGCTTATTTGGCTTGCACATCACTGCTTGCCTGCCGTGGCTGTAACCAGATTGGCTCTTCAACACCCGAACATGACTAATGTTCATTAGTCCTTTAAACATTACCATGAGAATTAAGTTCAATTAAAATCTGAGACTGGGCGTCAACCTAATAAGCCAGTAGTGGGCACAGATCTTGGGTCTTTCCAGATCTGTATCTCCTCTTGCTCTTGAGCTAGTCCAGTTTCCAGCTCACTAGTGAACTGCACACGCACGCAGTGCTCCCACCCGAAGCTGGCCCTGGACACTCGGTGTTTCCAGCTGCTGGGTCCCTAGGACCTGTGTTCCCTTCTGCCGTTGCTAGCAGCCAGGCCTCTGGACCCGCTCCCCCACCGGGTACAGAGTGGGGCCACACAGAAAAGGGTTTGGAATCGCTCTCAAAAAGAAGGTAGGACGTACTGTGATGACTAGGTGCAGGGCTCGGTCAAACAAACAAACCAGCCAGCAGTTTGCTTCTGTGTGACTAGCTCCTTGATCCCCCTTCTCTCCAGTTCCCGTGCTTGGACATCCCCCTCATCCTCCTTGACTCCCCCTTTCTCCGCCCTTGTCTCCTCCCAGTCAAGGGACGTACCCACGGGTTATTTTTCCCCCCTTGCTCCCAGGCTTGCTACATCTGTGGGCAAATTTGGTGTTTTGGGTCCTCGGTCACCTTGGACTTCCATGGCATTACCGATCCGGTTTCCTGGGTACTGCTGTCCCTGCCAGATTCCTCTGCCCAAAATGACCCCAACTCTTCCCTCAATTATCTGTGAAGTGTGGCCACCTCTCACATCAACCCGCCTTAACTACCTGTGAAATCTGGATATTCCTCACGGCACTGTAACTCCTGTCAGCTTCTCACTCTGTTTGCTATGGTCAGTAATTTCTCTTGTCGTGCTCAGGAGTTTCCCACGGTCTCTTCAGTTAGCTAAGGCTTACGACAGGTCCTAATCATCACCTTGTGTGCCTTACTGCGTATCCCCAAAGTTGTCTGCATGTAACATCATCTTTTCCTATCCTCTTTCTAGTCTCAATGTGCTAGTCTTTTCCATCCCATGGTGGCTCTGAGCACCCTACTCTCTGACCAGGCACGGTTTCAGCCCTTTTGAGTGACGCTTCACCTTTGTGCCTACTTGTCTGCCTGCAGCCTTGTTTTGCAAGTGCCGGGCATGGAAGTCCTGGCCTTGCACAGGAGACTTGAACTGGACTGAAACATGGTTAACTGTGAAAATTGGCAACTTTATTTCAAGAACTAAGTCAACTTCAGCATTTGCGTGCACTCAGAGGAGCGTGGGCAGCACAGAGCAGGCCTTTGACACTGCGGCTGCCTTTGGATCAGCAGGCATTGCGGCAGAAGGAAAAGGTCGTGGTACACTGCAGCCTGCACTGGATCCTGTTCATCCTGCTGCTTAAGCCTTTTTTCCCCTTAGGACCTGCAGGAGCTCCTGCACCCGAGTAAAGAATTCCACCAGCTTCTGGAGTGGAAATGGGCAGGGCGGAAACCTGCCCGATTGCGTTGGTATTGGCTTTGGCCTCTGAAAGGGGGTTGAGGCAGTGAGAAAATGACTCCATGCCCGTGATGTTGGAGTAGCCCTTACTGCTGGGCGCAGTCCCATCTGTACCAGGATCCAGTCGTAAAAGTGCTGAGTGGAGGTGTAGACTCCGGGCCGTTTTGATCTTGCACAGCCTTTCCCCCAGCTGGTCACTCCAACAAGCCAGAAGTAGTCATAGGTGTTATCTTTGCACACGAGAGGGCCACCGCTGTCACCCTGCAGCAGAGGAGAGAGGGTTAAGGTGTTGTTGGGTGGCCTCTGTCAGCGCTATGGCTGTCTCCGTCTCTCTCACAGCACCTGCCAGAGCTGTATTCACTGCACAGAAAGGCTCTGCTCAGGTGCTGGAGCCTACAGACCCTTGTCTGGGGGTGGGGGTCGTGGGCCTGTAAGGCAGGGCTGTCTCTCATCTCTGCACAGTGATCCTGGATGTGTGGAAGACGGATGTTCCCGCATTGGGATCTGGACCTGTGGGCTGCCAAGAGCACTGGATGGGCTTTCTGGGCAGGGTCCCAGGCTTCTGGGACAAGAGGGCACTGGGCAAGGACCTGCAGATGGGGAAGGGGAGGTAAGCCCCAACAGCGGGAGGGTGACTTGCCAGGCGAAGCACGCGCCAGGGTATGTTTGGGTGGTTGTGACAGGGCTGCCTGTGCTGCTGAGGGTTGACTTGTAGCACGCTCCTACCTGGCAGGTGTCGATGCCACCCTGCGGATACCCAGCGCACAAGTTGTGGGTGTGGACGGCCCCATTATACCACCGGGTGCTGTTACAGAGGTTGATGTCAATGAGGTGGACCTTGGCCTCCTGCAGGACATCAGCTGATCTTCCAGCTGTGGGCACAAGAAGGAATTAACACCCAGCAGCTCATCACCAGTTCTGCTCCCCTGGCTGGGTGAACCCCTTCCCTAGGGCTTGGCTTTGCACCTTGATGGTGTTGCACCTGTGTTTCCCTTCGGTCGTGCTTTGGGTAACGGGTCAGGCCCATCTCTCTATAGACGGGCATACGCCCCCGCAGCCTGGCTCTGGCTTTTGCCTCTGCTGTCAGGAAGCCCAAGCCCTTTCCCCAGCGTGCCGAGCTCATGCTCGGGACACGAGTACTTTTGGGGAACTCACATCTGGCGGTCGTGGAACCCCAGCCACTGACATAGCAGGTGGTCAGCTCTGACACTCTCAGCGAGGCGTCGGGCACGCAGGCAAGCTGTATGTAGTAGCTGCATTGGACAGGCTGGTCCAATTCCAGCAACGCGATGTCGTTCCTCTCCGAGATGTTACTATAGCGTTCGTGAACCAGCAGCCGCTTAATATTGCGCACTTGGGCCTCGGGGCCCAGCTGAGTCAGCTGGGTGGCTCCGATCACCACGCGCCACATCGTGACATAGCTGGAAGGCAGACGGAGAGAGGGGTCAGAGGGAGCGGAGCCGTGTGCTGCAGCAGCCCGGCAGTTGCCTGCCTTCTGCTTCACAAGGGAGAGAGGAAAGCAGTGCCACAGAGGGTGTGACAGCCTAGCACGCCTTAGGCGCAAGGAATTTCGAGCTGGGAAGCAGCGGCACGAGCCCAGCCTTCTCCTGAGCAGTCTCTCAGCTGGCCTCTGCAGTGCCTAGGCAGCGGGCGTACTGCAGGGAAACGGGACGGGAGTAGCACAGGGTGCTGCGGACAGGGCACCTGCTGGTGTTGTGGGGATATCCCCGTTCCCTGGTCCTCCTTACCTGGCCTCAATGAAGCAGTGAGCTGCCGTGAGGACCCACTGCGGGCTGATGAGAGACCCTCCGCATATATGCCCCGTGCCTATTTTCCAGGGATCCTGGATGCTGACGATCCAGGGCCAGGCCCCCGGCTGGGCATCTGTGCCACCCACGACGCGCGACATGCCGTAGTGAGAAGCCATGGGCCGGAGCCCGCAGGTCCTGCTGTAACCAGAAACTCATTACTGTCCTGCTCGATGGCTTGCTGCTGTTCAGGCTGAAGGTCAGCCGTCTTCCATCCCCACAAGGCGCTGTATGGGCAGCAGGGCCAGGGAACGCCGTGGGGCGTGCGTCCGTCCACCCCCGTTTCTGCTTTAGCCGCACAGATGAGTTGAGCCAGCAGCCTGGGTGCTGGCAAGGAACTGAGGCTCCCACGTGGGGTTCGGGAAGCTGTGGTGTGGCCACGGGGAACAAGCGGACACCCTCCAGTGAACCCCACAAGGGTTGCCCAAGCTCCATCCCAGAGCCTCGGCCCACTTACCCACAGCTGTCCCACGTGCCGTGCACAGGCCGGCACACGGCCAGCAGGACGAGGAGGGGGAGCAAATTCATCGCTGCCAGCGGCACGTGGCAGCTGCAAGAACCAAGGGCTCGTCGCCACCAGTAGTGCCCGTGGTTGCCCGCGGTACCCTTGGCCCCAGTGCTGATGTCACAGAGTCGCTGGTTCCGAGTGCTGGGCACGGGCAGGGGGAGGCAGCATGGGGGTTCCAAGCAGGAGGGGAGGCAGAAACTGGGATCGGACACCCCTGAGGGACCCTCGCTGAATGCTCTGCTTGCGGGTTGAGGGGGTGCATGCCCTGGGGCAGGCAGCAGCACCTGACTCTGAGCGCTGCCTGCTAACAGCTAGCAGGAAAAACACAAGTGTGGCATCATACCCTCTTTAAGAAGTTCACTGCCACCCTGCTCTCTGCAGCCATTTGCCACCAGGTCCTTCCCCAAAAACATACACCAGAGAACATAACTACTCCAGGCAGTATGCACGTGTTCGGGTGTTGAAGAGCCAATCTGGTTACAGCCGCAGCAGGCAAGTAGTGATGTGCAAGAGGGAAGAGTCCATTATACCCACGTGGTGCACACTATGTATGCCACTTCTGGGTGCACACATGCTCCCATGTCAATTGCATGGTGCACTCTGCATGTGCACTATGTCTGGGTGCACACTGCATCTATGTACCCACACTGTGGATGCGCACAGTACACATGCAGTGTGGTATAGGTGAGCTTGTGAGTGTGCACACTGCATGTATGTGTTCACAGGGTAGAGCGTGTGCAGTGTGTGTGGGCATTTTGTCTGTATGCAGGCAGGCTGTTTATACATGCACTTTGTGTGAGTGTGTGCGTGTGCTGAGTGTGCATGCCTTCCAGTCTGTGTATGGCACGCGTGTGCACTGTGTGTGTATTACTTGGTGTGTTCATGTGTAGTGTGTGTGTTGGTATGCTTTGTTTGTTTATAGCCTGTGTGTGTGCATGCACGTGTGTTGGTGTGCAGTTAGTGTGTGTGGGTGGGGGTGGATGTTTAGGTGTATGTTGTAGTGCAGTCAATGTGTGTGGGGGGGTCAGTGTGCAGTCTGTGGGGGTGTGGGAGGGTGTGTCTGTTGGTGTGCAGTTAGTGTGGGGGGGGGTGTGTCGGGGGTGTTGGTGTCTGTGTTTTGGCGTGCAGTCGGTGTGGGTGGGTGTGTTGGTGTGCAGTCAGTGGGGGGGTGTTGGTGGTATGTGTGTATTGGTGTGCAGTTGGGGTGGGTGGGTGTGTTGGTGTGGTGGGGGTGTGCGTTGGGGTGCAGCCGCTATGTGTGGGTCTTGGGGTGTTGTGGGTGTTGATGTGCCGTCGGGGTGTGTGTCGGTGTGCAGCCGGGGGGTGTGTGGGGGGTTGTTGCTGTGTTGCGGGGGTGAGGGTGCAGTCGGGGTGGGTGGGTGTGGGAGTGTGTTGGTGTGTTGTGTGTCGGTGTCTCCGTGGTCCGCCCTCTCCGGCCCCCCCCGTGCCGTTCCCCACCGCCGCCGCCAGGAGACGCCGCCGCCCGTCGCCAGGGGCCCGGGCCCGGCCCCCGCAGGCTCCGGGCCCGGCCCCCGCAGGCTCCGGGCCCGGCCCCCGCAGGCTCCGGGCCCGGCCCCCGCAGGCTCCGGGCCCGGCCGGGGCTCTGTCTTGCCGGGCTCCCCGTGGCCCGGCTGGGTCCCGGCCGGCCGCGGGGCTGGGGCCGCCCGCGGTGGTCCGGGCGTGCGGAGCTCTGCGGGAGCTGGCCGGCCGGGGCGGGTCGCGGCCAACGCGGGTCGCGATGGCTGGGCCGGCCGCGGCCCGGGGCCCCGGGAGAGGCCGCGGCACTGGCGGGAGTGGCGAGGTCCGAGCGGCGGTCCCGGGCCGCCGCTTCGCCGCTCGACCAGCGCCACGCTCCGGACCCGCGGACCCGCCGGCAGCTTCGTCGGGCCGGGCCGGAGGGGCTGAGGGCAGGGCGGGGGCAAGGGCTGCCTGCGGGAGCTGCCTGCCCGCTCCCCGAACACACACACACCCACGCCCCGGCTCCAGGGCAGCGTGACCACCGAAGGAGCTCTGGACACCCCGGTTCCAATAATCCTGCCTCCCGGGATCTGCGGCTGCTAAGGAGAAGGCAGGGGACGGCTGCCAGAGAAGGAAGGAGCTTGCAGTGGGAGGAGGTGGCAGGCATGGAAGAGTGGGAGGTCGATGTGGGGCGAGGGCAGAGCACCCGTTCCACGCGTGCAGGGTAGCACCCCCGGAGCTGGGCTTGTCCCCCGGGGAGCAGCGTCCTCGCATCTCCCTCGTCCTCCACCCACCCAGGCTGGGAGCTGGGCCCTGCAGCCAGAGCAGGGCTGTGCAGAGGCTGCCCAGGCTGTTTCACCCCCTGCCTGTGCCTCCGTCTGCACAAAACTGCCCCTGAGCCAGCTCTGTGCTCTCCCGTGGTAGCGGGGTCTCACCCACGCTGCCCTGACGGCACAGGTGGCATTTCCAGGACGCCACGGGGCGCAGAGGGGAGGGGAGCGTGCCCCCGAGGCTGTGAGGGCTGAGACTCCCGGGGAAAAGCTGACCCTGGAGTTGGAGGGCTGCAAACCACAAGGACAAGGGTCTGCAGGGCAGAGCTGCAGGGCACAGGGGGAGTGTGGGCATCCACAGGGTGGCTGTGGGGCAGCTGCTGCGCCAAGGGCAGGCTCTGGACCCTTCTCCACCCCAAGCAGTGGCATCTCTGTGGCACTGTTGTGAAGTTGAGTGCGGCTCCATGGAGGGACACACTCCTCAAGCAGGCACTACCAAATTTCTTGCATAGCACCCTGGTCTCTGCTTTGTGCTCACAACAGCCTGTCAGTGTGGGTTTAGGGGTCTTTTGCTGGTGGGGCAGAGCAGCAAGGAGATGATGCTGTGGGGTGGTGGATGGGATGCAGGGGTGTTTGTAGGCTGGGATGCTGTGGGGTGGTGGATGGGATGCAGGGGTGTTTGTAGGCTGGGATAGTGTTTGAGGTGCTGCAACTAGCACAGGGGTCGGTGCTGTGAAATGGGGTCCCAGGGACATTGGCTAGCTCTGGGTGTTCGGAGAGCTCACATGTGTTGTCTTGGTGTGCTGGTTATACAGAGCACTGCAACAACCCAGTGATGATAGGGAGAGCTAGAAGCAAGCAAAGGTTTTTGTCCCCATGGGGCCAGGCCCTGGAGAGAAGTGTGAAGCTTAGGGTGTCCCCAGGAGAGGGACCGATGTGCCAGCAGCACATGCAGCCATAGCCTGGTGTGCAGGACCAGGGCATGTGGGCAATGGCTGTGTGAGCAGCGGGGATGCAGTGTCACAGCAGGGAGGTGCAGGGATGGACGGGCTTTCGGCAGGCGGCATGGAAGGGGGGCTGAAGTTGCAGGAGAGAGTCTGTCTCCCTTCCAGGAGAAGAGTCAGAGTCGCTGATGCTTCCTGACGTGGGAAGACATGGTCCCAGAGCAAGGCCCTGCCATCCCAGTGTGGAGGTGCCGCAGGGGATTGCCCCCAACAGAAGGCCTTGGTGTTCCTGTGCTGGGGGCGGTTCTGGGCAGACGTCCCGCAGCTTCCAGGTGGCAGATGGATTTGGGATGTCCCTCTGCAGCCTAGTACCACCCCTCACATGCCAGCTGGAGTCTCCTGACAGGCTCTCTCCAGTCCTGTTCCTCACATTATTTTCCATAGGCCATGTCTGCTGCTTTCCATCTGCATGCTTAGGCTGCAGGCTGGGTGCCAGGGGATGGCAGAGATGGTCTGTGTGGTGGAGGATGGGAATGTGAGACACCAGGAGTCATGGGGGTGGCTGGCTCAGCTTGTGCAGGAAGGAAGTGCTGGCCAAGTGTGCTGTGAGGAACTGTCGGAGGATCACAAGGTGGTTGAGGTTGGAAGGGACCTCTGGAGGTCCAATCCCCTGCTCAAGCAGGGTCAGCTACAGCAGGTTGCCCAGGACCACAACCAGTCAGATTTCAAATATCTCCAAGGATGGAGACTCCACAACCTCTCTGTGCAACCTGTTCCAGTGCTCAGTCACCCTCACAGTAACAAAAGTGTTTTCTTGTGTTCGGGTGGCATTTCATGTTTTTTAATTTGTGCCCATTGCCTCTTGTTCTGTCACTGGACACCACTGAGAAGAATCTGGCTCCCTCTTCATTCCCTCCCATCAGATACTGATACACACTGATGACATCCCCCCCCCCCGAGCCTTCCCTTCTGTAGGCTCAGCAGTCCCAACTCTCTCAGCCTCTCTGCATATGAGGGATACTCCAGTCACTTAACCATCAGAATGGCCCTTTGGTGGACTCTCTAGTGTGTCCATGTCTTCCTTGTACAAGGGAGCCCAGAACTGGACAAATAACTCCAGATGTGGTCTCACCAGTGCTGAATAGAGAGGAAGGATCACTTTCGTCCTGGCAACACCCCTGCCCAGGATACTGTTGGCTTTCTTTGCCACAAGGGCACATTGCTTGCGTACAGTGAGTTTGGTGTCAGCCAGAATCCCCAGGTCCTTCTTGGCAGAACTTGCCGAGGGTGGACTCAATCCCACTGCCCCTGTCACCGACAAAGATGTTAAACAGTGCTGGTCCCAATACTGACTCCTGAGGAACACCACTTATCACTGCTTTCCACTTGGACATGGAGCCGTTGACCTCAAAGAGTGTGACCATCCAGCCAATTCCTTCTCCACTGAGTGGTCCATCCATCAAATCCATGTCTCTCCAATTTAGAGACAAGGATGTAAAGCGGGACAGTGTCAAATGCTTTGTACAAGTCCCGGTAGATGATGTCTGTTGCTCTTCCCTTATCTAGCAATGCTGTAACCCCGTCGTAGAAGACCACCAAATTTGTCAGGCATGATTTGCCCTTAGTGAAGCTATGTTGGCTGTCACCCATCACCTCCTTATTTTCCATGTACCTTAGCATAGTTTCCAGGATGATCCTCTCCATGATCTTGCCAGGCACAGATGTGAGGCTTGCTAGTTCCCAGGGTCTTCCTTTCTTCCCTTTTTAAAAATGGGAAGTTATTAATGAAGATGTTGGAACAATATTGGCCCCAATATTGACCCCGGGGTACTCTACTAGTGACTGGCCTCCATCTGGACTTTGTACCACTGGTCACAACCCTCTGGACCCAGCCATTCAGCAAATTTTCAGCCCACCTCACTGTTCGCTTACCTAATCTATAGCTTATCTGCTTGCCTATGAGGATGTTCCAGGAGATAGTCTGAAAAGCATTACTAAAGTTGATGCAAACAACATCCGCTGCTCCCCCCGCCATCATCCACCAAGCCAGTCATCTTATCCTAGTAGGTTATCAGACTGGTTAAGCACAATTTCCTCTTCGTAAACCCATGCTGTCCCATCCTTCCCTGCCACCTGGCACCCATCTCTGCCATCTGCACCCATTTCATGGCTGAGTTTGTGCATAAGCTGTTTCAGGGGAGCTGGTACCTGTCACAGCTGAAAAGTGGGGTGCAGCTGGCTGTGGTTATCCCAGGCTGCAGAGCAATGTGGGGATGGCTATGGTAGGGTGAAGGGGTCTGCCACCATGTGCGTGTGGCATTCTTGTGGCTGTTCAAACCAAGCTCAGCTGCTGTCCTACAATCCCTCCTTACACTGTCCTGCCACCCTGCCTGCATCCGTGGAGCTCTGTGCTGCCAGTTGCTCCTTGGAATAAGCGGTCCCGTTGCCAGGCCATGGGGAAGATATGCTGCAGGCAGGCCTTTGAACACAAAGTGCAGGCACAGGCTGGGACTAGGGCTCTGGCAGAAATAATTTGTGACTGGTCTTTAAATAAAGCAAGTTGCATATCATGCAAGAAGATACTTTTCCTGCAAAGCAGACTAGGAGTGCCACTGAGTGAGTAGAAGCAGAGGGAGGAAGCAGACCACAGGATGATGCTGGCTGCTCACAGCACCAATGCTGTGCCATGGCCTGTCAGGAACAGAGCAGGATATTCTCAAAGTAATGTGGGAAATAATTGGTATTTTTCCCAAATGGGAGTCAAAAGTGCAGTTTTGTGCTGCAGGAGGCAATTGGGACCCTCTGGGCCAAGGGCTGAGGTTATGCCAGGTGGGTAATCCAGGCAGTGAGGAGGGGAGAGAACAGACTGAGGGGAGAGGAATGGGCTTGAGAAGCATGGCAGACTGAGAAGGCCTTGGATATAGCAGGCTGAACAACAGTGCATTCAGGCAAAGGTGTTACAGGGGAAGAAACTTCCTCCGTCATCCCAGCTTTTTTCCCTTGCTAACCACCCTCTCCAAAATCCACTGATGCCCCCCACCATCTGCAGCCAGCCCCCAAGCTGGCCAGGCCATGCAAGGCCCTCTCCTAGCCACTCTCCAGGCTTGATGGTGGGACTGGGGATGCTGCTTGATGCTGCTTGTTGCTCTGCCTGGAGTAGGAGGGTGAGCTATGCCCCCAGACAGTGCATCCTGCCATGGGTTTGGGGACATTTAAGGCCTCAAACAGCTCCAGGGCTGCAGTCAGGGGCATCCAGAAAGCCCTCTGCCTTGCTCCCTGGAGCAGGCTCCCAGAGAATAGGCTGTGGAAGCCCCTGTGTGCTTGGGGGTCAGGGCTGGGGCAGTTGATGCCTGGACCTGGGTGCTGAGGCAGTGGCCGTGCAGTGGGGGCAGAGCTTTTATGACTGTTGGAGTGCATTTGGGGTGCTGAGGATTGTGCAGGGGGGCACTGGGAGTGGGAAGGGCAGGGTGCTCTTATGGGCAGAGCAAGGTGGGGTGGCGAGAGAGGAAAACTTGCAGGGTGCCCTGGAACGCAGAAGTCCACCTGCCCTGTGCCATGCTGTGCCCCCAGGACTGGCGCAAGGGGAAGGCTCTGGTCCTGCACAGTCCCACAGCTGCCTGCAGAGCTCGGGCACTGCCGCTGAGGCCACCGCAGCTGGCTGCAGTGAGGCCAGCCATATGCCAGGAGATTGCTCTCTGCTTGTGTCCACCCTGTGCCAGAGCTACTCTTTTCTTCATTGTGCTAAGCTGCTCTTCCACACCCAGAGCTTGTCACTCCCCCACCTCTTGCAGCTGTGAGAGGCTGCTGTGAGATAACATTTCAGAAGATGGAGCAGACATGTCCATAGCAGAGAGACTTCAAACGGGCTGGGAAGCTTGTAGCAGCTCTGCACAAAGGAGATGGTGTGCAATCAATCTTCAGATCCCCCCACCCTGCACACTGCATATTTAATGGCTCTTTGGGTCTCAATGTTTAAATCTATCTAATGAGCATTTAACTGCTGCTCAATATTTAATGCCTCGGTGTTCAGTGTAATAACCCCATGTATCACAGTGAGTGCTGGTCCATCAACCTGGGCATGGGGAGAGGCATGCTGCGGGAGAGGATTTAGCAAAGGGCAAGGAATGCTGGGGGATCTGCTCCACGACACTTTTTGCATGGATGGCAGGTTATCTCTGCACTATGAGCTCTTTCTGCCTCTCTGATGTCTGACTCTTCTCAGCAGTACAGTAGACACTGGAGCTTGTCTGTGCTGGCTGGGAATGAGGGCCTGGCATTCTGCTGCTGGGCTTGCACTGGCAGGGTGGGGAGCGGCAGGCTGGGAGCAGCTCCAGGCAGCCTGTGACGCTCGCTGCACAGTGACACCCTGTCCTCAGCCCACGATGCTGTCCTGCACCGAGCACCTGCCCACAGCTGCTGAGCTGGTTTGCAACCCGTCAGTTGGCTTTCCTGACTAGGCAGGCCCACCGTGGCTGACACACCACAGAGGCTGCATCAAGACCTCTGGACTCTTGGACGTGGCTGCAGGGCCTGCCTCTGAGAACATGGCCCCATGCAAGAAGGGTCTGGGGTGTGAAAGACCCACATTTCTCATCTGCGCTCTGAACTGCAATGGGAACCAGCCCCGTGCATGCAAGTCTTTTTCTTCTGAGGTGCAAAGTCCCTCTTCCTCCATGGGCCTGAGCGACAAGCATCTGCTGCTGCCAAGCCCTGAGATTCTCTTTGTTCCCCTGTTGTTTCCTAGGCCTGCAGGAGTGGCCCAGTATACCCAATGCTGCAGTCTCAGAGCTTCCCAATGAGCAGAAGCAGAGGGGTGGGGATTCAATCTTGCCCAGCCATCCTGGACGAGTGAGGAATAGCTGCAACCACAGCAGAAGTCCTGCATCTCCCACGCTGGGCCATGCCCACGATATGGGCATGGTGTGGTGTGAGGGTGGCTGTGGTGGGGTGGTCTGCCCCTGTGCTGGGACTGGCGTGTGCTGTGGCATGGGGTCTGTGGGGCTTCAGGGCTGCTTTGCTGTGCTCAGCATGTGGGTACTAGCTGCAACGCAGATCAGTGGCTGTGGGGCTTGCTGCATGTGCAGTGGCTGCCGTCCCATGGTGGGCAGCACGTATCCCTTCGCCCTGATCAGTGTCCTGCAGAGGCAGATCTCTGGAGCCAGTGGCTGCAGCCTGATTTACCTGATCACCCTGTGAAAGACCGGGAGCCAGAAGAAGAAAGTGCCTGTTTATGTATTGTTTGGGAACAAGCAGGTACGAAAATGACAAGAGCAAGTGTGCAGCTGGAACGTGCTTCAGAGCGCCATCCTGTGCAACTTGGTCCTGTGAGGCTCCCTGGGGCACAGTCCATGGAGTGCTCAACAGCCTAGCTTCCATGTCCAAGGCACTCCCTTCACTCAGCACTGGACCCATGCCAACCTCTGTGGTGACTGAGACCCACTGGCCAGGAGCTGGGTGACAGGATCACTGTGTGTGGCTCGTGCCCTTGTGCCTGCTGTGGGGGTGGTCCTCCATGCAGTGCAGCAGTGTGTGACTTTTCCAGGGTCTGGTTTTCTCCTCATGTTCCTGCTCTTCCGTGGACATTACTGCAAAGGCAGTTTATAATGTGCCTGTACCTGGAGCAGGCAGTGATGTAGTGTGGAGTGACCTCAGCTCCCAGAGGAATGGGTACAACTGCCCTGGGGGAGCCTTGCCTATAAGCTTTACTGCTGAACAGATGCAACCTTGGTGCCAAAGGTGAAGTATGTTGGCAAGAGTCATCACAAGCAGGGTTTTGGCCCATGTAAGACATTGTATGTGAGACAAAGATGAGACCTTGAAGTTACTAGAGTAGTTCCTGAGGAACCAGTTCATGGGAATGGATGGGGACAAGGAAGCTTGGTGTGAGCTGCCTGTGGTAGTGCATGCTTTTTGAGTATCATAATATTGTCACTGTGTCATGATGCCAGGGTTGGGCTGGTGTGAGTGCACAGTGTGCAATCATGGTGCCTTGGGCTCAGCGTCCTGCTCCGTCTGTGAGTGCTGTGCATTAGGATTGTGTTCCCAATTGTTTTGTGGGTTTGTCCTGTGTACAGGACAGTCCCGTGGCACAGCGGTGTGCTGACTGGCTGCTCTGCCTGGTGGTGCCATGGGTCTGCCTATGTCTTACTGGAAGTAGGTGCCACGTAGAGCTTTAGTTGTGGCAGAGACTGGGGGAGGCATGATTGCCCAGCGTTGTTGGGTTAGGAAGCTGGGCAGGCAGGCTTGGCAGCATGCCCCATTTGCGTCTCCTTTGTACTCAGTATCCATTTGAGCATGCCAGAATGTGCCTACACCAGAGATGGTGAGGAGGGGAACACTGTGCCCAGATGCAATCTGATGTATGTACAGGAGACACTGGTGCGCACTCTGTCCCTGGAGCTCAGGCCAAGCAGATCTTGGGCAGTTGCATCATGTTCAGCAATGCTGTGGCACGTTGCCCCTTTTCTGCAGTCTCTGTTTCTTGGGGAAACTGAGCACCTCCCTTGCACACATTCTCTCCATGGCTGTTACCCTGAGGCAGACAGCTGTGGCCCCTGACCCGCAGCTCAGAAGAGCTTTGGTTCCTGGGGCACTTCATGCCTTGCACTTATGACTGCAGCAGCTCCATCCTCCCTGCACAGGCCTACAGAGGTAAGGCAGTGCCTTTGCGCCAGCAGGGTCTGGGGCAACTGCTCATCTTCTGGCATGAGCCATGCCTGCTCCCCAGCTGCCTGCCTTGTGCCCTGCTGCCCCTCGGCAGCGCACCCCAGCAGGCAGGGTCCTCTGGCCTCCAGGGAGGGATGCTGAGGATCCTGCCTCTCATGTCCACAGCACTGGTGTGCCCAGGTATGCCACTTCCCAAGTGCTCGCATGGGTGAGATGCAGCCCTTGCCCCGCTCCAGGCAGTTGCCTCCAAGCATGTCCCGAGCACCCACCACGTGCTCCTCCCTTGACTGTAGGAAAACTGCTGTCTCTGGTGTGGTCTGCAGAGGGTCACTCTCTGCTGGCTCAGAAGGGCTCCTCTGTGTCCAGGAAAGGTGCCTGCCCTGCTCTGGGGGCCACAGAGCTGCAGAGCCATGCCCTGAACTGAGCACTAGCATGCTGAGCAAACCCTGCTGTGGTCTCATAGCAGCCTGCTGTGTTAATATGTCCCTGTGAAATCACCCTCTGCAGCCAAACTGTGCTCGGCCTCCCCTGATTTATCTCCCTGCCCGCCCCACTCACCTACCCTTTCCAAAATTACCATCTCTATCCCTGTCCCCAGCCCAAGAGCCATTCCCAGTCTTGTCACCATCCCCACCTCAGCACCATCCCTGTCCCTGTCTTGATCATGGTTCCCATCTCTGTCACCAGCACGGTCCCACACCTATCGCCACCCCTGTCCCACTCTGTCTCCATGCCAGCAGCTCCCTTCCCACCTGCTGGCTACTCCTGCAGATTGCTGCAACTGACTTGCAGGGTTTTTGAGGGAGAGAGATACCTGATTAATCCCAGAGTGAGCTGTAATCACATGGCAATAACTGCACGACTCGTGCTTATCTGAATGTGTAATCACAGCAATGAATAATATTCAGGGCTTAGCACCTCACTAATTAGCACGCTGCTGGGAGGGGAGAGGCTGCTGTCAGCTTTATGCAGCAGGTCCCATCCCTCTCCCAGGCCATGCTCTGCTGTGGGGAGAGGCAATGACCCTTGTCCTGTCAGGACACAGTGGAGTTACCAACTGCCCCTGCTCCACGGACCCCACACATGCTGCCAGACAGCAGGTGTGTAGTCCCCGACCCACCACCCCAGCGGGGGCCCTCCTACCCCACAGCCCAGCTGCAGCTGGGAAATTGTCCCCGCATCATGCAGTGACTCCTGTTCCGCTTTGAGGTCCCCAGCTGTCTGTGCTTTGGGCAGCAGCCGTGCCCTGCTTGGCCCTGTGTGATGCAGGTGGGCACCCGAAGGTGACAGTCCTGGTCCCTTTGTTGGCAAAGCTGCTGGCTCACATGCAGCCCCTTGTCTAGCTGCTGGTCTCTTCCAGCCTGCACCAGCGAGGCAGAGTGTTTTGGTGCAGCACGGAAGTGACGAACTACAGTTATCCTGGCCAAAGCCAGTCCCTGCAGAAATATCTTCTGGTACCGTCAGTGCCAGGTGGCAGAGATGGTGCCTCCCCAGCCTCACTGCATTCAGTTTCATGGACCCAAAGGGAGCAGGAGGCCCTTCTGCCATGGCCAAGTGTGACAGAGCAAGGACCTGGGAGTGGAAATCTCTGCCACGATCTGTGCCTGTGCCATCCTATGTACTCCCTCCTGAGCGCCAAGACGGACAGGCTGAGTGCTGCCTGCCCAAAACCCTCGTGGGGTGCAGTGAACCACCACTGCCTGCATCTGTTAACCCTGCCATCTGAGGGGGCAGGGACCCCCACCACCTCAGCCTGTAGACCTCAGCACTCCTATCGTTCCCACAGACCTGCCATAAAGCGATGGCCTAGCTGCAGCCGGTCCGAAGCTGCTGCCTCTTCTCACCACTGGCAGGCAGTCCTCATGGTATGTCGTGGCACTGATGCACTCTCTGCTGGCCAGCCAGCTCTTCCCTTACCTGGCCCCAGCCACCACAGCCCTGAGGCTAATGGAACACACACCAGAGACATCAGCCAGTCGTTGCCAAGCAGAGCAAGACTTAACATGAACCAGTGACACACATACCAGAGTGAACAGTGAAAAGACACACTGTCCAAACAAGCAGTGTCCACAACTGCATGTAGCATGTGGTTAGCACTGCCTGTGTGTGTGCATGGCCCACGGTGAGTGCTGCCCGCAGTGAATGCTGCCTGCAGTGAGCACTGCCGGCGTGTGTGCATGGCCCGGATGAGCCCTCCCTGTGCGCGCATGCATATGGCCCTGCATGTCCTTGCTCTGCAGACAGTGCATCCGGCTCTCCAGCATCATGGTGGCTGGGGTTTGGGTCTGTGGAAGTGGCTGCTTTTTGTCACCCTCTGTGGTGAGCGCCTGTGGCAGTGGGGGCCCATGGCTCTAGCAGTGCCAGGGCATGAGGGCAGAGGGCTGTGCCATGACCAGGCTGGGGCAGGATGTCCTTGCAGGCAGGCAGGCAGAGAGGCAGCCTCTGGAAATGTGCAGTGTCACCAAATTAAGGGCTTAATTAGCAGGCGTGTTTCCCTCAAGGAGCTGTCGCCTCATTATCATAGAGAATGGTGATTAAGCAGCGGGAAAGGGCAGGTGCTGCCAGCAGAACCCCAGGGAGGAAGGCAGCAAGCGCTCATTCCTGTCGCAGGGCAGGGAGTGTGTCTGACACATCCAGGTCTGACACCGACCTCCTCTGCCAGCATCCTTGTCTCCCCACTCCATCCTGAGCCAGTCCTGCCCTGAACATCTTGCTCTACCCAGCTCCCTACAAGCTCCCCCTTCCAAGGGCAGATGGCTTCCATTTGCAAGCCTGTCCTCAGGAGGATTTGCTGGCTCGGTGATGTTGGGTTGGAGGAGGCCCATGGCATGGCACGTGGGGGACAGGGTAGCTCCCCACAGGGACTATGGCATAGCATGTGGAGGATGGCTCACCCACCCTGCTGTGCTGCCAGGAGATGCTGCTGTGAGAAGAGCCCAGGGAATTTGTGGTGTTGAAACAGGGCCAAGCACGCACAATTGCATCTCAGACAATATCCAGGATAGATGCTGGTTGCTGAGAGACTTGGTTAACTAAACGTCCAGAAGGGCCTGTGCCACATGCTCCCTGCAGAAGTTAATTCTCTGGGGAGGCCAGACTACGGCAGCATGTGTGGCCAGGTGCTGCGAGGCTCCCTTCCCCTTCCTCTTCCTATTCCCCTTCCCCAAGGCTGGCATAAGCTCTTCTGGGGATTTGGCAGGCCACAGCGGCCTCCAGCCCAGAGCTGCCAGCGTGGCCACCTCCAGCGAGGCTCTGCCCAGGACCTGCCTGCGGACACAAGTGGGGATGCAATCAAATGCCGGCCCCTGAGCAACACCCTTCAGCAGAGGGTGGCCTGGTCGGGTGCAGGAATGGGTACCCCCCACAGGGACTGTGGCCACTCCAGCCTGTGCAGTGGGACCTGTAGGGAGGGGATGAAGGTCAAATTGCCTGGGCCATGCTGGCCTGGTGCTGCTGCACTCCTCAGCAAGGGAAGAGGGCTTACAGGAGGCAGTAGCGCTCCTAGGGTGACCGTGACAGAGGGCAAGGCCTTGGGAACAAGGCTGTAAGAAGGTGTCCCCAGAGCCTTCTCCAAGTGGAACAACCCCAACTCTCTCAGCCTTTCTTCATAGGAGAGGTGTTCCAGCCAAATGGTCATTTCCGTGGCCCCCTCTGGACCCGCTCCAACAGGTCCCTGTCTTTCTTGTACTGGGGACCCCAGAGCTGGATGCAGTACTCCAGCTGGGGTCTCATGAGAGCAGAGTAGAGGGGGAGAATCACCTCCCTTGACCTGCTGGCTGTTGACTGTAACTCTTTGGATGCAGCCATCCGGACAATTCTTGATCCATCTAACAGTCCATCCATCAAACCCATATCTCCAATTTAGTGGCAAAAATGTTGTGAGGGACCGTATTAAAGGCCCTACAGAAGTCTAGGTAGATGACACGCGTAGCTCTTCCCTTGTCCACTGATGCAGTCACTCCATTGTAGAAGGCCACTAGATTAGTTAGGCATGATTTGCCCTTGGTGAAGCCTTGATGTCTGTCTCTAGTCACCTCCCTGTCTTCCGTATGTTTCAACATGTCTTCCAGGAGGATCTGCTCCATCATTTTACCAGGCACAGAGGTGAGGCTGACTGGTTGGTAGTTCCTGGGGTCCTCCTTCTTACCCTTTTTAAAAATGAGCATGATGTTTCCTTTTTTCCAGTCACTGAGGACTTTGCTTGACTGCCATGACTTTTCGAATATGATGCAGAGTCAAGCGCAGATGGTCCTTAGGCTGGCTGGTAGCCTGGCTGCCGATACAGGGCGCAGTGGCACACCAAGCCTCGGGATCAGGAGTGACCAAAAGAGTTCGGAGCCACCTGCAGAAGGACCATGGTCAGGTACCAGGTGTCTGTACTTTGTTCAGGCTGAGCCCTGCCTCAGCCTAGCCTCGCTGGCCTGCACCAGATGGGGTGGGTACTGCCAACTGTGGGCAGTGCGTAGACAGGGCTCAGTTTCATGTGGCCCCAATCCGCAGGCAGAGAAGCTGGCTGGTATGATCTGGGAAACCAGCATCTGTTTTCCCAATGGGGACTGCAAAAGTTTGGCTTGTTTGTGAATCCTGGGAGTACACAAGTTGTACTCCTTGGGGCTGGCAATGCCACCCCAGAGGAGATGCAGTTTTTTCTTGGTGTAAGGCTGGTCAGGACTTGCATTCGGGATTCTTTGCAAGCTGGTAGAGAGAATACTTTGAAAATATGTTTATATGAAAAATAGGCTCAGAAGGCTGAGCACGGAAAGGGCTGGGCCATGCTCAGTGGGGTGGAATAAAGTCTTTTACCACATGAGGTTAACTGTACTTTGTGAAGCACCAGGGAAGCTGAGAGGCTCCGCATAAACTGGGCACAAGACAGCTGCATGTTGCCGTGCTCAGGGGCCTGCAGCATTTCTGCACACTAGGTAAGGTGTTCTGCCATTCTTGGGAGAAGCACAAAGATTGGCATTCAGAGAAAGAGTCAAAGTATGAACCTGAAAAGAGACCGAGGGAGAGTTCAGTACGTGGAGTCTGTAGCACCAAAGCAAATTCCGCTACAGGAAAACAAAATCTAGGGTGGAGGTTTGGAGTAAGGACTGTGGCCAAAGGCTGTATCAGCATCCTGATGGGTGTGATCTGGTTAGAGAGAGAAAGATGATTGCCTTACAGCACAGGGAGGTGTAAGTAAAGCTTTTTATGTCACTTACCTGCCTGATCCTAGGCACAGCATTGTTGATGGTTGCATCCTAGTAAAAGCATTCTTGCAGTAATGTTTGTCCTGCATTGAGGGTTATCTGAGGCACATGCCAAGACTTCACATTCAACAGGTGAGTGCTGAGAGCAGCCCACTGCAACACAGTCAGGTGTCCAAGAGACAAGGTGTTTGTCATGCAGCAGGATGAGATAGAGAAGGAGCTGGTAACAGGACATTGGTACAGAAGAGGCATTTTCACTAACAAGTGCTAGCCAGAGACTCTTTAGCAGCAGGACTACAGGGACTGTGTCCAAACCTCAGCACAGGAGGTTTCCAGAGCAGAATAATGCTCTGGAAATCCAGAGCTGCCTCCCAGCACAGTACAAGTGGCAAGGGCAGGAAGTGTGGTAAGATATGAAATGCCTTATATGCAACTACGACGCAGTAGTGCTGCATGACATAGTTTTTGAGAAAGCATGGGCTGCAGCCAGTGGCCTAGGACTGCCACCTCACTCCCCCTCACCATATGCCTGTGCTGTCTGCCCAGGTAGATTACAGCCTGAATCAGGCAGATGCACAGTGGGATACATGCACTCATCAAAGCCTCTGCTGCAGGAAGCAGAGGGCTGAGCATGGGGTGCCCTTAACGGCACGCTCAGAGGCTGCTGCTGGCAGAGCCCAAGGCTTATCCGTGTCAGCTAGGAAGATCTGACATTTCAGAGTCCCACAGCAGCTGCTCCTACACCATGAGCTCAGGGAAAAGAGACAGCTGCACCTTCTGCTATCATCAAGAGTGGGAAACCACAAGACCTCATCCCACATTTGTCCACCTTTTAGAGCTGTTCCTGGACCACCCGCTTTGTGCCAAACATCCAGGAATGGCCATGAAGGGGACAGAATGGGATCCAGCATATGGGACATGGCACAGAGAAGGAGTCCTGGAAAATATCTAGTTTATTCTGTGAGCAGCCAGGTAGGACTCAGTGCAGGGGCAGAAGGCAGCCCAGAGATTCTGGGTCCAAGCAGAGCCCCAAATGCAACTATTGTACATGCACCAGCAGTACTGGTGGGTGAGCGCAGGCGCTGGGCACTCACCTTGGGAAGGGCAGTGTGGGGGGTAAATGCTGTATGCCTTCTGTCGGTGTTTGGGCTGCTCTGCACCCATGGTCACAGAGATGGCCCAGTGAGGAGTGGTGGTGCTCGGAGGAGGAGGCAGTGAGGCTAGGAGGGGAGCCTGGAGAGTTCTCAGCAAGCTGGCCTTAAACTGACATGGCTCACCCTGGCTGGGGACAGTGTCGCTGTGCCCGAGGAGCAATGCGGTCAGTCATGGCCTCAGCCCAGAGCTTGAGGCTCCTTGTGCTGGATGGGGCCATGGTGCACCCTGCAGGTAAGGACCCAGGCCTTGAACTTGGCTCACCAGTTTGTTGGACTTGGAGCCCAGCAGAGACCTGAGACTTTGCTTGAGGTAGCCAGTGCTGCTGAGGAGCCACATTGCGATGTTTTTGTATCATCACAGGTGGTGGGTGATGCATCATCTCCAGCCAGAGCTTTCAGCAGCATGACTCTAACAAAGCTCTGAGCATTGAGTTCAGCAGGAATCACCCTCACCAAGGGCTGCAGAGAGCAGTGGTGAACCCACGGCTGGAGTGCTGTCCAGTGCACAGGCTTGTTGGCACACTCTGCCCAAGGCATTAGCCCTGTCCTCGCCTGTCCTCAGCTGGAGCCAGTTGCTCCTCTCCTTGGAGCCAGTCCCTAAGCACTGAGAGTGCCTTGGGAGAAGTGGTGTCACTATATAGTGAGAGGCGTTTTGCTGGCACAAAGAATCACAGAATGGTTTGGGTTGGAAGGGACCTTTAAAGATCATCCAGTCCAACCCCCCTGCCGTGGCCAGGGACATCTTTTACTAGGCCAGGTTGCTCAGAGCCCCATCCAACCTGACCTTGAACACTTCCAGGGATGGGGCATCCACAGCTGCGTTTTGACTCTAACCAATACCAGAGCAAAAGCCTCTTCCAGAGTTGCCCAAGAAGTTCCCTGCCCATGTCCTGGCCTTCCTGGAGACTGGACTTGGATGGAGGTTGGAGGAGCTGGCATGGCCAGGCATGATCCCCTCTGTGCCGCCAGGAGTGCTGGGCATGCTGCCAGCCCTGTGGCAACCGCCAGCCCAGCTCTGACCCCAGCTGGCTCCAGCTGGCCCCTCTGCTTTCGTGTGCAGATCTCCTTCACTGTGCAGCACACTGGAGCGTGGGAGCAGCCTCTGCTGCCACGTCCTTCTGTCCAAAGGGCAGCAACAGAGGGGGCTTCAGCCAGCCCCCACCTCCCTGCCATCCCATGTTGTGCCTTGGGCCAATTAGCGATGGGAAGAGCAAGTGTGAAGGAGGAAGGGGAGCTGAGCTGACCCTCTGATGCTGGGCCCTGCTGCCCCATTACTTGCCTGTCAGGGCCTGCAGGATCTCAGCAAAGTGCACTTACAGAAGTCTGAACGTGGGGAAGGTAGTTCCCTGCTCCAGCACAGCTTCCCTGCAGTGAGACCTGTACCTTGGCCATTGTGTAGCATCCCCACGTGGAGCCACAGCAGCCAAGTCCGCTCGATGGTGGGCAGGAAGCTGAGCCACCTGGATCCCCGCCACAGCCCCCGAGGTCTGCCTGGCTCTCTGGTCCTCTGGCCTTTCCATGGTCATCATCCAAGCTACTCCCTCGTGGGGTGTATGTCACCACCCAGAGGACAAGTCCCTGCGGAGTCTCCTTGGCTCCTTTGCTGGACTTGGTTTCTCAGCCCTGCACTGTGGGGGTGCCGTGGCATCCCTGGGAGCAAACTCTGCCAGAGCTGGGCAGCTCCATCTGTCCTCTGCGGCTGCCCCCTTCCTCTGCCTCCCCTGGGTCCCCTGCATGGTGTTTGCTATCCTCCCGGCTGCCAGACTGGAGGGACCAGATGGGCCCTGCCTCCGCCTGGCTCTGCACTCCTGTCGGGGAGACATGGCTTCCTGCTGCTTCCCACTCGCCAGCATTTGCATTGCACTTGTTCTCTGACCTTTGGAGAAAGCAACGCAGGCGGCGAGCTCTGTTTGGCATGCTGATGCCCCGTGCTCCAAGGCACAGCACCTGTCTGCACTCCCTGCCCTGTGCCGGTCCCAGATGGGCCCCCTCCCCAGCCCTGTTGAGCCCTCTGCTTGCTCCCTGGGGCTGATGTGCTTATATCCCCCAGGAGTGTGTGCACCGCCATTGACCTGCCCCATCGCAGAGTCCCCCATTTGGGACTCCCACTTCACCGAGCCAGAGCCTGTCTGTTTGCGTGCCAGTTCAGCCTCCTGGACTGCATGCCAACAGACTGACCTGCCTTATGTGCTGGCACATGTGGTATCATACCTATGTATCTCTTTGGAGGGTGAGGCTCAGCCAGGAGCGGCACGGCCCGTGGTCGTTCAGGGTTGTGTTCATAAGCTTCTCATCTCTGCATGGACACAAACATGGGTCCGCTACACAGGACTGCGTCGGGACTTCCCTAAGGGGCAGAAGGAGGGATGGCTTCTCACTCCTTGGGCTTGCCCTGGCTCAGAGGTGCTCACCTCCTTCGGCTGTGTGCATGTTGTGGGTCAGTTGCTCGTATAGATGTTGGCATGGCGTTCCTCATTGTCTGCACTACACGTGCTGACTGCTGCAGAGATTCCCTGAGCTGAGCATACCTTTGCCTGTCTTCCCTGAGTGATGTCTCTTCTCCCACCTCATACTGGCTCTATTTCACACTTGGTTGGTCTCAAGGGGAGCTGTCACATTCAATATCTCAGAGGCTGCTCGTATCGAGCTGCCCTGTGCCTGGGCTGTGATGCAAGGGAGCTCAGGAGTGGGCTGCCCCACCACAGCTCAAGGACACCTGGGAAAGGGTCTCCCACTCTGCCTTCCGTGGGGCTGCTGGCCAAAAGGAAGAGGTTCTGTCCCACACCAGCCCACTGAGACCTGTCCCTCACAGTTTAATTGCTCACTGTGCTGTGCAGCCAGGATCTGCTTGCTTGGCCTCCGCCAGGACCTGTTCATGTGTCATTTTGCCTAGGAGGGGTTCTTAGGTCTGTGAGTCCAGTACCCATCCCACTCCCCTGTGTCTCGGTTCTGGTCCCATTCCTATGACCCCGGGACCTGTTTCCCTCGGATGCAGCTGGGGCTTGTTCCTAACACCATGGGGCTGCAGACATTGTCACAGCACCAGCTCTGAACTGCTGGTGTGAGCACTGCAGTACTCGGAACCGCTCAGAGTCATGGGACTGGGGGAATGTGTCAACTTTATGGCAACAGCACGTTCTCGGCTCTCCAGGCTTGTAAAGGAAATCTGGGAAGTTTCCCTCCATGAGCTAAAAAATACCCAAAGAATCGCAATTAAACATCTCATGATCAAAACCAGGCCAAAGGCACCAACAGAGCCTGGACGCTATTGCCAAGCCTCTGAGGTGGCAACGCTGACCTGGAAAATAGTAGGAAGACATCTCTTGGTGGCTGCAGCTCGCCTCGGAGAGCAGAGGAGGGATGTGTAGGAGCTATGGCCAGCGCAGGTCCCAGGGGATGCTGGAAAGCTGTCGCATGGATGGGAAGAAGAGCCTCGCGAGGTCCGGCAGCCGGCTGGACAGGTTCATCCCTCCTGCGGCTCCCCCGCGCCAGGTGTGACTGCTGCAGGGTGACTGCCACTGCCCAAAGGTGGGATGATTGTCAGACAGGGACAGAGCTGCTGCCTGGGATGAGGCAGCAGCCTGTTCCTGGAGGGGGATGTGGCATTCAGGAGAGCTGGCACGTGGAGCCCTGCAGCTGCCAGGCATGAGTCCCTCTGCGGCTGTCAGGCCGCTGAAGGCATGCCTGACCTCCTTCCAGCCGAGCCCACTCAGACACGCGTCCCTGCTCTGCACCATGGATGCATGCTGCTGCCGCTGCACGCATGGAGACTGCGGAGCAGAGCAGAGTGGGGGCGAGGGCCACGCCAGGCTGGGTAGCCAGAGAGAGTATGGGGGCATGGCGGGGAGAGCAGTGAGGTGGGAGGGAGTGTCCCCACTGGGTGCGCAGACACAGCTGGGCAGGGCAGGGTCCCTCCTTTCTGCCACAGCCATGCCAAGGGTGCTGCCGTGGAGCAGTGCGCCACTGTGACCTGGGCCTGTGCTCACTGGCTCGGCCCTGCACCCTGCCTCAGCTGCTCTGGCCCTGCCTGAGCTCGTCCCACCCACGGCTGGCCAGGGCGGACTGTATGCCCCAGCCAGCGCCCCAGGCCAGGGCGCCGCCTGTCCATCCGTCCGTCTGTCCATCCGGCATTGCTGTGGCCAGTGCTGCTGCTGCTCTGCGCTCAGCCTCGCGGCGGGGTTTCCTCCCGGCCTCGCGGTGCTCCCACAGGAAGGGAGAATCTCTGCTCTGGCAAGGTGTTTCCTGGCTCCCCAGATAGGATGCGGAGGCACATCCTGACCCCCGCAGATGCGCGCGGACCCCAGGGCCGTGCATGCCGCAGACCCCCTGCGATGCACAGCACCCCGCAGCACCCCAAATACGTGCACACGCAGCCACGTGTGTGCATGCAGGACCCCGCGGCCAGGCCCTGACCCACGACATCCGCGTGTCCCGGGCCACTGCCTCGGCCGGGCTGCGGCAGGACGCAGGGCGCGGAGCTGGGCGGTAGCCTGGCGGGGGCCGGGGGTGTCCCCTTCCTGGCAGGAAAGGGGCTGAGCTGGCGGCCGCAGGTTTCCTGTAGGCTCCGGCTCCGCGGGCGCCAGGAGCCAGAGCGGCCTGGGCAGGAGCACGCCGGCCCGCGGCAGGTAACGGCACCCGGGCTGGGCTGCGGGAGCCCGGCCGCCCCCGAGCAGCGCGGGGCAGGGGCTCGTCTGCTCGCTGCCGGGGCCGTGCAGCCGGGACACCCCTGGGAAGGGCAGCCCGGTACCGCCGGCGGGGCCGGCAGGGCTGGGGCGGCTCGGGCAACCTTGGCCTGGGGTCAGCGGGGTGGGCTGGCGCCGGTGCTCGGCTGCGGGCTCGGTGGGGCTGGGCCGGGGGTCTTGGCTGAGGCTACGCCATGGGGGAGGTCTGTGGGCTGGGCCGGGGGTCTTGGCTGAGGCTACGCCATGGGGGAGGTCTGTGGGTGGTGGGGCTGGGCCGGCACCCCAGGGTGAGGAGCCCTGCTCTGCTCCGACGCGGCCCGGTCCTGGGAGCGCGGGGCCCGCCCGCGCGGCCGTGGGGTGCCCCACACGGGGGGGCCCGGCACTGTCCCCGGCCCCCGGCTCTTGCCCGCGGCTGCCGCCGGCGGCTGGGGAAAGCCGAGCCGGGGCCGAACGCGTCCCGGCGGGCCGGGGCGGGCGGAAGGTGCCGGAGGGCACCGGAGGGCACCGGGGAGCGCGGGGAGCCCGGGGGGCGGTGGGCCGGAGCGCCGGCTACTCGGGGAGCAGCGGGGGCGCTCCGGGGCGCCGGGCAGCGGGGGAGCGGAGAGCCCCGGGGTGCCGGTGGCGGCTGCGGGGCGGAGACCCCCGGGGCGGGGGGGGGCGGCGGCGGCCGGTGCGGGTGTCGGGGCCAGAGCCGGAGCAGCCGCCTCTGAAGTTTCCCTCCGCCCGCCCCTTCCCGCGCGCAGCGGCTCCGCGTTGCCATGACAACTCCTTAAACTAACACCCGCTGCTGGCGGCGGGGGCCGAGTTCGCGGAGGATCCGCCGCGCGCGCCGCTCCCCGCCCCGGCCCCGCCGCCCCCGTCCGCCGCGCCTCTCCGCTCCCCTCCCGCTGCCGGCGGCCGCCGCTGCCCCCGGCCGCGCCGCGGCTATGGTGGCTCGGGCCCCGCCGCCCGCCGCCCCGCAGGTAACGAGCGGCCCCCGGGGCAGGGCCGGCGGCGGGGGCGGCGGCGGGGCCGGGGCGGGGGAGCGCGGAGCGGAGCCGAGCCGGACGCCCGGGGCGGCGGGGTCAGCCCCGCGCGGGGGAGCGGGCGGCGGGCGCTGCCGCCGGGGCTCGCCCCCGGGCTCCCGCGGAGGGTCCGGGTCCGGGTCCGGGTCCGGCTGCGGGCCCGGCTCCGGCTGCGGGCGACGCAGGTGCGCCTTCGGGCGGAGGGACGGCGGCTCGCCGGGGCGCGGGCGGGAGGGCTCTGCCCGCCGGCGGGCTGGACCCGGGGCTGCCGGGGGCTGGTGCCACGGCCGGGGCGGGGGGGGAAGAGGCGGCTGCAGCAGCCCTGCGGGCGGGCGGAGCCGCGGCGGGCTGGCCGGCGGGGGCTGGGGGCTGCCGTGCGGGGGGCGCCCGGGTGGGCGGGGGCCGTGGGGTGCGGGGGGGGGGGGGGCGTAGCAGCGCTGGGCGGTGGGGGGCCGCGGGGCGTGCAAGGGAGCAGGGGCTGTGGTTCGTACTGGTGTGCCACGAGGCAGGGGCTGTGGTTTGCGGTGGGGCGTGTGCGCTGGGCATAGGGCCGTGGGGTGCAGGACGGCGGGTTTGTGCTGGGGAATTTGGGCCGTCGTTTGTGGTTGGGTGCCCATCCTGGGACTTGGGGGCCGTGGTGAGCGGCTGGATGTGTGTTTCGGGGAACGGGGCTGCCGCTTGCATTGGGACGTATGTGTGGGGTGGCCGTAGCTGTGGTTTGCAGTGGGATGTCTTGCGGGATAGGGGCTGTGGCTTGCAGTGGGATGTCAGCACTTCAGGACGGGAGCTCTGGTTGGGAATGGGGTGCCTGTGCTGCGGCCTCAGGGCTGTGATGTGCTTTGGGGCATGTAGACTGGAGAGTAGGGGCTTTGGCTGTAGTGGGAGTCTATTTTGGGGGATAAGGGCTGAGATATGCAGCGAGCTGAATGTGCCTGGGGATAGATGCTGTGGTTTGCAGCAACATGTACATGCTGGGAAGTAAGGGCCACGGTTTGTGGTTGGGGGTATGCGCTGGGGAACAGGAGCCCTGCTTTTTGGTAGCATGCATGCAGGGAGAGCGTGCATCAGAGGATGGGGAGCTTGACACCTGCATTATGGTCCAGAAGCATTTAGGCAGGCAGGGGGACTTCTGGTGAAGGCACGGCATTGCTTTTTGTGACTTACTGTTTGGTTGTGGTCCTTGTGTACCTGTGCATAATTGGGTATATCTACCATCAGGGCTTTGCACATACCTATGTATGATGCTCAGCACACCATTTTTCTGTGTGCTCTGTTGTCTGTGCGTAAGCACAACTTGTGTAGTAAGTCACCTCTGCCCCAGGCTGTCATGGATAATGAGCTGTTCTCTGGGCTCCGGGTGTGCTGGACAGTCCTGTGTATGGGATTTGTGTGGTTGTGTTCTTGTGTCAGGGCCTCAGCTTGCAATTTTGCCTGTCCCTGATGTCTTGCGGAACTCCTGGAAAAGTGCGTCTGCCACTCTCCTACTCTTCCAAAACTGGGTCAAGGAAGCGGGAAACTCCAGAGCTGGGTTTGACTGCACAGGTACTGGTCCCCATGAGTGCCTGTGGATGCTTGTGTAAATCAGGATGCTAGCATGAAGGGAGAAAAGGAGTTAAGCAAATAGGATTTAAACAGGAACCATACCCGCTGTTTCCTGCCTTGATGTCTATCAACAGGGATCCTCAAAGCCTTCAGTCATGTAAGGGTTACATCTGTCAGGCATCTCTGAGAAACATAATCAGACATGAGGCTAGCTTTGCGACTGTACCTATAGCAAGACATGGTAGGAAGACGTCTTGCCGTGTTAGCATACAAGGCGTTCTTTTAGCTGTGGTGTGTTTGTGCCAGAGTCTTGCATTGTAAGGAGAGGAGCCGAGGACTTGGGCACCAACCTCTGCAGGAGTCTGGTCTTCTCTTGGTCCAGGTCTCCCGGAGGGTGCCTTTGCCCAGGATGTGCAATTGCTCTTGGTCAGCATCTGCTGAGCTGGCCAAGTGACGCTTGCTGCAGCCTTTGCAGATGTGGACGTTGCACAAGACCCCATGCTCTGAGAGTGTGAGTGGGAGCTAGAGACCTTGGGTCTGTGGAACTGTGCCTGAGGCGCAGTGCATGGTGTGTCTGTTGCTTGTGTGCAGGCGAGGAGGCTTGGGGCGCGACTTGCCAGTGTGGGGGCAGGGATGGCTCCTGCCCGGGGCATGGTAGGGTCTTTCCACTGCCCGCCCCCCCCCCCCCCCCAACCTCGTGCCCCAGAACTTTAACTTCACTAAAAACTTTACTTGTCATTCTGTCTCAATAGTGACACATGGGTAATGGAGACAACACATAACAACTTTACATAATTTCTTTTTATACTGACACTTAAATGCATTACAAAGTTCTTTGTGCATTTTGCACCTGCACAGTAGCCCTCTATAGAGATTTTGCTCGCTATGCCAAACTTGCAAGGTATGTGGCAGAAGGAGCTGAGGGCAAAAAAGGGCACAAAGGAGTCTATTACAAAGTCCTTTTTTCAGGTAATAACCATTGGGGTTTTTTTGTTGTACAGCATGTAACACCTAAATATTAATCTAACACCTAAGCATTCTTAATATTGTTAGTATTAAGATATGAATAATGCATATCTGTACTGTTTGTGTTTTGTACTGCATTGTTCACTTAAACCACTGTTGTGTTCTGGAGGTGCGCACAGACACACAAGCAGCCCACTACAGAATATTCTGTTGAGATTTCCACCAGCTAAAAATTCTTCCTGCTGCCTCCGCACAGGAGTGCGTAAGTGCATATGCAAATGGTGAGGCATGTGCGTGCAAGCTGCGAGGAGCGGAGTATGGGTCTGCATGGTGGGGGAGTGGGGAGGGGTCCTGGGTGCCAGGCTGGGCTCCCCTTCCTGTCTTACAGAGCACGTTAAAGCATGTGCGAAGCTGGGGCATCCCGGTGGGGTGAGGCTCCCTGACGGAGGCACTGCAGGAGCCCAGGGGTGCTGGCATCGGGTCCTGCCCTGGAGCACAGCACAGGGCGTGTGGCTGCAGTGGGGCTTCGCAGAGCTGGGCCAGACACTGGCGATGGTGTCCGGGGTAGAGCTGAGAGCTTGCCTGTGAGAGCTGGGGAGGGGCATGTGTGCGGTGGGGATGTGGGAGCAGAGCTGCTCCTGGCAGCTGCCTTCGGGGCTGAGGGGCATTCCAGGGATGGGCCACAGCCAGGAGGTCGTGTTAGGAGGGACAGCCATCCGGCAGTGCTCCTGGCTCCTGTCCCGCTCTCCCTTTGTGCAGAAAACAAGGAGAGGCTGAGAGGGGAGCTGGACCAAGGTGAGGGAGCAGAGCCGTAGTGCAGGGATGGGGGTCCCTTTCCCAGGCAGCGAGGGGGACCAGCCGTGCCCTGCCCCGGTCCAGCCTCCTCTGCCTGCCTCCTTCCCCAGCCTGGCGCCAACCACTAGCCCAGGAGGTGAGATCTGGTGGTCTAGCTCTGCCCTCGGCACCAGGGACACAAGGAGCAGGAGCTGTGGGGTGCAGTGGGGGCTCGGCAGCCTTGTGGGACTGGCAGTGCTGTGGGGTGGGAATGCCCTCTGCCATGGCAGACCTGGAGCAGGGGGAGGCCGTGCAGCTAAAATGAGCACAAAGAGTAAATTGCCATCCCACTCCTAAATGCAGCTGAGCTGCTGTAACTGTGACAACAGGCAAAAGCTCTGGTTCATGAGTGTCTTGGCTCCTGTTGGCAGCGTGGGAAGGGGAGGCAGTGCTGGCTTTGTGGCAGTCTTTCAGGGATCAGCCCAAACTTTCAGGGGATGGGGTGTCTGTGCCACTGCCAGCAGTCAGGCTGTCCATCTCCATCATGGGGAGCGGAACAAATGGGGACTTTTGTAACCCGAGAAGCAGGTCGACCAGGAGACTCTTCTATCATTAAATATTGAAAGATCTTCTCTGGCAGCAACACGTTCTCCCCTCACTGACAGCAGCTCTGTGAGTTTGTGGTTCTGGATGTTGTATGGACTCAGCTGTGACTGCTCGGGTGACTTTGGGTGGAAGCAGGGCTGTGCAGAGCCTGCGACGGTGCAGGGGACCATTAGTGCCAGCTTCTCACCGCAGTGAGCCCCTCCCCAAGCGGAGCTGTGCCCCCAGGACGTATTCAGGATCTGCGCCCCACAAATGGCCTCCTGCAGTCTCGATTTGCCACGAGCCCTCTGTGGCAGGGCCAGGTGATTGTGCTCCTGCCCAGCCGCTGCTTTAAGCGGCTGCTCGTTTGGAAGGAGCTGGTTCTTTGGGTTGCTCTTTCATGCCAAGGTGGATGACTTTGCAAGCTCCAGAACAGCAGAGAGGCCTTGGTGGGCAGCGGTGGGTTTGGTGGTTGGCTTGGCCTTGTTTGCACTGAGAAACCTGAGGGTGCAATTTGGTTCAGGGCTGTGCTTCTCCCCAGGACAGAACCAATGGGTCCTGGGCTGTGTCCCACCACCCTACAGCGGTTCCCCCTCCTTGGGGACTGCGAGGCTCCCTCCCCTGGGAGATGCTGGCATTCCTGGCTTACTTAAGGAGTGGTTTAGACTTCCAGGTCTGGATTCTTCTGCTTTTTATAGACATCCTCAGGGGAGTGCAAAGAATGGCAGGAAACGCAGTGGCCTCGCAAGTGCTCAGCCCTGGATGCTATTGTTCAGCACTGACGGAAGCTGGCCACAGGCAGGGCTGCCTGGGGGACCTTCCCCTGCCTGGAGGAGGCTCAGCGGAGGCTCAGCCATGTCCTTACAGCATGATGTAATGTTTCCTGGCCTTGGTAGAAAAGGACTACAGCTCCCGGCATGCGTGGGGGATACAGGACATTACATGCTGGGGCTCAGGGGCTGCAGGCTGTACCCTTCCTTGATGTCTCCTACTCCTCTGCAGGGTTGCAGATCCCTGAAGCTGTGACAGGAGCCTGCTGGGACATGATGGCCATACTTGAGCTCACCCTGACTGTCTGCTAACCTTCAGCCTGAGTCCCACAGGCCCATGGGGGCCATGTGGAGCAGCTGTGCCTGACCAGGCTGTGTCAGACAGTGCTTTGCTACGGTGGCAATGCCGCTGCGGTGTGGCCAGACCAGTGGCTGAGCTTGGTCTGGCACAGAGGTGTGCAGTGGCGTCTGCCTGTGGCACCGCAGCCCTTGACCCGGGTTTGTGGCTGCCCTATTGCCAGGGAAGGCTCTGTCTGCATTTCTTGTCTGGAGCAGTTGGGATGGTTTCCTTGATGATGCTTGTGAGAAGGACCAAGTGGCATTGTCTGTCTGCAGGGTCAGAGCCCCAGGAGACCTCAGGAGGCAGAAATGGGCACGTCCCCTCTGTATGAACCCTGATCACAGCATCTGTGTGTGTCCCATCTGCCATATCGTAACCCCATGGATGTCTCTCTGTGCAGAGAGGCATTCCCACAACCCTCCTGAGACAGCAGTCTCCAGATGCTTCCCAGCTCCCAGTTCTGTCTTGGGGACAGTTTTACTTCCACTGACTTGTCATTTCTGATCATGTTGTGTTTGTTAGACTGCTGGGGACCAGCTGCTGTGGTTACTGCGAGTCTGCAGTCCTTGCCTCTTATCCCGGAAAGGGAAGAAGCTGAACGAAAAGCAGGGAATCTGGACATTTGTGATAAAGAGTCAGACTTAGACAAGCAAAAGGCAGAATTGCCATTCATGAGCAAGAGGAGTAACAGCCTCCCTGAAGCAATCCCTGCTAGTCTGAACAAGGCCCCTCTGGCTCCACAGACAGTAGGATCCTCAGAGACTGTGAGGGCTAGGATCCTGGCGGTGTGCAAGCTGCAGTCTAAATACATCGCAGATCATCTGCATAATTTATTCTTCTGTGAAGAGTTTAATTTATCAGGTCCAATAATAAACTCATAAATCTCCTTTGCCTGTTATCAGGGTTGGGAGAAGATGCTCATATTATAAGCATTTAATTTATCTCCTGAGCTGCTTCCCATGCAGATCGGTGCCTTTGACGTTACTGGATGTATATTTCCATGGTCAGCGTTCCACTGGGCCCTCGTCACCTGAGGATGGAAAAGATGGTGCTCAAGAGGCCCAGCTCAGGAGGAGCCCGGGAGGTTGTCGTGCTGGCCCAGGTCTGCTCTGGAGGTCAGGGTGGGATGGAGACAGCGCGGATGAGAGCCATGAGGAAGAGCTATCCTGCTAGAGATTAAGCAAGGCTGCTGTGGTGCTGGGAGCCACTCTGCAGTTCAGAGCCACCCTTTGGGACTGTCTCGCTGCCCTCGCCCACCTCTGGCACTGCCCCGGGGAGTTGGGGACCAGCTGCCTGTGCTGAGGGGTGATCCTGCTGTCAGCAGGCTGCAACCGAGCCTGCAGGAGGGAGCTGCACAGCCTCGTCAGATTGCTGCTGCTGGTAACTTTGGTTCTTATCCTCACCCACAGAAGCCTCTAGACCTGGCTGGGAACTTGCACTGTTCTGGGCCTCAAGGGCTTCCTGTGGCAGTGAGCTACACCATCTATTTACGGGCGATGTGGAGAAGCATTTCCTTTTCTTAGTGCTAGATCCCACGATGTTTTCCGATGCCCTCATGCTGTGAGATGAAAAGAGCAGAAATGTTGTCTCCTTTCTGCAGACTGTTCAGGATGTTACAGCCTTTTATCTGTGTCCCTTCTTATTTGCCTCCTTCTAAGGCAGCAATCTCCGCTCTTTCCTTTCTCTTCTTATGACAGTTTTTCTTGTCCTTTGGTCATTCTTGCCTCCTGTTTCTGAGTCCCCTTGGTTTTGCATTTTCCTGGGGAGCCCTGGTGCCCAGTTCTGCACCCATTAGACACGTGGGGCTCTGCCCAGGATGATGGCTGTGCAGGCACCTATTCCCATGTCCTCTGTTGCCCATTTTGCTCCTGGTGCTGCCTGTGCTGCCCCAGCTGTCCCATACCTGGGGGGATGGTGGTAAAGTGCAGCTGGTGTTTGGCTGGGTCAGGACAAGGTGCTGCCGGGAGCTCGCAGTTCGGCCTCCCAGGATTGTCCCACGGCTGTGCCAGCAGCTGTCACAACCTGGGGCCTTGCTGTGTATCGGGGGAAGGCTCCCACGTTCCCGATGACTGCTGCATGTGTGTGGTTTGGTTAGCTGTCCATCTGATGCCCATGCAGAGGCCCAGAGGGTGTGGAGTCAGGCCACCAGGCATGATGGGGTGTTTGGGTTATGCTGCCTTGGGTGCCATGTGGCTGTAGCCATGCTGCATAGCTCCAGTCCAAACCCACCATGTCCCTGGGCTGAGGCTGCCCGGAGGTGGTGGGGTGAGCTTGGAGCACAAGCTGCCGCAGACACCTTTGGTGGATGAGGAGTTCCTGCTCTGCGGCACGCCCCCCCGCCCGCCATCTGAGCCTCCTAATTGCAGCAAACAAGTCTCCTGGCACCGCCAACCATGATGGGGTGGGAGGGCTGGGGCTGGTCTATGCCCTTGGCTGGCTTTGGACCATATTCTGTGCTGCAGCAAGGGATTTTGGATGGTGCATGGATGGGAGAGAGGCTGTGTAGGTGTCCCAGCCTGTGTCCCAGCCAGGGGTGTTACCCCACAGCCCTAAGCCCTGCAAGGCTGTGCTCATTGAAATTTGATGTCCCTGCAGGCACAGCAATGTCCTGCCCCACCACCTGCCCTGTTTAGTCTTGGTATTCCTGGTGGTAAGGGACAGGAGAGAGACTCAGTTCACTATGGTCACTAAATGTCCAAGAAGGTCGCATGCATGCCCTGTGCTGTTTTGTTTAGGTCCTACATAAACAGCTGTAGTAGATTTCCTCTGTTTTCCTGGCACAGGTGTCCTGTGAGCTTTTCTCAAGAGAGGAGTCAATGGGGCAGTGGCAGCTGTGTCCGGAGCATCGTGCTACAGCCCCACTGGGACCTCAGCAGCATCATTTTACAGAGGCACACAATAGCCACTAAGTTTTCCAGGTGCATCGCAGTGCCTGTGATCCCTCTGCCAGCGGAGGCTGGAGTATATCTTATAAAATGTTTAAAGCCTGGTGGCACCCCAGCTGCCCACATGGCACACCACGAGCTCTTTGCAAAAATGGGATCCTTGCCGTTGCCCCTTCCCCCTGCAGCACCTTGCACTTGCTGACACCAGCTGCAGCACAACAGGCATGCTCCAAGAAATCCCAAGTCATACATTTTTAATTTTCTACAACAGAGCAGCCATTTCAGCCGCTCACCCAGAAACGATCTTTAATGAGAAGCGAGGAGAGAGAGCATGCATATTTCCAGCACATAAGAAAGCAAAGACATTATGGATACACTTTCTTCTTTTCCTGGCTGCCCATAGTTGTTCCTGAATTTAGCCTGGGGCACTTGCCATGTTGTCTTCTGGAGGTGGGCTCAGCTGGGCCCTGGTCCCCTGTCACTCATCCCAAACAAGAGAACAAGAGGGTTGACCCTGTGAAGGAACTGCCCCTTAGCATTGCTGGCTTTTCGGCTTGAGCCTGCCTCTGCTCTCAGCTCTGCCTGGGAGCAGAAGACCCAGGGTGGGAGAGGTGCTCAAGGACCCCCACCGACCCAGGGTGGGAGAGGTGCTCGAGGACCCCACTGACCCAGGGTGGCTGCGTCCACCTTCCCTGGTGCTTGAGCCCAGGCTGTTCCCTTGGGAAGCTGCGTTGCCCTTGCACGTGGTCTCACTGAGTTGTGCTGCGGGGCCAGCGGAGGCAGGAGGCTGCCAGTCCTCCAGCCTGCCTGGGCAAGGGTTGCAGCAGACGTGTCTGTCCACAGGGTGAGGCTGGGCTCATGTGGGCAGGAGGGCTTGGGCTGCAGCGCTTCTGCTTACGTGGGGAGGCTAGGGATGCTCTGCTGTGGCAGGGTGGCAGGTGTTGGCGCAAGCTGTAGGTGACCTTGCCTCTCTCCCTGGTGTCTTATAGGAGGTTTGCTCTGGGGATGTCCTTGTTCCCAGCCCTGGGGGTTCCACACCTCCCTGCTGTCCTGAGGCTGAACCTGCTGTCTGCATGGGTGCAGTGTGCCTGGGGGCCATGCGTGCGGTGCGGTGCGCTGCACTGATGCTGTCCTCGCTCTCTGTTGTCCACAGGTTGATGAAGGAGGAGTGCTGTGACCCTGTGCCTGTGACAGTCATTTCAGGTAAGCACTGTTCTGTCCTTCCCTTTCTGCCTTCAGAAACAACCTGGGCCTCCTGACAGGAGGTGATGGGGAGAGGGCTCAGGCTGGTGAGAGCCCTGCAGCCTTGTCCTGGGAGGGAATGGCCTGTCTGGGGCAGTGGGGACAGGGACCCGGCTGTGGTGCTCAGGGGCAGCCACGTGGAGAGCTGAGGGCAGAAATGGGGCTTGTGAGGGCTGGCAAAGGATGGCAGGGCTCAGGTTGGAGGGGACAGGATGCATTCAGGCAGACTGCAAGCGATGCAGAAGCAGATAGGAGTCAGGGGTAGGTCATTACTGTGTGACGTCCTTTGAGGAGGCATCAAGAGGAAAGGTCTGGGTGGATACTGTTAACCAGGTCTGCCTGGGCCCATCCAGCTGGGATCCAAGGTGCCCTCTCTGATGGGATCTCCCCAGGCCTATCCAGCTGGCATCAGTATCACTGTCTGTCTGGGACAAGTACCACCAGTCTCAGGACAGGAGGGTTCCTGGACATCACACTGGTGTGGGTGCTTCTTCCAGCCCTGGCTGCTCAGGTGCTGCCTCATGCAGTGCGGCTTCTTCCTGCCCTGCCCGAGGACACTGGACCCTTTGCAAGTGCTGCCCATCCACAGCACTGGTGTGTCTGGTGATCGTGTCACCCCACAGCTGTGCTCAAGGACTGGGTGCTGCATGCACGGTGCTCTACAGACCAGGGCAAGGTCTTGATGGGAGCTGGATGCGGTTGTGCAGCATGTTGTGGAAGGCATTTTCTTCACCCCCACTGAGTCATTTAGGCTTTTGGTGCTGCCTCTGTGGCTGCTATCAGGCTGGCACGAGGGGAGTTGCAGTGCCATGGTGTGAGGCCAGCCAGCTCTGTGTGTGCACAGTGAACCTGCAGCACTGTTGCTGGCAGGTGCCAGAGCTCATGTCCCACAAAGGGAAGCAAAGCATGGTGGGTGCCCCTACCCCAGGATGCCAGGCCAAGGGCAGGGGTGGTGCATGCTTCCTCCCAGGGCACCGAATGGATACGGGCAGCGAGGTATGCAGCAGCTGCTTGATGTGACTGTGGTAGGTCCAGAGCCTGGCACAGAGGGAGGGAAGGGCAGCCAGAGCTATACTGGGGACAGGGAAAGATGAGGGACAACATGGGAGAGGGGAGCGGGGAAGCTGCTGCCTACAGGTGGTGGAGAAGCAGCTTGAGCTGCAAGACACAGCTGGGGCAAGGTCGGGGAGAGATTTCCCACGGGAGTGGGAGACGGAGAAATAACAAACATCTGCCCATGATCTGGGGCTGGTCTGTCCCCTACCTGCTTTACTTTCTTTGCTTGGTGGTAGGCCCAGTCTCCTGCTCTGAATCATGCACTGCCCTGGCCTCTGCACAGCCTTCTCTCTTCCCTCTCCACAGGGGTTTCCTGGTGCCCTGCAAGGACCCCAGCCCCTACCCAGCACAGTACTGGCTGGTTCCTGGCAATGGAGGGTCTGGCAGATGCTATTCCCACTCCAGATGTATACACCTGGAGTGTGTCCCCAAGGGTGTGTTCCCACCTACTGCTCACTGTGCACCAGTGCAACCAATGCTGGGGCTTGCAGGGGAGCAGGACTCCAGCTTCTGCCCCCATCCCCAGGCTGTGACCTGCCAACCTCCTTCACTGCAGTTGTTTGCCATGTCCCATGCCAGGGCAGGGACAAGCTGAGAAGTGAGGGACCCCCATGCACGTGCACACGATATGGATACCTCTGTAGGGCTGGGACTCATAAAGTCCCAGCCTCACCCAGCCCCTTCTCCCTGTGCACTAAGCAGGCTGAGCTGTGGTGTGCAGCAAGCTGTGTATGTCAAGCTTCAGGGTGCAGGCTTGGAAACCGGAGGATGACACAAAGGAAACATAAAATGCTAATGCACAAGAATGGTGGGTGCTTTTTCTGGCTTCAGCAGGCTCTTTTGTGAGCCTGCAGCTTCATTCCAGGACCCCTGAAATGTGTTGCCACTTCACCTTGTGAATCGTCCAGATAATTCAGGCTGCCCGTGCAGGGCTGGCTGTGCTGCGTGGGCCGAGCCGTGCAAGCTGTGCTGCGTGTTTCCGTGCAGGGGCTGGCTGCGCTGTGTGGGCTGCACTGCGTGGGCTATGCTGCGTGTTTCCATACAGGGGAGTCGCTGTGCCGTGCTGTGCCGTGCCAGGTAGTTCAGGGATGGGGAGCTGCTGTGCTGTGAGGGGTGCTTCCCCGCAGGGCTGTGCCAGTTGTCTAGGCATGGCTGCCAATGCAGGGCAGGTGCAGTCTTGGAATATGTGCGGTGGGGATGAATTGTATTTGTATGGAGACGTGGGCATTTATCCAAGCTATTCTTCTACTGGCTTGTGTGTTCCTCAATGAAGTCAGTCCTGCCTGGTCCCCAAGCACATCTGTGACTTGTGGGGCCCAAATCTGATTGCTGTGGCAGCATAATTTCTGAACACTTGCAGCAGATCAGTCCACAGAAGACAGTGCTCTGATCTGGTCCTCCTCGTTCTGCAGCAGAACAGCAGACCCCAGTGGGAGCGGGGCCCATGGAGCTGGGCTTGGCAAAGGCGATCCCTGTTGCAGGGCTTTGTTCCTAGCCCTGAAGGGGAAGGACCATCCTTCCCTGCTACAGCAGGACCCCAAGTCTGTGGGATACAGAGAGGCTTCTCAGCATCTGCGGGAGGCTGTGGCTGAGTCAGGAGCCTGGCTCAGTCCTGCCCCGCTCTGTCCCCGCTGTGGCTGCCTGGCCGGCTGCTGCCTGGAACCTCTTCTTCGACTCCTGCCAGTGCAGCAGCTCTGCCTTGTGCTGCCTCTGCAAGGTGGGATGGGGCTGGTGGCAGGGCTGGGCAGGGGTGCAGAGAGGGGAGGGATGACAGAGAGGCGATTAGCATCTCAGTCCCAGACAAACAGATGGAGGTGGCCTTATCCTATTACCTAAGGGCTAAGCGGGAGAAGCTGGGCGGTGTGTTCAGGCTGGCTGATCAGTGGGTGCTCTGGGCTCCTGCAGCAGCAGGATGTTTTTCTGGGGTGTCAGCCATCCCAGCACCAGCTCTGGATAGTGTCTGCACCTGGGCAGCACCGAGTCCCTGGGAACAGGTCAGATATACACTCCTAGACAAGGGGTCATCACTGGCAGCCCTGGACCCTGCGCTCTGCTGCTGGGGCCTGGGGCTTTGGCAGGGAGGCCACGGCGTCTGCAAGGTTGGGGTGCTGGGATGGTGCAGGGGCTGTGCAGGGGCAGTGCCAAGGCCATCGCAGGTGAGGCTGAGCGAGGGGATGGTGATGGGACCTCGCTGGTGGTGATGAGGGGGCAGTAGGTCCTGGCAGCAGCAGGGCTGTCCAGGTCGCCTCACGGATTGTGTAATTCCTAGAGGTCCTCGAGTTTCTTGCTTCTTGCTGCGTTGTGCTCCTCTGAAGCTGGAGCCGGGAGGGTGGAGGAATGGTGCGGGATTGCAACAGGTACAAGGCAGTCCTGAAGTCTGTGCAGCCCTACAGCTGTGCAGGATGGCAAGCTGGGTCAGCCTGGGCCATGGCATCGCCCACACATCAAGGGGCTGGGTGTTCACCTGGCTGTGCTGCCGTGGGTCTGTGTCGGCTGCCCACTGTGCAGGGACACAGAGGCGCTTGCTGAGATGAGGGTGGGAGGTGTGGGAACCTAATGCTTGGATTTACTTGTCCTTGGGCTGTACCACCTTCCTGGGGTGTGCTTCCCTGCAGCTGTGCCCAGCGGTGGTGTGGGAAGATGGAGGGAGCAGATGTGCTTTCTGCCAGCCTGTCCATGGTGGGGCAGGCTCCGGGGTCCTGTTCCTCCTGGCTGTGTCCTCACCCAGGCATGCTGCTCTCCTGCACTGGTGGACCGGGAGTGTGTGTGTGAGGGTCTTAATGCTCTGGCTCCACATGCGGAGCTGATGGGGGTTCAGTGACTTGTGGGACCAGAAGAGATGCCAGTCCACCCAGTGCACGCCTCTGGGCAGAGGTGTCTGTGGCCAGGCTGGTCCACGGGACTCTGGAAGAGTCTGACTCCCTGCTCCGGTCTTGGTGGTGATTTCCAGTGGCTCTCGTGGTACTGTGGATGGTGCAGTGCTGCCAGTGAGGAAAGGTCTGTCCCTGTCCCTGCTGGTCCCGCATGGCAGTGTGACCTGCTGACTGGGCAGGCAGCAGGCTGCAACTCGGGGGGGACCCCAACTGGGGGTGCACAGGGCCTAGCATGTGCTCTGTGAGAGCTTGTAGCTGTGGTTACCAAGGTGACTGTGTTAAGTGATGTTCCTATGGCTACGCACTGCTCGTGCTCAGAGTTACTGCAGGGGGGGTGTAGGAAGCCCCCAGGATCCCCGGTGCCTCCCATTGAGGCTTTTCTCATTGCAGCCATCCCCTGGCTCCTGCTCTGGAGACACCTTCCTGGGGTGGGAGAGGCTGCATGGGCAGCTCTCGGTGCTGAGCTGCCCCATGGGCTGTGTGCTCTACTGGACTCTGCAGACCCCGAGGGTCCGGGGCTGGAGTGGCCGTTCGCTGTCCCTGCCTGGGTCTCCATGCCCGGCAAGGAAGGACATGTGGCTTGCAGACAGCCGTGTTGGGCTGTGACACCCTCCCCACTAGAGCAGCAGTCACCACATCCCTGGAGCCCTGCATTAGTGCCGCCAGCTCCTCATGGCACATGGAGCCCGTGGTTCTCAGCTGCATCGTAGGGGAATAGGTCCGGCAAGCTTCAAAGTCTTCAGCCACCTCTGCCTTTCCCTAGGCTCTGTTTCTCCCTTCAGCCAGATCCACCTTGAGATGGGGTCCTGTGGGGACGGGCTGGGGTGCTGCATGGCCCATGGGGCTGACTCCGAGCGCATGCTGCACAGGGAAGGGTGAGGGCAGCCCGGGAGGAAGGACCGTGGTCACTGATGCTTCACCGGGAACCGGCACAGATACGAGACGGGGCTGCAGGGCAGGAAGCAACGGGGACTTGTCTCATCTCTGATGGAGAAGAGGTTGGGGAGAGCTGAGATGTGGGTCAGTCGGAGAGGGAAAGGGTTTGTCTGGGAGGTGGTTCTCCACTCTGAATTTGTACTGGAGTGAGCCCAGGCTGGGAGGAGGCTCGAGGGACTGTCCTCGCATGAGCAGTGTCCCGGGGGTGCTGACCATGGCCAGGGCAGCTGCTTGCATCTTGCTGCTGCTGTGGGAGCCTGGAGCCCCACACAGAGGTGTTCTCTCTGAGGGCAACCAAGGATGCACAGAGCCCAAGGAATGAGGCAGGGGTGCTACAAACCCAAAATTGCCTGAGAGTTAGCAGTTCCTGTGCAAGACCAGGAGCTGGCTGGTTCAGAGAGGGTGGGGAACAGCCAGAGTGCAAGCAACAGACCCCAGGGAGGTGGGTGTGTGACAGAAACCTGGATTTAAGAGGCCACACATACGGCCAGGGTTGTGTGTGCAGTCTGATAGGGCTGGGTTACAGACTTTCCACCCCAGCCCCTCATTCCTGCTCTTGTGTCACTGTTCATCGCCACTTCTGCTTTACAGGAACAGCTAGAGCTGTGAGCTGCTCCTGCTAAAAGCCATCAGGACAAAATGGGCTTGGTTTTAACCTGGGCCAGCTCCCTGGGCCAGCTGGCAGCATGGGTTGCCTGTGTGACTGCATGTCCAGCCCAGGGGTGGAAGTGAGTGCACAGGGATGGGGGCAAAGACCAAACCAGTGTGTACCAACATTGCCGCTGAAATGCCTGTGTGGTACAGCCTCAGCATGCATGTGCTGTCCTGCTCACCAGGCCACTGTGCTACCTGCCCAGCCCGCCAAGGGAAGGGGGCATGTGGCCATGCAGCAGGCAGGGCTGAGCCTGGCAGTGGCTGTGCTGCCCCAAGAAGCCACTCTCAGGGCTGTGTGGCCAGTGCCTGGCACCACATAGCACTGTACTCCATGTGGGGACTGCAGGGACAGAGAGAGGGTTTGCTGGCCTGTGCTCCTTCCTCCTGACTGGGACCAGCCAGTGGGTGCTGCTCCTCCACCATGGTGGCAGAGGGGCTTGGCTGGGGCTGTTGGCTCCTGCTGTGCCCTGCGCAGGCTGGCAGGGAGCTCTGCTGCCCATGGGGTCACCTCCGAGGGGTCTGGCTCCTTCCCACAAGGCGGGCAGTCCTGTGTCCCCTGTGGGGTGATGGGGCAGGGATGGGGCAGGTGGTATGGATGACATGTCCTGGAGCTGGGGGTACATGGCCCTGTGGGAGGTAGGCAGCCAGGAGTGTGTGCAGGGCTGTGACCAGCTGGAAGCATGCATGTTTTGGGCCAGGGATTACCACCGTCTGTCCTGTTGACCTGCAGAGTCAGCTCCAGTTGGGACAGTAGCAGGAGTGAGCAGAAAGCCTTTGCTTTGGCCAAGTGGGGCTGCCCCGGGTCTAGGCCAGCTGGGAATTGGCTCCTGTGGTTTTGTGGTGCTGCGCTTGCTGGTGGCCAGACACTGCGCTCCTCTCCCACAGCAGACGTGGGAATGTGGTGAAGGGCTGTGGGACTGCAGGACAGCTTTTAAGGACAACTCTCAGGAATCCCTGTGCGTAAGACTGATGCCCATGCCCCTTTGCTGGACACAAAGGAGCCCCGGTGTTCCCAGGCCTGCACTGTGTGGGCATAGGATGCTGCTCCTTATCCTGCTGCCCCTCACTGGGGTCAGCACCGCAGCAGGTTTGCTTCCAAGAGCAGTGCATTGCGGGACTTGCCCTTTAATCATCCACCCATCCCCAGTGACCCACTAACCCTGGCAAACAGAGAGAGGGAAAATCAATTGGCAGGAGAATTACCCATCAGGCGCTGTAGGACACTGCAGCCACACGCAGGCTGATCAATAGGCACTGCTCCCTCTCCCTCTCCTCGTTAGCTCTGTGCATCCTGACGCTCGGTCTGGGGCCACAGTAAGCACAGTCCTGTGCCTGCCCCTGCCTCTGCCTGCATGGGTCAGTTCTGGAGGACATGGGCAGCGGTGGCAAAGGACAAGATTGGGCTGGTACAGACCGCTTTGTGCTACCTGTCACATGGGGCTGGGACGGAGCCATGGCAAACAGCAGGGCTGACTGACCTGCTTGTGCCCAGATAAGCAAGAGGGACGACTCCGGCATTGTGGAGCCCTGGCTCTGGGCAGGGCCCTGCCTAGTAGCTGCAGGCATGGAGCTGGCAGGATACTGAGGACTAGCCCTGGGTCAGTGGGAAGGCTCCCTGTGGGAGCCCCAGACTCCCGACACCCTGTGCGGGGCACTGAGCTCAGGCCTCATGGTGGGGGCAGAGCAGCACAGTCCCTCCCGCTCCCCGTCCCCCCCGCGGAGGCCACCGTGCCTTCCACAGTGCCTGTAACCATCGACCGTGTGTTCCAGCTGCAGCTGCAGCCGCCCCTGGTAAATCAGTAACGTCTGGCCTGTGCGAGAGGACGACTCTGCTTGTCCCATGGGCATTGCCAGCCAAGCGAAAGCGGACGCTCCCCAATCCTTTGAGGTGAGGGCTTGACTCCCTGCAGTGGCGCGGGAGGGCTGGGGGCCCCGAGCAGGGCTGTTAAACATGACCCAGGGCTCCCTGGTCCTGGAAGGACTCGGGAGTGATGAGGAGCTTGCACAGCACCTGCATGCAGAGCTGCGGCCAGGCTCGGTGCTGCTGCGGGAGCGGAGCCTGGGGTGGGAGCCGCTGGAGCAAGCGTCGGGTCCGGTCTCTGGAGGGGCAGGCATTGCCTGTGCTCCGTGGTCACATCTGCAGGGTCTGGCAGGGCAGGGTTGATGCTGGTGGGTGCAGGTGGGTGGACATGCTGTCCTGTCCCAGAGCAGCTGCCTCGGTGCTGATCTGAAGTCAGGTGAAATCTGTCCTAGTCGGTCCTTTCACTAGCAGTGAGGCAGAGGCAGTACCCCAACAGCTCTTCCTGCTGCAACCGCAACAGCCCCAGTGCATGGGGCCCATTCCCAGTGATCCCAGTAGCGACAGCCCTGTGTGCTGCTCTTTGCACCCACCCCGGCAGCAACACCCCAGCAGGATGCCGCATCTCTTCTTGGCCCCTACTTGTGATGCTGCTTATCCACTCACAACCCTGGTGTGGCGTGAAGAGCCCCAGAGCACAGGGACCTGGTGCAGCTTTGTGTCCTGCTGGCGTGCAGCCATGGGGGAGAGCTGGGCTGTGTGTGCTTCTCCCACATGTCAGCCTGGCCCAAGTACCTGGTGTCCACTGAGTCGGTGCTGCACTAGCTATCAGTCCCTGCTGTGTCTCCCAGGAAAGCAGCACTGGTGCTAGAGAGCAGCTGCCTGCAGCCTCCTGTACCATGCCTGAAGCACCAGCCCTTGCTGTGCAGGCTCACCTGGGGATGTGGTGAGCCAGATGCTCCCATTGCATGTCCGGGACCCTTTCCTCAAAGGGCCAGGCCTTTTGGGAGTCGTAGAGTCACTGGGCATGTGAGTGGAGAGGCGAAGCCCTAGGCAGTGTGCACCAGCAGGCTCGATTTGCATGGGAAAGCAGGTGCTGGAAAGGTGAGGAAATTTAACCCTGATTCAGCCAGGGAAAACTGCCAGTCCCAGGCAGGCTGCATTGTTTGCTGTAGTAGATTGCTGCTTGGAGGTTTCTGCAAGACAGTGTGGCTGGGTGCAGGTTAACCCACTCAGGTGTTTGTGGCCACAATGCCTGGGTGGCCAACAGCCCCTGCAGAGGAAGATGCAGAAGGTGTGCGGTTCTGCTTTGCCCCCATGGTAAGACTTGTAAGATTTCCCTTGATTCTGGAAAGATTGTGCCTGTTGCTGTTCAGGTGTCAGCTGCTATTATCCTTTTGTTTCCAATACTCCCTAGCAGACTGTTAGCATCTGTGGGACTGCTGCTGGGGTGAGAGCTGAGACCTCCCTGCGATGGGCACTCTGGGTGACAAGGGTTTTGAAGCCTGAAAAGGCATGAGCCATGCACAGGACTCCTTTTGAAGTGCATTATTTTGTGTCCTTAAGTATGAATCCAACCTGCAACTGGTTTCTGTGACCGGGGCCCCTCCTGAGTCTGTCGGTCCATCCAAGTGTGTCCCTGGGGGAAGGGGTCTGCCATACAAGCGGAGATCACATAAGTGGCACTTGTTTAGCCTGCAAAGTGAAGTCTGAGTTTGGATCTAATTGCTGCCTGTGATATGTATATAAATACTTACATAAACAAAGGAGGAGAGAAGAGCTGCACAGGCTAACAGACAATGCTGACGCAAGAGTAGGGTAAACTAGCCGTGAATGAGTGGGCTAGAAATTAGGCCATTTCTAACCATCACAGCAAAGAAGGGTCTGAAACAGCTTTCCAGGAAGAGGAGAGAGCATGAGAGGAGACCTGGAGGAAGGAGTTTGGTAAGAGGATTTCAGACTTGCCACCTGGGGTGCCAGCAGCCCTGTCCCTGAGGATGGAAAGAGCAACCTCCCACTCTCTCACAGCCTGGTGCTGGCCGGCTCTGGCTCCGCACAGCGCTGGGCTCTCATCCCAGGCTGCAGGACCTGGTGCCAATGCTGACAACAGCCGCAGGTCTTTGCAGCCCTCTCCGGGCTCCCTTTGGTTGCACCAACCCACTCTTCCCCCTGCCACAGGACAGAGTGGCAGCACTTTCCTTCCCTCCTCCCAGGGGAGGTGCCAGCTTGCTGTGGGGAGTGCCTTGGTTTCTTCTTCCTGCTCTTATCATGCCCTGGGGCTGCTTGTCTTCCTCGGATCTTACCTGTTGCACCTTTCTAGGTCCCACCGTCACAGTGCTAGCACCGCACATTTCCCAGGATTATCCCAGCTGGATGCCTTCCCTCCAGAGGAGGAGTAATTCAGTGATACACCAAGTGATGGGCATGGTTCTGCATTACCTCTATCCCTGCAGGGACCTGGAGCCCTGATGGAGAACTCCAAAGATGCCAGAGCAGTGTTCAGCAGGGTAGCATGGGATGATCCCCATGGCATGGCTGCCCTTGATGGAGGGAATTGTGAGAGATGGCAGGGAAGGTGGTTTAGACTTTAACACTGAGAATGGTGGAGAGTGGGGCAGGCCATTGGCGAATGCTGTTTCTCACAGCATAAGAGGTAAAGGTGGTTAAACTTTATAACCTCTTGTGAGGGGTATTGCAAAGAGTATTTTGAAATCCAAATGAACTGCTCTAATCTGGGTTTCACTTATTGGTGCTCCTGGTGGCACATGCAGGGAGCTCTGCTAGACTAGTGAGGCGTGACTTTCTTTGATGGAAGCATTACTGATTTGTTCCTGTCACTATAAAATCTTCTTGAAAGATTCTATAACTCTCTTTGATGACTTTTCATCCGTTTTTCCTGGTGTTAGAATAAGACTCATTGGATTATAATTTCTAAGATATTCAACTTGTATCTTTTTTCAAGATAAGTGATTTTTTTTTTCCTCAGCAGAGAAGTTGATTTAATAAGAGAAAATGAATGTGAATGACTCTGCAAGTCTGTAATGGAGTTCGGGGGTGGGGGTGGCCAGTGCATTTTTCCAGCCATTCACAGTTGTTTAAACATTATTGGGAACTAATGAGGTACCAGAAGATTGGGAAAAAAAGCAAGAATAATCCTGACAATTACCATCTGGAGCATTTAATTTTTCCCCCTAGTGAAATAACAAGACAGAAAAAAGGAAAGAAATAAAACCAATGAACAGCAATAGTTGAACGGAACTACAGGCAGAAGACCAGAGGCACAGGCTCAGATGGGTGCTACTGCCTGGCTGAGCAGAGGGAGATTTGCCCCCAAGAGGCCACGAGCCAGAGCCACCTCTGCCCACTGGGACACCCTGGTTGCAGGGCTGACTTAGGGCGTAGATCCTGGCCTGCTCGATTTGTTGCCGCAGGGTGGTATCTGAGGGTGGCTGGAGTTGTGCTAGCTGAGGCAATGCGAAGGGACGGTTGTGGCATTGCTCTCGCTTAATTCCCTGTGCGGCGGTGTGTCAGAGTGGGGAAGGCAGCGGGTGGGAGCCAGGCCCTTCTGCGGCAGCGCACGTTCAGACAAGAGCTGTAGCATTTGGGGGGGGTCTTGTGCAGAATGGTGCTCGCTGTCAGCAAGGTGTGCCCTTCCACGGGCACGGCTCCAGAGAGGTGATGGGCAGAGCTTGGGATCCTTCCCCAACATCTTTGGGCAGATGGATCTGCATCCAAAGTATTCCTCTGTGTTGGCTCTAGGCTTCCTGCAGCTCATGGATCCTCGCCAGCTCTGTGAAGGTGCAGGTGTACACATGTGCCCCAGCTGCAGGAGGTCTTCCTGCTCTGGTGCTTGCGAGGGTGTACAAAAGTGTGCATTGCCGTTGTCCCATCTGTTCCAGGGTCTGCCAGCCTCTGTGTGCATGCATGCCCACGGGATGCAGTCAGACCACGTGTCGCTTGTATTTCTGATGATTTATCTCCTTACTATGTGCGTTTTTCCAAGCAGAACTTTGTGTTCCTCCTGCTCTTGTTTCTGATCTCTTCAGGGCCTTTTCACTTGCCTACTCCCAGTTTCACACCACATTTCATTAAGGTGCTGTTTGATCCCTTCTTCCAAGTCACTAGTAAAAAAAAAAAAAAAATCAGTCACAAGCCTGGCCCAGACCCAGTCCTTGCTCCAAGCGTGGGGCAGTAGCTGAACAGCAGTGGTGACAGCTTGTTTTGCATCTAGCCTTGGGCTACTTTCAGGCCTGACCAAGAGCCAGGCAGAGCCAGTCTCCCACGATGGCATGTCTGGCGAGGCTCTGCCTGTCCCATGGCAGCTGCCAGCCTCGGGGAGCAATCCCAGGCCAGGGAGTTCTGACATGGGCCCTTCGTTTGCCCATCTCCCAGCCTTGCCGAGCAGCTGGCATGGACACAGCGTCCTCTGGACAGACCTGGCTTCCCTCAGCTCCGCTTCCTCTGCCAGGGCATCAGCTGTTGAGATTTGAGACCACAGGCTCTCAGGGTCATGTGTGGGTCGTGACGGGTCCTGCCAAGGGTCTGCGCGGTCCTGTGCTGCCCTCAGCCCCTCGCCACAGGCTGCTGGGCGCTCCTCGGACCCGGCCGTACGCTGTGCCTCCTGGTCGTGCTGTGTCTCAGTGTGCATGCGAGGATGGGACAGCCTCCCTGAATGCTGTGCCAACCTCACCCGTTCCCTGGGACCCTGGCATGCAGCTGTTGGCAGACTGGGAGAGGCCCCGTGGACCTGTGCTCACGTGGCTGCAGGTTTCTTCTCTTGGCCTCGAGCTGTTCAGTGTGACTCCGCCTGCTGGATTCCCAGTTCAGACTTTCTGTGCTCCCTTCTCTGGCCCTTTGTTTGACAGATATTTTTGCCTTTTCCCTTCCTGACCACTCTTACTCCTTTGTCTTTTGTGCTGTGAGAGACCTCAGCCGGTGGCTCCTTCTCAGACGTTTGTGACTCGTGGTCATTTCAGCCGCTTGTTCCCTCACCAGCCCCACCTCGTCCCTGGTATCCCTGACTCAAAGCCACAGAGCTCAGCCTATTCCCTGCCGCCCTCACATTTGCTGGGTGGCCTTGTCTGCTTCAAGGCCTGCATCCCTTCACCTGAGACCTGCGAGCTGCTCAGCCCCAGCACGTGCTCTGCGGAGCTGCAGTTCTGATCCACCTCTGCCTGGGGCCTGGAGAGCTGCATGATGGGGTATGCTGTGTGCTCTGTGGAGCAGGAGGCTTTCCAACACTGCTGGTCTTGTCTCCTCCTGCCCCAGTGCCCTGCTAGAGAGCTGTTCTCAGAGCCTGGGGAGAAACAGCAGGAGAGCTGCTGTGGGATGGGCACCCTGGAAAGGCATGGTTTTGGCTTGCTTTGCTGCTGGGTAAGAATGTTTTTTCATACCTTAAAAAGGGACCGGTTGGGGATGACTGAAACTCTCATGGCACTGTGTCCTCCCGTCCGGACCCATGCCAGGGTGGCACCGAGAGATGAGGGGCAACGGGAGTGCAGGGGAAGCTGGATACTCCCTGGTCGTTGCATCGGTGAAGCAGCAGCAGACAGAGAGGACCTGCGGCTCTCCAGTGCAGGGGTGCGGATGTGGATTGAAGGAAAGGAGCCCAGAGACTGGCTGGTTGCTCCTGGGCTGATCTCATTGTTTGTCCTGATCAAGCCATGATTTCTGTTCTGGGGCTTAGTGCCATGGCGTTGCAGTTCTCATGCTCCAGGACCTGTTAGAGTCCCCCTGTGACCCCGAAATTCCAGGTCTGTGGATGTAGCCTTCTCCACCTGTCCTGCCAGTGCAAGGCATTTGCAGTAGATGCTGCTCCAGCTGGGAGAGTTGCTTGGGGCTGGCTGCCCGGGCAGAGTCAGGCTCTCACTGATGCCTGCCTTGTGCAGTCCCTCGGCCTCAGGGTGGGAGGGCTGAAGGAAGAGCCATTAGTCATTTCCTGGACAGATCCAGGCCATACTGTAAATCTCTCCAGCTCTCAGTGGTGTGGGGGCTATTTCTGTTTAAGGATTGTCACGTAGATTAAAGCCTTGAATCCCAGCCAGTGATGGACCGGACACACTCCCATGCACAGTCCTGCAGGGCTCAGCCCAGAATCCCATCTGCTCTTGGCAGAGCAGTTGCCTGCCTGTCCCTGCCTGGGAGCAAGGGCTTGACCTGCTGGGCAGGCAGGGTCCTCCTGGCTTTAATTAGCCCTCGCTGTTGGGGGGACTGGCAGAAATAGCAGCCTGTGGTGGCGGCTGCTGGCATCTCTGCTCTATGTTGGAGCTAACGGTAGCTGTGCCTGCCACCACTCCAGTGTGCGCGCACATGGCTTCTCTGACTGAGACAAGTCTCTGGGGTGGAAACAGGTCAGCCATCCTTCCACTCCCAAAACTTTGGCACAAGGGCACCGCTGCATCCTGTTGTCCAAGTAGGAGCCAGTTTGGGAAACCCCTGGCAGACAGCCCCAGCTCCTCACCCGATGGGCTGGTGGACACACTCCTGGAGCCTGCAGCCCAGGGGCCAGTCTGGCTGTTTGCGAGTGTGCACAGACACGTGCTGTGTGGTGACCGCCTCCGAGCAGGGGTGTCGGGGAACAGTGGGCTGCACTCCAACAACTGCAGGATAAACAGTTTACAGGGCCAGAACCAAGACCTTTCCTTGTAAAACCCAGAGACAGGCAGGGTGCTGAGCCCTTCCAAGTCACACCTGCTTGTCCTGCTGATGTCCAGCCTCCCTCATGAGTCCCTCCTGGCAGATGAGGAAGGAGCCAGGAAGGCCCTCCAGATATGCTGGTGCAGCTGTGGAGTTGGAGGATCATGGTTGCAGAAGGGGGACAGAGCCACTGGGATGAACTGCAGGCATTGGTGGTGGTGGGGTGAGAGACAGTTGATCAAAGGAGCAGAGCAGGCCCCAGAAGCTGAAACAACCTGTCCTCTGCCCCAGAGCACTGTGTCCAGATCCCCTGTGCTGGCTGTGGTGCGTGCACTGTGCTCTGAGCCCTCCCTGGGTGAGCAGAGGCTCTGGGTGTCCATGTGCCTGGGATGCGGTAAAACCCAGGGCTTTGCTGCCAGGATGAGGAAGGGTCCCTCTGGTGCAGCTGGTGGGAGTCACTGCAATGGGGGCTGTGCCCACTGTGGGGGCTGGGGAGGGCATGCAGTGGCAGTTGGCCCTTGGGGGGGGGGGGGGGCACTTGTGGGGATCCCCACGTGGTGTGGGGCTCCTTGGTGAGGTCCCTGATATGGGGATTCCCATGTAGGGTGGGGGTGGTCCCCTGCAAGGCCCTCAACAGGAGGACCCCTGGGAGGGGGGTGTCCGCACAGGGTCCCTGCCACAGGGAACCCTGTGGGGGTGCCTCTGCGAGATTCCTGCGTGGTTGGTTAGGGGTTCCTGGGTGAGGGCCACAAGATGGGAATCTCTGTGTGGGGCCGTCGGGGGTCCTGTACAAGGTCCCTGGGGGGGTGGCCTGGGTGGAGTGTGGGGGTCCTCCACCGGGCCCCTGCTGGGGGTCCGCACCAGGTCCCCAAGTGGAGGTTGGGTGTCCTCCGCTGGGTCCCAGCCAGGAGATGGTCCTTGCCGGTGTCCCCCTGTGGGGTCCCTGTGGGGGTGCCCGTGTGCAGTATGGAGGTCCTCCACCGAGGAAGGTCCCTGCCGGGGCCGGGGGGGGGGGCCGGGACCGGACAGCGGGGTCCCCGCGCGGATGCCCGTGTGCAGCGTGGGGGTCCTCTCCCGGGCCCCTGGCGGGGCACCGTCCCTGCCGGGGTCCCCCCGCGGGGTCCCAGCCGGGGTGCCCCCGCGGGTCGCGGCAGCCGCGCTCACCCCCTCTCCTCACCCCGCAGGGCCCCCGGGCGGGCTGTGAGCGCGGCCCCCGGTGCCGGTGCCGGCCGCCCCGCCGCGCCGCACGGAGCATGCCTCTGAGCCCCGCCGGCAGCAAACATGAGAGCCCGGAGTCGCCGCCGCCAGAGCCGCCGCCGCCGCCGGAGCGACAGCCCCGCGCCGCCGCCGCCGGGGAGCCGGGCGCCGGCCTGCGGGAGGAGACGCGGCTCGACCCGGCCCGGGGCCCCGGCGGGCCCCGCTCCCCCAAGCTGGCGGCCCCGGCGCGCATGGAGGAGCCCGCACCCGGCGCCATCGTCGTCCGCATCGGCATCCCCGACCTCCAGCAGACGGTGAGTGCCCGCCCCGGCCCCGGCCCCAGCCCCGCTCCGAGACAGCTGCCGCCCCCGTACCACTCGGCAAACTTCGCACCGCCGCGGGCGGGGGGCGTCCGGCCGCGGGCCCGGCAGGACGGCTCCCCGCTGCCCTGGCTCCCCGGTGCCCCGGCTTCCCATTGCCCCGGCACCCCATTGCCCCCCTCCCCATTGCGCTGGTGCCCCGGCACCCCATTGTCCCCCTCCCCATTGCGCTGGTGCCCCGGCTCCCCACTGCCCCGCTCCCTATTGCCCCGGCTTCCCTCTTCCCCGCAGAGCCCGGCGGGGACGCGGGTGGAGCGGGCCGGGCAGCCCCGGCTGCGGCGCTACCTTCCCGGGGCGCAGCCTGGCCGGGGCGCTCCGGGGCCTCCGGTGCGGCCGCAGCCCAGGGCCGCTCCCCGCCGCCCGGGGCCCGCACCGGTCCGGGACCAGGCTGCGCTCCGCCGGCTGCCCCGAGTGCGGGGGACAGCGGGGCTGGGTGTGGGGAGCGGGCAGCGCTCGGGAGGCTCCAGCACCGGCATGGTACCGGTACCAGTACTCCACCGGCACAGGGGCCGGCTCCGGCACCGGTACCGGCTGGGCTGGGCTGCGGGAACACGGAGCTGCAGCGCAGTGCTGGGAACTGACAGCCGCCTGCTTGCTGGCGGCGTGGGTGGGCAAGACCGAGCCGGGTGTGCGTGGGCTGTGCGTGGATGCCGAGGGGACCTCAGCGGGTTCCAGGTGTCAGGCCTGGGTGCAACGCAGCAGGTTGCAGTGTCTGCTTGGTGCACCACTGCACCGGACGGCAGTATGGCGAGGTGTGGTGTGCCAGGCCGTGGTGCCAGATCCGCAGGCGGGACACGCAGGTGTGACCTGCCGGGAGCCGAGGTGTGATGCGGGAGGGCACGGGCATCATGGTGCATCAGCCGGGGGTGGCTGTGATGTGGGGCAGCGCGTGTGGCACGGAGGGGCAGAGGGTGGCATGGCGGGTGGTTACCCCTGGGCACAGCAGCTGTCTGGCAGGGCGCAGTGGACTGTGGAGGTTGAGGGGTGGCTGTTACAGACTGGAGCAGTGCTGGGGGTCACCTGGGGCACTCACTGGCTGCTTGTGGGGAGCGACTGCTTGGAGACTGAGCCTGGTCAGCGCAGGGAAAAAGTTCACTGGAGGGCTGCAGTAACAGTGGCCCTGGTGAAGAGTGCTTGTTAGAGGTGGAGTGCTGGGAGCAGTGGCTTGCCTGGGGACATGTGGGCTCACAGAGCCTCTGCTCTGGGACAAGGTGTTGCAGGCAGGAGAGGAGGTGCCCCTTGGAGATGTGGGGTGGGGGGAGATGAGGTGACAGTGAGACTGGGGGCGAACAGAGCATTGCTGGGGGTGGAGGGGACTAAATCTCCCGGTGGGGAAAGAGCTGTCTTTTGGAGACTGTCCTGGGGGTCCTGCTCAGTGACAGAGGGGTAGTGGCTGGGGCCAGAAAGCTTGCTAGAGGACAGCGGTGCTGGGGCTGAGGGCCGAGCGCTTGGGGCTGAGGTACTGGCATGCTCACAGGCACAGCTCCGCAGGCTCAGCTGCCAAGCGCTGGGGAGCGGCAGAGGCAGGCGAGGCAGCGCTGCCTTTGCTGTCGAAGAATCAGACAGACGCTCTGCTCTGGCAAGGACTGACCTTGTGCTGCAGGAAGGGCTTTACACCTGCTCTCTCCTGCCCCAGCCCCTGCTGGGGTTGTGAGCAAGGCTGTCGGGGACACAGTGTCGGCTTTTTCCCGTCACTGCTGTATTAGCCCCAGCACATCAGCTCCTCCTCCGTCCCGAGCTGATGCCCAGACCTGGGTGTCATCCTGCTCCAGCCCTCACCCCAGATCCCATTGTGTGATGCATCACGGGGCAGGGCCCACGGACTGTCAGTGAGGGCCCTTGCTCTGCACATTGCCATGGTATCTACCTCTCTGCTTTGCTTTGCTGTTCCATGGGCACTGCTTCGCACCTCCCTTCCCTGTCTTTGTTTTGTGAGTATGAGTGGACATTTGGGAGGAAGAAGCGATGCTGGACACCCCCCCTATCCCCTTCGAGTCTTCCAGGGGGTGGACGACTGCAACCAGGGGATAGTCCCAGAGTCTGAGTGGAGCTGCTCAGCCATGCCAGACCGCAGATCACCCGAGGCAGTGGAGGGAATGGGGCACTTCAAGCAAAGCAGAGCATCTTTGCATGTATAAAGTAGGAATTTCCCTCCCAGATCTCTCTTGCCCAAGGGGCAGATGCATATCAGAGAGCTTAAGAGTGGAAATGTTTCTGGTGCAACCTCCCGTGGGCTGGGGGTGGGAGCCAGCAGAGCAGGAGCCCCTGGGGAGACCTGCAGGCTGCCTGGGGCTGGGGACTGGTGGCATTGCTCCCCTCCGACAGCCTAGCGGGGTGGGCAGGCAGTTGGGGTGCTGACGGAGGTGTGGTGGGGAGCGCTGGGTATGTGGGGCAGTGCTGCTGGGTGCAGCTAAGAGCACCACAGCGCTCGCATCCTGGCAAGCGCAGCCTGCGCACCGCCAGCCTGGTTGATGTGCAGAGGAATTCACTGCAGTCACAGCTCAGGGCTCGGGCTTTGCAGTGTGAGTAGCAGGAGCTTGCAGGTCGTGCGTGGTGGTCATGGAGGGGCAGGGCTGCCCGACCAGCCCTGTCCCTGCTGCCTGTCCCACGGGGCAGCGTGCACTGGATTTTATGGGCTGCGGATGGGAGTCGGAGGCTGTGCTGTGGCACCTGCTTCCCTGGGCAGAGAGAGGCAGGATGAAAGCAGATTTGGGTGCAGGCTCCCTGCAGAGCAGGGACCGGCCCTGCGCAGCACAGCTGCCCTGGGGAGCTGTGGGCATCAGGACAGTATGATGGCTGTGCTGTCAGACCCTCTGCTGCCCTGCGGGCTGGGCGAGGGGAGCCAGAGGAGCCAGACACCCGGTGTGGCTCCCTGCACAGTACTCCCGTGCTGTCACCAGCACACAGCCATGCTCAGGCTGCTGTCAGGGGCATCCCTTTCTTTCAGACCAAGGCAGTGCCTGCAGAGGGCTGTTGCATTTATGATTCAGGTGGGCACTGACTTCCCAAACAGAAACTGCCTGTTTTGCAAACTCCTCTTCTGTGCTAGCTGAGGTACCTTCACTTAAATAAAGGGAGGCAGGAAAAACCCAGCTGGCTTAACAGTATGCATCCCTAAGAGCTGTATGGTGTCCTGTGACTGGCCCTGAACTTCTTTAGGCTCCTGTGCATCATCCCCATGCATCAGCTCTCTGGTCTGAGCACTCACAGTGTTCATTCCTTATGCCTTGAGCAGGCAGGCTTGGTCCCCATCTGCAAGGTGACATCTGAGCGGATGGTGGCCTGACCAGCGTGAAAGGGGACAAGGGGAAAATGAGCGATTGAGCCTGTCCCATCTGCCACTGCTGGGCTTGCCGCCGCAATCCCATCTCCTCCATGAGGCACTCTGGGATGTGTTGGAAGATGTTTGCTGTGTTTTGGAGAAGCTCGCAGGATAGATGCTCTAGAGCTGTGTGTGTTCCCCGCCTCCTCCTCCTCTCTTACAGGCCATGGGTTCCTTGGTCTCACCCAGCTGAAGAGCAGCAAGGATCCTAGACCTCTTCCCTGCTCCAGCTCCTGGCCCGTACGGATCCTGCTCCTCTCTGCAGTTAGTGGGTGTTGAGCTGGCACCTGTCTGACTGGAGCCCAGCTGTCCTTCTCAGGGCTGCTGTGGCTTAGCAGGACTGCAGCACACTGTCCTTCAGGCCAGGTGGGGACCCCTCTCCTGGCATGGTGGTCTCTTGCTGCTCAGACCCTTTTCCCTGGGCTGGGATAGGCCTTTGCCCTTCAGAGGAGCTGCCGTCGAGCTGTCGTTCCCCAAGTTTGCATCTGCAGGGCAGGGAAGACCCTGAACCACAGGCATCTTCCCAGAGGTGTCCTTCCCCTGCTTTTGCTGCTCTGCTTGTCTGGCTTTGCTGTGGCAGTGGCCCTCCCTGATGGACAAGCAGCAGGGAGGCTGACACTTTGGCTGCTATGTGGGTCTGTGTGGTGGTCTCGCCCCAGGCCAGGCTTAGTGTCTGCACCCTGGGAGGAATCTCAGCCTGCAGGTGCACACTGGGACTCAGGCAGGCTGAGGAAAGGGAAGGATGTCCTGTAGGCAGGAATAAGGGACAGGACCTTGCAAAAGAGGCAGTCAAATGCCTGCCTTGTAATGGGAGCACTCCTCACCTCCTCTGACCTGGCTGTGCTCTTCTTCCTGGACCTGTCCAGAGGTTGAGTTGCTCTGAGCAATGGGGCACATGCATCAGAGGTCATCCAAGAGAAGAAGCTTTCTTCCCTGCTTGCTCTAGGAAGAGCAAAAACATAAGGAGAAGGGATAGGACCCCAACAGGGATCGCTGGTCTCTGCAGGACTGTGTGGTGCCGGCAAGGGGCTGATGTGCCGAAGGGGTTTTGCTCACTGAACTCCAGCCCTTCCCCAGTCAGAAGTAACCCTGTTCCCTCCTCCCACGGGTGTCTTTGGGACTCTGGGTCTGGCTTGGCAGCTGCAGGACATGGCTGATGTGCCACGGGCTTTGCTATAGCAAGCTCTGCTAGAAGGTGGGATTGTCTCTTTTGGGATCTTCAGGCACAGGGTGGACAGGTAGCTTTTCAGTAACAAGTCAGAATCCATTAGCTGCCAGCGTTTCAGAGATCAGGACTTCAGCTGGGCCAAAGCTCAGTTTGTTCAAGTTCACATCTTCTGTCAGGGTTGGAGCCTCCAGGTGGGTTTTCAGACTGTGAAGCAGCTGACTTTTCAAGTCAAGTTTGCCAGCTCTCTTGGAGTTGTCTCAAGCCTCTTTTAGGTTCCTTGGCAACTCTCCATCACTGTGTTTATTCAGCTGAAAGCCTTTGAATTCACTCTTAGTGGTTTCCATTGTTAGGATCAAATCTCCACCCCAGGCTGTGACCTTGTCTCTGAAAAGGCAGTCTCCTCAGGCACATCGCTGTTTATATCCTAATGATGGGCCAGCACTTTCAGGTTAAATAGTCTGAGCAATCTGCACTGACTCTGAGCTCAGGGGAGAGAGGCTAAGCTGCTCTACACCCATACAAACAGCTTGAGAAATGGAACCTGGAGTGCAGGAGGAACAGGACATGTCTCCTACTCTGCAGAGACATGTGAGACACAGAGATGCAGGTGGAGACAGGACAGAAGGATGGGCCCTTCTGCAGTGCAGAAACTGGGGAGGGGTGTGCTTGGATGGGAACTGGGCACATCTTCATTACCAAAAGGAGACTCCCTTTCTCACAGTGTAGAAGTAGCTGCTGGCATTCCTGCTGTGGAGGTGAAGAGCTCTTCTGGGGACAAAACCAGGCTATAAACCCCTCAGAGTACTGACTGACACAGCTTGCAAATGGCCCTCCTTTCTGACAGGCAGAGTTGCCCCAGCGAGTTGCACGGTTCCCGAAGCCTATGGGCATGGGACAGCCTTGCAGGCGATGGGGGCTATGGACTCTTCTGGGCAGGGGCAGAGGCTGGGGCTGTGGGAGATGAGCAGTGCTTGGCACATGCTGACACACTCTGCTCCTGTGCTGGGGAGTGCCTGGGACCATGGTCAGGAGCCACACGATGCCCTACAGCCTGAAGAGTCCTTTGTCCTGCATGGCCCCTGGTAGGCGACTCCACTACTTAGCTGGATATTTTTCATGGTGCCCAAAATTTGCTGTCCTCTATTCTGGGAGCTCTGTGTGGCAGCTGAGGCACTCCAGGCAAGTGTTTGGGGAAAGAGTCCTTGCCTCCTCTCCTCCCCTCCCTTCCCACTAGCAGTTTCCGAAGGATTCTTAAGTAGCAGTGTCCCGTGTGTCTGGGGGCTGAGCTTTTTGGGAGGTGCCTGGGCCTGCCCAGCCTGCTGTGGGGTCCACCGCGATGGGACCCCAGCTCCTGCTCCTCCCAACCAGACTGTTGGCGCTGTGCTCCTGCAAGCAGGTTTTGGGGGATGGCAGGTGCAAGGGGGTGGCCAGTCTGCTGGCAGCCCTGAGGTGGAGTGAAGTCAGGGCAGGTCATGTTTGTGGCCCGGCAGGAGGAGGAACGACAATTTGTGCTGTAGTGGAGGGGAAGAGTGATATTGAGAGCAAAGAGACCCTTCGAGGGGCAGATGCTAATTTGGGAGGAGAGACAGAAAGCTGTTTGTATTGGAGATGCACGGAGCTGTGGATGGGTTTCTTGTAGTGGTGCCATTTGGGAGCATGTGGGCTGAGCCCGGGCTGCACAGGGAAGCCGGGCATGCAAGGATGCCGTCTGAAGAGACCATCCGTCTATGGGAGGTGTGTGAGCATGGCTGCATGGCGATGCTGGGAATGTGGGCTCTGCTTCTCACCAGCAGTGGCAGAGTGGGCAGTGCCGAGTGGGAGCCGCTGTCTCTCATGGCATCTGTTTGGGTGCAGCCCTGGGGTGACAGCCTTGGCGGTTTCAGGCCAGGTCATCGGTTCCCAAACTGGCGGGATTACTGTCAGTAAGGTGGATTTGCAGCCCTGGAGAGAATGTGGTCTCATCTGCAAAGGGGATCATGCTGAAACACGGCCCATTAGACGTGTCGCAGCCGGGAAAGCCTGGGTGATGCTGAAGGATCTGCATCCTGTGGAAGGATGTCCTGTGGTGTCCAGGCAGCGGGGTCTGGCATGTCTTTCCTCTGCTGGCATCCGTCCCGTGGGAGGGCTCCTCCCACATGCAGGGCTTTGGTGATGTGTCGGGGACCTGCAAAGCAATGTCTTATGACCAAGGAGCTTGGAGGTGTGGGACCACCCAGCTCCATTTGCGAGAGGCTCTTTGAGGTCTCCACTGAGGTCAGGGCCTCCCTTTGCTGCAGGATGGAGCTGCTCATTTCCCTCTGTGGCTGCAGAAAAGGCTCTGCCCTCATCCCCCTTCTCAGTCACCTGATACTTCAGGTTAATATTCTGGCTTGTTATCTCTTTAATGCAAATGAAAGAAGAGCCTGACAACCAGTGCACAAAGCATTGATTCTTCTGTTAAGCCAAGGGAAGTGAAGAAATAAATTTTCATATTATAAAAGAGAGATAGGAGAAGTTTTCCTGAACTTCTGCTTAGCCAGGACTGATGGTGGGAAGGCAGGCTGCTAAGAGACGGTGTGGCTTGCCATTCATTTGGGATTTGATTTGAATTCACTGTGCCACAAGCCCATGAGCGCGGCTGCAGGCCATCCTGCAAGCAGTACCAATGCTGCGTCTCTGCAGCCTGGTGAGGCTGGGATGCAGTGGCCACAAGCCGTGGCAGAGCAAGCTGCCCACCGACGACAGAGGCATGGGGACTGCACACAGCTTTGCCTGCGGCCGGAGGGGAGGTGTGGTGGGCGCAGGGCAGGTGGGGAGGGGGCTGCGGCGCCTTTGCCGACGTGGCTCTGGGTGCTGCAGAGGGGCTGTGCGACAGGGGACGCTGGTTCTGACCAGGCGGTTTGGAAAGGAGGGCTGTTGTGTCTGTAAATAAAAGGCCCTTTCTGTAAAGCATGCTACCTGCTGTGCTGTTTCCTCTCCCTAAAAGAAAAGCAGAGAAAAAACAGGGGAATGTAGGAAATGCCAGTGGACACATCTCTTCTGAGCCAGGGAGTGCCAACTTGCTGGCAACTCGCTCTGCACCAACTCTTGCTCTGCTGCGGTGTGCTCTGTCCCCTGGTGTTTGCCCACAACACAGGATGGACTTTAACTATGAAGAGCATGTGGAGGTGCAGTTGCTTTGCCTGTGCTGGCTTGGCAGCTGCAGGCGCTCAGCAGCTCCTGTGAAGCAGCTGGCAGGGCCGCTGCAGCACGGCGCTGGCAGGCACGGCAGCAGACCTGCCCGCAGCCCGGTCTGGCTTCCTGGACAGGGTGCAGTCTCTTACACTGGCTGCTTCCCTGCAGCTACAGAGAGTTTTATTCTGCCGTGCAGATTGCCATGTGCTAAGTAACATGGTGCTGACTGTGGACACCCCAGCAGACAGAAATGCTGAGCTCATGGAAGTAATTGATATGAAAAAGATGAATGAAACTATATTTAACGTTTGTTGTGGGTTAAAAATCCTATAGTAAAAATCGTAGTGAAAATCTGCTGTCACGTATGCTTTATATAAATTGCTATCCCAAATCCATGTTGCTCCCGGGATGGCTTCAGGTGTTGGCAGAGCATGAAAGGCTTCCTGGGGTCGTGGTGGCAGAGGCCTGGGGTGGCCCTGCGCTCCAGGGCATCCCGGCTCCCCACAGGACCCCTGGTACCAGGGCTGATGTAGTTAACGTGCAGACTTTGGGTAGATCTGCCCTATATACACTATGATATGAATCAACACAGGGGACCACTCAGTTGCACAAAATCCCTCCTCACCATCAGCCGTTGCTGCACAGAAAAAATATAAGAGGCTGCTGTCGTATCAAAGGAGAAGGAAAAATTGTCTGGTCGGTGGTGTAGTCTTTGAGCAGCGGTGTGTGATGGTGTAATTAAGGGGTGCATGGTGCTGAGCTCACAAGGGGGCAGAGCCAGTGTGCTCCATATTCAGCAACTGCCTGCAGACAGTGTGGCTGGCAAGTGCCACTCTCCTCTCTGGCTCCATGGATCATCTCCAGCAGGACCTAACACTTGCTGGTGAAGCCTGGACTCTTCTGGCTGCCCTTGTGTGTGTCAGTGCACTGCAGAGCTGAATTTGGGGAGTAACCCTGGTTGATGGGCTGTGCAAACAGAGTGGGTGGGCAGGGGCCAGCAGCGTGCTGTGACTGAACAGGGCTGAGCAGACCGCCTGTGGGAGAGCGGGGCTGCAGCCCAGGGTCCGGCGTGCTGGCAGCATGGCACGGAGAGCCCAAGTGTTCCACCAGTCCCAGTGCAAGCCTCCAGCCACCGTCCCGCTCCCTGCTCAGCTGTGCCAGGAAAGCACCAGTGTGGGAACTGGGCTCGTCGCTGGTGGCAGTGGTGTCCAGCGTGGAGCTCTGCGTGCCCGCTGACAGTGTTGTGCTGGTGTTTTGCACCACAGACCCATTCCGTACCATGGCTGTAGGACAGGGAATATGGATTTATTTTGACAGCCTGGGTTCTGTAGCAACTCCTAAGATAGCAGTTTATTTGGAGTTTGATAACCTGGGAACCTTTGCTCCTCCTTTAACCCTGGTCTGCGTGAACTGCTGGTGCACGCTGGTGATGGCCCTTGCACAGGGAGGGAGTATAAGCCTGGGCAAAGGAAAGAGGAGGCCAATGTGCAAGGCCCCGAGGATCCTTCCTAATGCTAGTGGAGCTTCTCTATCTTGCCTGCCTGCTCCTGCATTCGGCCCGCAGCTGCTTATCCTCCGAGAAGAGCCATTCAGCTCAGCTTTTGGTTGTGCGTTGCTCTGTGGGAGGGGGTGGTGGAGACCCAGGATAAAATTATCCAAAACACCCACAAGATTTATGAGATTATAGTCTGTTTTTTAAGGAGACAGAAACATGCCCAAGCTAAGGCTTGTTTCTCTGAAATAGTTATGAATTGTGGGTCTGTGTCATTAAAACACATTTGAAAACCGATTCCCAAAGTCCTGCGGCAGGAACGCTTTGGAAGTGAGTCGCAAGCTTGTTTGGGGCCCGTTGGTAAGAAAAGGTGGCAATACAGAAGTGATCCTAGGAGAGCGCAAAAGTGCCTCCAGCAGTCATCAGAGTTCTCTCTGTCTGCAGCATGTGCTGGCACTGAAATCCTGCAAGGTGTCTGACCAAACCTGGGATATATCCCGTGGGAAAACGCTTTCTGCAGCAGCTGGTGGGCAGCACTGGCTGCCCTCCACATGGCCAGTTGCCACCATAGTTGTAATGATGGAGCAATGAGGCACAGGTTTTCTATTTACTTTTTCACTGGAAGCAGGGAAAACTTGTTCCAAGGAATCACGGCTCAGCACATCGCATAAAAAATGTATACATAGAGAGATAAGAGCCTCTTGCAGACGAGTGGTACTTAGGAAGCTGCTAACTATCAGGAGAGATGGAGCTTATTGAAATAGCTTGGAAAGATCTAGAGGAACAGTGATGTACAGCTGATGAGACTTCCTCCCGGAGATTTCCAAGGGCTTTTCTTCTCCATTGTGTGCTGGCAACTCTTTTTCTTTTCCCTTTTAAATCATGTTAAAGCCAGACCAAGGAGCTGCTGTAGGTTAAAATAACATTTTTCCCTGTTAGCTTTAACCTGCGGCAGCTCCCTGCGCTGGGTCAGTGTGCGCTTGTGGAGCCCAGGGAGGGGACGGGCCCTCTTCAGCAGCATCAGCCTAACGTGTCCGTGAACTGTCTCCTTCATGGGGAACGCAGACCTTTCTCCTCTTCTGGACTGTGTTCAGCTGGATCTGGTGTAAAATGGCGACCACAGATGTCACTGCTGGCAGAAACAGTGACTGCCGGTTCCTGCCCAGTGTGGAGCCAACCCTGGTGCTGCCCCGGCGCTGCGGGGTGGATCTGGGGAGGCCGAGAGAGGTGGTGTCTGGCTTTATTCCAGGTGTTTACACTGACTGACACCAGGGATGTGCTGTGAGCTCCCGGCGGCACGGAATGGTGCCCGCTATTTAAGTATACACCCACCCACACTGCGCTCTACTTGGGTCCTTATCTGCTATCACAGAGGAGGAGTAAAAAGCTCAAAATCATGTTCTCGCATTTGATCTTCTCCGAGGCAATCTTTAACTCGAGGAATGGAAAGGCCTTGCTTTACCACAAAGGCCTTTCCCCAAGGGCCGAGGAGGACACTGCCCTGTGTCCCGAGGCTGTGTAGGAATGCCGTGGCTTCCTTCAGGAGGAGGAAGAGGCGGGAGCCAGCCTGCGCAGCTGGCTGTTTTCTGTGCCCGGAGAGGGAAGGGAGCCCGACAGAAAAGAGAGGGGTGAGGAGAGTGGGGCTTGCGCCGTGGCTCTGCCGGCATGGTGGCTTCCTAAGGGGCAGGAGCGTGGCTGCCGGCCGTGGTGCCAGCCCTCCTCTGCTCCTGGGCATGCAGGCTCCTCTCCTCTGTCCCAGGCTTTGCCTCTCACTGGTTTCCCAGTACCACGTAGATCCTAAAATTCCTTTTCCGGTGCTCTGTTCTGTCTCAGCTATGTGAGCCGTGAAAAAAGAAAAGAAAATCAGGAGAACCTCATTGCTGCAAAGGGAAGATCTGGAGGTCAGGAACTGACCTCCGGAATGGCCTAAACCTGTGCTGGAAACTTTGATCCTTGGCCAAAGCATCTGCTTTCTGCTGATATAAAAATCTTTAGCTGTCGACAGTTGAATTGGATTTTTCACCCCTTTTAGGGGAGAATCAAACCACTTATGCACATGCTTTGAGATGCTTTTTGATTACAAGCCGCACATTGTTTTTCCATAGGAACCCAGCCTCTTTCAGATCAGATTAATAGTGCTCAATGAATGAGGCAGCTGTTCGGCTTTTTTTTATCTTTCTTATTCACTGTGCAGCCCCGTGCTTCATTACTGTACGCTATTGAATGTGGCACCAAGCATGACATATTTTAAAGTCCCTTTGTAGCTTTTTTTGTGTCTGTTTTCCTAACGCAAACGTTTGAGCACTCTATCAGCATCAAGACAGTAGGATCTGTAGAAGGGTGGACCGAGATCCTCAGTATAACAAACCATTACATTTTGCCCCGTGTCCCTTACACCAAGCCAAGTAGGCTGGGGTTAGCTGCAGTGTAGCACCTGCCCAGCACAGCACCCAGGTGTGGAGCTAGTGCGAGCCGAGGAGCCCACCCACAGCAGCGCGTCAGTTTGCCGCTTGCACAAAGGGAGGTGAGGAGCAGAGAGGTGGCAGCCGACGTTTGCACGCCAGTCATTAAAAGCGCTGCAGTTCAGGCAGCAGTTTAACAGTTGATGCTAAAATCGTTGGCCAGGGTTGCTGGAGTTTACCCCCGAAGCCTGCACGGGGAGCAGGGCACAGCTCAGCCCCCGCTCCCCGTGGCCGCCCCTGCTTTGCCTGAGGTGTTGGAGCCGGTGGGATGCGGTGGGGCGGTCGTGCCCGGCCGTGGGAGAGCTGCATGGCCCGCGCGAGGGAGCTGCAGCACGGGGCCCTCGGAGGAGCCCCGGTGAGGGGCAGGCTGGGGGTGCCATGCCCGGTCACAAGATGCAAAGCTCTGGTCCAGCATTCAGGCGTGGAGTGGGCCATACTGGCAGGCTCTGCAGCCCCAGGCTTTCTGCTGGCTCTGGCACTGCCTGTTGTCCGTGGACCACCAAAGACTGGCACAAACTCTGGGCCGTGTGCCAACAGCCACTACTAGCACAGCTCACCAGGCTCGCCGGGCATGCGGACTCCTTGCCTGGGACTCCTTGCTGTGGGGCGTCCGGGTGGCAGATCTGGAGGCTGGGTGGCAGATCCGGAGGTGGCAGCCCCAAAGTCTGGCATGGGGACCAAAGGCTGCGCCGCCGCCTGGAGCGGCCAGGGCAGTGAGGGACCAGGGTGCTCTGCCTCTCCCTGCCCTCGCCCATGTAACGCTGCCCGTTCCTACCTGCAGCACGTCTGTCGGGTGAGTTGTGCCCCGGACTGCAGGGATGGGCTGCGTTAGGAGTTCATCTTCCCCCCAGTGACTTCAGCTGGAGGGTCCTGAGCAGGCACAGCCAGCAGGAGGGACTTGCGGAGCAGCCCCACGGTGCTGGCTCGGGGTGCTGCGACCCATGGGGCGGTCAATCAGTGGAAATCAAATGAGTGATCTCAGAGAATGCCTTGGTTAAGTGCATGAAACTAGTTCAGATATTAATCCAACTTTTAACCATAGATCATTTCAGCCAGTTCAGCTCACAGGTGAGCGGCTCCAGAAGTGAGGAGCCAGGTGGAGGCTGAGAAAGCTGCAGAGAACTTGCTTTCCTCTTCAGCCACAAAAGGCAATTTCAAGAGGGTGAGACCCACCAGTTCGAAGATCTTGATGGCTGTGAAGAAACAGTTAATTTAAGTAACTATCGATAAAAGTCCCTTTTTATGTCTATTGCCTGTAGGTGCAAGAGGTATTTTGGTTGCTTACACATTTCCTATAAATCCAGCACACGTAGCTTAGAGTAGTTGTATTTAATTTGTTAGTACTGAGAAGTACTTTAACATGCTAAATGAACATATTTTAATGCCAGTTTTTATCTTAGTCCACTTTGACTTAAATCACAAGTCAAAATCTACTCATCCTCTCTTAAGTAAGAAATATGCTACTCACTCTGTTCTAAAATGTTTGGGTAAAGTTAAAAAAATTGAATATATATTTTACATTTTAAGTGCTTAAATAGATGCATACAGTTACAGTGTATCTACTTAGGAAAAAGCACTTTTGGTTGTAAAGTCTATATTAAATTGCAAATTAATCTAATGCAATGGTTATGAATTGATCCGACTCAGCCTTTCTTTAGGAAAATAGCTAAGGACTTCCAATGCAAAACAACATCAGACTCAATTATTTATATCCAGATATTCTGCCAGCTGATTTATCATGGTTAAAATTGGTGATCACTTTGACTTAAATCAATCCACTTTGCTTTATTATGTGCGTGGAGCGAGGCTTTTGCCTGCAGCAGGAGAGTTGCGGGTCACTGCATTGGATCTGTGGCTGTGGTTGATTATTTGGGGGACTGTGAAGTTTAGCTGCCAAGTGTTGTGCAACATCCTTTGGGACATTGTGGGTGAATTACTTAATGAGTTGTTTTGAATAAATGCAATTTATTTGCATAAAACTGTTCAAACTTGATTTAAAGCCACGTAAATATGCATGTGTGCACTAGCATAGCGGATTCAGCCCTCTGCTTATCAACAGGGCAAGACAGTCAGCTCTGCCTAGGTCCTCCTCTGCAAGCATTTCACAGCCCTGATGGAGACCAGGTGAGGAAAGAGGACTCCTTCTGCAGAGCAGAGAGGGTATGCAAGGCTCTGAGGCCAGTTAGTTGCTGGCCCCTAATTATTGCAAAGGCTGGTGGCTGTAGTGCACAGGATGGCTCCTGCAGCTGGGTCCTCTCCACAGAGAGGGCAGGAGGACCTCACTGTGTGGCATGACGCCGGGTTTCCTGCATTTTGTCCCTGGCAGTGGGATGGCTGGTGTGGCCATTAGCATATGGCGAGGGCTGGCTGGGCTTGGTCCTTGGAGCGGGAATGCCTGAACTGGGGGTGCAGCTGCAGGTGCCCAAACCTTCTGCTGGTTTAGGGGCTGAAGAAGGACAGGCTGTCTCTGGCAGTGGGGTCTGTCTAGTCCTGGGGCAGCCGGGAGCTGAGGACCCTTCCTCGGGGTGTCCAAGACAGCTCGGGAGGAGCCTGTGGGTCCTGGGGACCGATCAGGTGGCTCCCCGGCACTGTCCTTTCTGCGCAGGTGGGCACTGCTCTGAGCCCGTCTTGCTCTCCAGTTAATTGCTTCCTTGTAGAATTGATCTGAGAAGATTTGAACATGACAGTGACTAATGAGATGCACGCCTCCATCTTGTACATTTTTTCTGAGTTTGCATCCTTCCCTTTGGACGGAGTGGGACTCCCACGTGGGAATGGCGCCAGGGGTCCCTGGCACCACCATCACAAGTGTGTTGGCTAATGCACGGGCAGTCTGGGTGAGATGGTGCGAGTGCGGCAGGGCCGAGGAGGAGGGGGTAAAGGTGGGTGGTTGGAGCTCCCCTCGCTCCACTGTCGATCAATGGAGAGCATTGCAGGTCATTGCGACACCCTGTATGTTGTGTTTTGCTGGGAGAGGGTGTGGGAGCAGGGGTGAAATGTCTTCCTGGAGCTGAGCGTTCACATGTCATTTCTGTTTTCAGTGATGCTGTTCAGCCTCACAGAGAGCTTGTCTGTGAAGTGGGACAATAGCAGTTACCTCACCCTAATGTTTAGGAAGTGCCCTTCACTGTTTAAGGGCGAGCGCCAAAAGCGGTATTGGGCACTGCTCGGGCTAAAATGTCAAAATGGGCATTTCTCTTGTCTTTCTGAGCTCTGTCCCCTAAGCAGTTGCAGACCTGTAGTTGCCAGAGGTTTTGTAGCTTGAAGGTTCAACTGCTGATCCACTCCAGGAGCTGAAGGTTTGTTTGTGGCTGGCACGGACAGTGTAGGGTGGATTTCACAGATCCTTGGAGGGAAAGTACTTGCAAAACGTACTGCACCAGAAGTGTAAGGTCCTGCTTGTGCATGCGATGAGGAGCTCAGGAGCAGGCACAAGCCTGTGCTATGCACTTAATTTTTTTTCGGAAAGAAGACATGAGGGCAGCCCTTCTGCTCTTTCCTTGCCTGTGCTTAGAGGGCAAAGTGAACATAATTGAGCCATAATTCACAGTTACTGGAAAGAAAGCATGGGCCACAGTATGAGAAGCAGTATTGGAGCTTTATATTACTGCTGTCTCCAGGGGAGATTATTTTTATTAAAATCTGGGTTGGTGGAAAATTCTGAGATTAGCTTCATTTTTAATGTATGGTTCTCTGTGGATCAGCCCAAAAAGAGGCTTCCTGCTGTCTCCAGCTGCCGAGATGTTGGCATTCCAGTGCCCGGCAGTGCTGTGACATGCCACCCGATGTGCTGAAGATGCCCAGATTGAAATAAACGTCCAAAGTTATTTATCAGCATTTAAAAAAAAAAGGTGGATATGAAACCTTAGGTGAAAAAACCCACATAAATTACTGGAAATTTACAGTTAAAATGAACAGTGCTGCAGACCCACTTCTTCACAAAACCTCCGCCAACTCTGTTTGCATGCAAGCAAAACGTGCGATGGCAGATCTGGAAGTGTGAGCAGAGGAAGGAGCATCTTTACCCGTAGGGCTTTGTTACGACACTGTGGGGCTGGGAGAAAAGCACCCCACTACAAAGAGTGCAGGCCCTCCTTGCTGGTAGCATCCCATGTCCATGGGACAGGCAGGCGGGCAGACCCCTCCCCATGCGTCATGCCCCCTCCTTCCCGTGGCAGCCCAGCCAGCGACCCGAGAGCTGAGCCCTGCTTGTGCCACCGAGCAGCCTGGCTCCGTCCTGCTGGCCGGTGTGGGCACATGGTGCTCAGCGGCTGACACTGCCATCAGGTAGCAGGACCACCCGCTCCTCAGTGGCGTATATTCATGCTGAGATGTGTTGCCCCGTGTAGGCATGGTAACGAAGGTGAAAGCATCTCGCCGGACCAGCGTTGGTACATACCCAGCGTCTGCACTCGCAGGAGCTGCATGTGCCATCCTGTTTGATACTTTGGCCTAAGAGGTAGTCTCTTAGTGAAATTGGTGTGAACTGATGCACAAGTAAGGGATGAAGTTGGTGCGTTCCCCTGCCTGACAGCAGTGGGTTTTGGAAGGGCATCCCATGCCAGTGCTGTGGAGGAAGGAGGTCAGGGCTGGCTGCGCCATGTGCTGTGGGAATAACAGCTTGCGTAGATACAGCCTTGGTGGGCCAGTACCAATGTGCTGTAGTGTGATGGACGTCTGCTCCCGGGCACCCAGTGTCCTGCTGCAGGCTGCCAGTGGTGAGCTGGGCATGGTCTCCGTACCTGCGAGCAGGTCTCAGTGACTCCCTACCACAGGGCTGGCTGGAGGGTGCATGCTCACGATGAAGTCTGCCGACTGTCCTTGCCCTTGTCTGGTCATCAGGGTGCTGGCTCTGTCCTCGAATCCTGCGTGGTGTCTTTCTGGTGGCTCTCAGAAGGAACCAGCTGTTGCCCCTGTACCATGCAGCCCTTTGAGGTGCAACCACCCAGCGGCGCCTGGGAACGTGGTGCTCCCAGTCAGCTGGTGGGGCCAGGGCTGCGGCTCCGGTCCTGCCCCTGCCTTGCGTGGCTGACACATGCTTCAGCGTGGCTGGGGCTCCTCAGTGCCCACATGGTGCCTGCAGGGACCTCAGGAGCGTCCCTGAATTTTTAACTTAAGTCTGAAAAATTTCCTGATGCGCTTTCACACTTAGGGCTTTTCTCTGCTAATGGCTTGGCGGTGGCTGTTGATGACTATGGATCTGATCTGCTAATGGATTTCTTCTGGGTTTATCTGAGCATATGTCTGGAGTGATGGGGACTCTGGGGTTCGTTACTGTTGGACCAGTTCCCTGATCCCACTCATCGTCTGCAAATGCTGCACTTGTGGGAGAGATAGGGGGGATCGCTTCGCTTGCGCGAGGTTCAGCTCACCCCACGGCACAGCCTCAGCTCCCTCTGTGCTGTTCATCCCCTCCCTCAGTAAGTTAATTGAATTGTAATAATATATTTACGAGGTAACCTTTCATAAAGTACATGCTGTTAGAGTTCTTTGTTGCCCACGTTTCACAGAGACTCAGTGTAATACATTAGAGCGTGCTGTTCGTTTTCAGACTACAGTTTTATCAAGCATGGGTGAGGTGACTCATGTTGTTTTCTCCCTGGGTTTTGGAGGGAGGCTGGGACCTGTACATGCAGAGAGGGGCTGTCTCTGGGCTTGGTCCAAATTCACCGCCCTGCCGTGCTATTCAGCATGCATCTCTGGCTTTAAATTGTTTTTTTTTGCTGTCCCTAGCATTTCTCAGCCTGTGGTTAGAGTTTGTGAATCACATCATACCTTAAAAATGAATATCTACCCAAGTGCTGAAGAAACATAATTGAAATTATTTCTTTCTTAGTGTCATGCAGAGACCAAACACAGTACAAGAAATTAACAGAAAAAGTCTTTAAAAGGGAGGAATTGGAATGCATGTTGTGTACAGCTCTGGAGATGAGTTCACTGCCTAGCACCACTCTGACTGTCTCTAGCTGTGTCAGGAAGTTCTTTATGCATTTAGTTAGAGAGTATATTTTTAAAAACTTGCAATGTTGTGCATGCGTGTGTGGATGGATGGGCTGCACAAGCCAATTGTGTGAAGGTCCTTGCTATAGTGGGTCAGATTACATCAAAGGTGAGAGTTTGGCAGTAGGTTGTAAGTAATTGCAAATCTGAAGATGTTCAAACTTGGACTCGCCAAATATCCCATAGGAGCTGGGTCTGCAGTGGATTCCCTCCTTTTTTGCCATCTCTCATTATGTCTTGTCCCAGATATTTTTATGGCAGCATGGGCTTTTTTTTTTTCAGAACTTTGGGCCGCTTGTCTACTCTCTGCTTCTTGTCAGAGACAGGAGACGGTTGTGGAGCAGCACTATCCTTTGTCAGACATACTAATATATCTGGAAAAAGCAGACAAAGCTCTCCCAACCTGAGGCATGAGTCGTGGGCCTGAAACCCTGTCTGTTTTCTTTAGCTGTACCAGCTGAGTTGACAGTAGACAGTACCTCTTGCTTTATACCTGGGCAGTCATACAGCCGTAGACGGCAATGATAGTGCATGAAGAGCAGAAGAGCGTGGGGTAGCAAGCCTTTGGGGAGATGTCTTTCCTCACCTTGGCCTATGGCATCTGGCTGGGATGTGGCAAGAGCTGCGGAGATCAACCTGTAAGTGAGTTTTAAGTGTGAAAATCCCATTTGTTCATTAGTTATTGCTGCTGGGAGGGTGCCTGTGCACACCCAGGGCATACCGACTGCCCATTCTTCAGTGGTCCCACGTCTCCCATGACGTCTTCTGCAGTCCTGAGACCATGGGCCAACTTGGGTGATCTCTGTACCTTGACAGCAAGCATTCCCCGATTCCTCAGCTCCTAAATTTGTAGAGGCCCCAGAGGATTTGTTCTCAACATGGTTTATGGGGAGTCACCACTCATGGAAGAATAGCATGGTTCTGCTTCGCCCAAATCCACTTTACATGATAGGCAAGCTCAGAGTGAAAATGAGCTTTACGCTAGGAAAAAAAAATGTTAAATCCCAGATTACAAAGTCAGCAGTGCAGTTACAAAAGAGGTAACAGAGCGCAGTTTTAGAATATATCTTGCATTTACATTTTTTTTCTTTCAGCTACACGAAGCTGAGTTTTTTGCCTGGCAGTATTCTGCATCTAAGTTACTCATTTGGAGAACTTTCTGATGCAGAAATCTCGGTCTCCACTTTATACTTTTAATTTCCAAATTAGCTTATATATACAAAATTTCAAAGCTTGTCTTGCTGCCCACTCGCATTCTCTACCGATAATGGGACCTCTTAGTATTGTGACCATGCATTTAGCTGCTTGTTTCTCTGAATAGAAGCCCAGCAGAACGCATAAGCATGTTTGAGAAAAAGCATCTCTGATATCAGTGATTCTCCTGCTTCATCTCCAGCCTATTCATTTCTTCTTTCAAAAAGTCAATGGAATTAGATCCATGATCTTACATTTTGCAAACTACATAGTAAAAAGTTTTTGGCATTGTTTTCAGTTTAGCTTTTCAGTTCACTAGCAGTTTATAAAGATTTGGTATTACATGATGTTGCATGGCCTTGGTCCCAGGGACAGCGTGTACCATTGGCTTTGCCTCAGAGCAGTATTCCTTTCTCGGCCATTCACAAACTGAAATTTTATCTTTAATTTCACTGGGTTTGGTCAATCAATTGCCTGTAGGATGAGGAGCGAGGCATGCAGTAACCCTGTGACAGCGGCTGGAATGGGAGGTGTGGCTGGCTGGTGGGCTGATAAGCCTGTGATGGCTTGGCCCTGGGGGAGGGATGCAGCCCACCTGTGCTGGCACAGTGCTGGCACCTGGGGCAGCAATCAAGGGAGTCCTGCTGGGAAGGAAAACAGGACAGGTCACTGCAACCCCTGGGAACGGGTTAAATACAAGTGGGTGCGTGCTTTTTAGTCCCTGCTGCTGGCTCATGTTTGTGCTCAGTAAGAATCAAACAAGAGCTGAGATTCCGCATTGTTTTGGGATGGGGGCTGTGTGCATTTGGTCTAAGTAGTCTTGTCTGGACTCCTGCGGAGCTGGCTGTGATCCCGGGGGTTGCTCTGGCGGGGAGGCAGAGCTAATGGCTGCTCCAGTACTGAATGAAATACGGGATGGAACAGTGCACGCTTGCTGTTGGTAATTGAGTCCAAGGGACCTCACTAATTTGTCCTCTAGCTTTGCAGCAAACTTAATTGGTTATGCTGGTTTATGGATTCATAATTGTCAGAGATACTGATATGTATTTATGGCAATACCTAGGTTCTCATTTGTGATTGCAGCATCAGTATGCTATGTGTTGTATGAACACATACAAAGACACATTTTCCAGCCAGCAAATATTCTTATTTCTGTTCTCCTGCTTAAAATTACATTTCAATATAAGCTCTTTTCCAGTTAATATGTTGCATTAAAAAGGGTATGCAGGAGCATTGATTTAGTTTTACTAATAACCATAAATTAATTGTCTGTCTTTGTAACTGTGCAACACTGTAGTGATCTCTTAAAGTAATTGTTGTGTTTTAATATTTGTTTTACTAATCTTTCTTTCTATCAGCCACTTCAGATTAACTAATAAGTATGAACTATTCTCTGAATTCCTTTCATTCTTTTGGGGACTTTTCTGATACTAAAGAGTCCTAACATTAATGCGTCATCTTAAATGTATTTACTTGAGTTGTTCTGTGGTGTAATGCCTTTGCAATGTAGCTCCAAATCCAAGAACCAAATCAATTAAAAGATCCAGTAAGAATTTTCCCAGTCTCACTTGTCACATTGATACTTACTCTTCATCCCAAATATCCCAAGAAAGGAGGTTATTTGCTTCTGTGGGAGATTACAGCATGGTTTACTGTCCCTGGCTGTTGGGAAGACATATTTTCTGATGCTGTCTTTTTCTCATCATCTGCTCTCTCTCTGTATGAGGTTTCAATGCGATGCCAGTCACTGTGCTATGTTGGTAAGGGAATTTGTACAGCAGCGGGTACACAGCATTTCTCAGTCCGAGGACTGGCTCAGGAGTAGCTCTGGGATCTGGGCTCTCTGGTTCCAGCACAACACACTGTGCAGGAATGAACTTCATCCACATCAGAGAGCGTTAAGCAACATGGAGCTCGGTTTGGATCTCCTTCCAGGTTGTGTCCTTCCCTGGGATGGCCTGGAAAAGCCTGTCAGCCCTGTTATCACAATAGCTGGGACTGTGGGCACTGAGCTGCCTTTGCTGGTGGGTAGGGTCTGCTGTCCCACTGCCTGTCCCCAGTGGCTCAAGCTGCCCACAGTGGCCCTGCTGGGCCAGATGCTTGGGCTGCAGATGGCTGTCCGTGGAGAGCAGCTCATGCAAGTGCTGTGCTCGCAGCTCTCCGGAGAGGGCTTGCTGCACTCTGCTCCTGCAGCTGCTGCAATGACCTCAGGGCTGCTGCTGCAGAAGTGAGCCATCTTGGTTCTCCAGTATTTTCGTTGGGCACTTGCAGTGTTTCTGCGGGAGAGCCGTTTCTCTCCTTGGGCGTGTGAAGTAGGGATGCTGGGCTGTGCTTGTTTAGAAAAACCAACAAAGCAGAAGGAGCTGGGAAATGACCTTCTCACTCCGTAGACTACCTTAGCATCCAGACCATCCCGTGAGGCAAATTTGAGTAGCCCTGAATGTGCACAGAGCAGGAAAGTAGCACAAAGCAAGATCGTCCATCCCAAGCTGTAAGGACTGGATCCCAGTCTTGGAGCCACTTATGGTTCCCGTTAGCACAATGGTGCTTCCTGACAAGACTGGGCTTGTGTATAGAGATGTGCCTCTCTCTTCCGTGCTCTGGCTCCGAGTGCCTCGCGTCTCTTCGGCAGAGCAGGAGGCATGCCCTGCTCCCCTGCCCGTGGACATAAAGGAACCGTGGCACTTGGAAATGCCCCTTCTCTTTGATGGTGCTGGGCAGGATGTTGCAGGTTATTTTACCTCTCTGCTGGGGGAATTCCCCTGGGGAGCCTGGCTGTCCCACAGGGCAGCGTAAAGCACGAGGGCGGATTGCAAAGCTACTCCTCGTGGACCCTTTGCAGTACTGTGGTCACAAACTGCTGGGATCCTCCAAGGCAGAATCTGTGTGTTGCATTGTACCTGAAACAAGTGTGGTGCTGGTGGTGGGGAGGAAGCATCGGCGGGTGTTTCTCCTTTCTCCTGTGGGTGTTGTCTCCCAGGGGATCATAAACCTGGAGCTGTGATGGTGCTTTAGCTTCGAGCCTTTTGCCTCAGTGTTAGCCTTGCCCAGGCCTGAGCTGGCTGCTTGCGCTTGCTGGGTTTTCCTCCAAGAGCACCGCAGGTTTTTACCAGCAGCTAAAACTAAATGGTGTTTCTTCCCACTGCTAGTGCTTGTTTATCAAGGCACAGATTAATTTAGGGACTGGTGCTCCAAATGAATCTGAACTGGAGCTGGATAAGGGTAATTTCTCTTCCCTTTCCTGTGATCTGACAGAGTATGTTTTTCTACAAGGTGTCTTCCCCCCTTATTGCTGGTAAATAGATTTCTAATTTGCTGTCTCATGTGTAGGTCATTATCAGGCATAGTTTCTCTCCTCTACTGAGTATGTGTATGTGGGAAGTTTTACAAAATGATTTGTTTTTGCTGAGTCTCCTCTTATTGTCTAGAAACATGTTGCATTTTGTGGTATAACTTGTGATAGTATATACTCAATGGTATAACAACCTGCTTATTTAGGATGCAAATTTTATTAGTGTTATCTTATTTCCTTTTAATATCATCTCTGTTTGATTGACCCCAGATGCCAATCAACCTCATTCCTCCATTCAGGTCTTTGACATTATTTATTGTTACTACTACACATTTTTTTTCAGCCCTCAGCTGGTATGATGGTGGCATATCCGTGGCAATTTTGATTAATTAAAATCATGCAAAACAGATGTCATGAAGCAGTATTAAACAATGCCTCTAAAAGATGGCATCTAGTCCATTCTCACGGTCCTGTAATTTTACAGTTCTCAATAGGAAGAAAACTTCTGTCAGTTTGTTAAAAGTTCTGCTTTTCCTGGTGATGCTAGTTTTAATGAAACAGTCCATAGCTGCTTTTGGCTTATAGCTTAGTTTTGCTGTAGACTACTGTTTCTCTAAATGTTTCCTGACATTCACAGGTCATTGGCATTGTTAAAGGCTTGGTTGATTAATTAAACAGCCAGCTAACCTAACATAATCTTCCTCCCTGCTTCTGATTGGCTCTTTGTTGTTACTGGTTAATCGATGGAAATTTACACTTTTTTTTTTTATACCCATCGTTTTACCAAATTGACTTCTGTAACGGGCGGCGAGCCATCGCAGCAGAGGAAGCCTGGAGCGGTGGCCGGGGGAAGGCAGCAAGTGCCGGGAAGCAGAACACGCCGGGCAGCAGCACATGCGAGGGATGAGCCATGCGCTGTGGAGAGTGTTGGGGGGAGAAAGCTGGTGTGCGCTTGGAGGCAGTGCGGATGGGGAGCACTGGATGGGAGAGGGCGCAGCATCTGCTAATGGGTGGAAAGTGGTCCTAGCCCAAATGCAAAATGGAAGGTTGTTAGAGTAGCAGTGCCTGCTTCAGTAAAGCAACGGCATTTTCATTCTCTTCTGTTAGTAATGTTTTCACATTAATTTTCCATGTAACAAGGTGTTGTAGTTGCTGCAGGGAAAGCAGAGTCAAGGTTGTGCCAGAAGTTGACCCGGGTGATGGGGTGAGCATGGCGGCTCTGGACGCTGCACGGGTAGCACTTGGTGGGGTCTCTCCAGTGTGCTTGGTGGCTGAGGCCTCTTAGGTGAGGTGCAGATGACAAGTTGAATGGTAGCAGCTTAGATCACCTCCTTCTGGTGAGCACACATACCTCTGCTAGCACATTGCTCTGTGGGATTTTCACCAAATTGTTATCTTCTGGGCTAGCTCACCTGCTGGTACTGCTAAGTATTTGGAGCAAAATATTATATACACTAGGTAGCTGGAATTAAGGCACATGCTTCAGGATGGACTTGTCGCTATAAATTATGGATGTTTGTAGCAATGTAAAATGATTTGTGAAATGTTTTATTTAGAATCATAGAATCACGAAATGGTTTGAGTTGGAAGGGACCTTCAAAAGTCATCTAGTCCAACCCCCCTGCCCTGGGCGGGGACATCTTCAACTAGATCAGGTTGCTCAGAGCCCTGTCCAACCTGACCTTGAATTTGATAACAAAAAAGCTTAAAAATTAAGTAATGCATACTTTTAATATTTTCTTTCTCTGTATTTGTTGACGTTCATACTTCTTCTGTTGAAATTCTCCTTTTCCGTCTTAGTGATGTTGGTGAAAGGACTGGATCTTCTCCTTAGAGTTTCAACAGTGTTTGTTTAATTGATATCCTTGTTTTAGTTTGCATTAAACCAAAGTGAATGTATGGATAAGATTTTTCATGGTTAGTGACCATTTTTTTTCTTGCTGAGAAGCATTTCTTAACACCAAGAAGCTGTAATTTTTATATCGTTGTTAGACCATTTTTAGTCCATGTTTCTCCAGATTCTTATTGCACAGACATATTCAATTCTTGTCTTTTTCTTCACTGGGTTGGTTTAGAGTTTTTCCTACTTTTTGTGCTGTTGTGACCAAAGTAATTGCATCCTGCCTCAGGGTCTTTGTTTTCTGTGGGAAGCGTGGTATAAATTTCCATACAGACCCAAAGGATTCTGCAGTATTTAAATGCAGCAGTCTGCAAACTCTGCAGTTGCTAATAGAAGAAAAATGCATATTTTTTAAACTGGGTAAAATATGGAAGTAAGGCAGTCAATATTGGCCCTCCTAATACTATTTAACTTACTATTAACTTTAGTTTATTTGACAACTTGAAATTCCTTTGTACGGCAGAATTTTTACTGAAAACATGGTAATATTGTAAAGTTGTCCTGCGTGAACCTGGAGGCTGCGGTTGCCTGGGAACAGTCAAGCTTTTGGGTTGCTGTTGGGAGGCTGCCAAGGCTCTGCATGTTGGACAAATACTGGCTGAATTGATCATCAGGGGAGTGGTTAATAAATTTATCAACATTGTCATTATTTTTTTTAATTAAAAGCCACTGAGCAGAGGAGCACGCATCTTCCAGCGTCTCTTTTGGCTTGCCAGCTGGTGCTGCTGCAAGTGTCGCTGCTCACCTGGCTGTAGGGGTGCTTCTTTGCGAGGGGGTGGGAAGGCAGCTGGGGGTGGCAGCCCCTTGACAAGCGCAGCTCGGCCAAAGGGGTTGTGTGACGGCACCTGCAGAGTCACTGGCGTCGGGACCCCTGGCCACAACAGCCCCTTATCTGAGGCCTCAGGAATGGCGGAGAACGGGGACGTGCCGGGCTGAGCATCGTGCATTTCAGCCCATGGCAGTACGGTCCCTTTCGAGCATCCGGAGCTCGGGGTAGAGCCACGCAAGGAGGCAGTAAGTGAGATGAAGAAACGAACTAAATCAATAGCATAAAGTGTTGTGGAAGTTTCACAGAAGAATGGATCAGCAGGTGAGTGCTGAAGCAAACTGATTTAAAAAAACAAAACAGTAGGTAATTACTGAAGGAATTTTAAGTATGGAGCAGATGAGTAGGTAGTAATAATGTGCACTTTCTTTTCACTCAAAACAGTTATTATATCAGGGAAAAGAGATTAGCAAGAAGAGGCTGTTGAAGCCGTCTTTTGTTAAAGCCTTAGTGTCAATGTGGAGAGCTAAAGACTGACCAATGAATTTGGATGTGGTATAGTAGTTATACCATTAATGGAAAACAGGAAAATTTATCAGCTGGAAAATAACCTCTGGTGAGATTTAACCATTGCATTTTCAGAAGACCATGTCTCCCTAATCTTATTTTAATTCTTTAATAAGAGAGAAATGCATGTAAGAGAGCTGACTGATGGGATTTATCAAAACTTCAAAACAGCTGGATGGAAGCACCTCTGAAAGGACTGTAGAAGTTACATGTGGAGAGCAGAAGAGCTGCAATGTACCTTGTGCCAGGCAAAGAGATTGTCATGGGAAAGCACAAACAAAAGATGAATTCTTGTCTTCAGGAGAGTTTTTCAGGGTGTGGAGGGGCAGGAGAGAAAACACCTTGGAGTTTGTAACTTTGTTCAGAGTATTAATAATTTGAAGAGGAACATAGCAAGAAGGCAGATGTGAGTGCGGTGACAGCGGGTCAGACCACTGGGGTCCAGCAAGCTGCTGCTGGGAGCAAGAGGCAGAGCTGTTGCTTCTGGAGGGGTAAGGACAAATCCTGGAGGAGCAAGGCAAGGGACACGCACACGGTGACACCTCCACAGGGAACCCTTCCAGCCTAAATCAGCAGTTGGCTTAGGGGCTCCCTGGGCTACCAGGTGGGTTACCTGGTAACCCCCATCTGATGTCTGTTCCAGAAAATTGTAGTACTATATTTTGAATGCATATCAGCTCTTTGTGCTTACATCAAAGGCGGGGAAAAAGGAAGCACTGGGGAACTAGTGGCCTCTTGGCCTCACCTTGGTCCTTGGGAAGGTGATGGAACAAATCCCCTTGGAAGCCCTGGCCAGGCACACGAAGGACAGAAGGTGACTGGGAATAGCCAGCGTGGATTTACCAAGGTTAAATTGTACGCAACCAACCCGACTGCTTTCTCCAAAGGTGCGGCTGGTTCTGAACGAGGGGAGCACAGGAAAGGTTGTCAGTCCTGGGCTTATGGAGGTGTTCAGTGTGGTCACCCACGGCATCCTTATTGCAAAATGGGACAGGCATGGTTTGGGCAGGTGGACAGCGAAGTAGGTAGAAAGCTGCCTGGACCACCAGGCTCAAAGGGTGGTGATGGGCCATACGGAGTCCAGCTGGTGGCTGGTTATGATCCCATTCCTCAGGGATGGATACAGAGCTGGTCCTTTTTGGTACCTATTTTGGCCACCGGGACGATGGGAGGGAGATCCTGTCACCAGCCTTGGGAGCAGCTGACAGGCGGGAGAGCAGGGCTGCTCATCCACAGGATCTCCCCAGGCTGGAGAAATGGGCCGATGGAGACTGCTGGGGCTTGGCTAGGACAAGTACCAGGTCCTGCCCATGGGCTGCAGCAGCGCTGTGGAGCTGGACAGGACGGGGCGACCAGCTTCCCTGAGAAGGCCAGGGGGATCCCAAGGACCTGGTGCTGGCAGCACCCTTGGGCAACGGAGGTCAAGCACCTCCCAGGCAGTGATGGCCCGAGGGCAGCCGGCAGGGCGAGGGCAGGGATTGCTGCCCGCTGCTCAGCTCTGGCGAGACCTGTCGGGATACTGGGGCCAGACTGGGATCACCAGCGCAGGATGGACATTGAAGTAGTGTGGCGGGTCCCGTGGGGGCCTCGGGAAGGTCGGGGCTGGAGCACATGAGGTTGGAGGAGAGGCTGAGCATGGGGTTTGCTCAGCCCAGAGAGGAGAAGGTGAAGGGGAGACCCTACGGCAGCCTGCAGCTCGCTGACGGGTGGGGAGAGAGGACGGAGCCAGGCTCCTCTCGGAGGTGACAGGACGGGACGAGAGGCACAAGCTGCGGCCAGGGACATCCTCCCTTTGTGCCAGGAAAAGCCCTTCACCGGAGGGAGGTCGAACACGGACTGGGTCCCCGAGAGGCCGTGGTGTCTCTGGCCTTGGAGACCCTCAGCACTCATCCAGCCACACCCCTGAGCAGCTGCCTGCACTGAGCCAGACCAGCTTTCTCCAGGACCCTTCCCCTGGCATGAGCCTGTGACTTGCTGGTGTGTAGCTCCACAGTGAACACATGCCAGGTAATAAGGAAATACCAATTCTTTGTTCTGCTTTGACTCTACTAGTTTCACTTAATACCCTCCCAAGTTTTTCTTTGAAAGAGCCTTTATTGCTGGTGGGTAGGAGTTAGTGTATTTTGACAGAATGAATGTAATTGTAACAAACAAGGTGTATGTGCAAAATCTTGGAGTCTTAAGTATGAAGAAAAAGGATCCAGCCACAAAATTAGACTGGTTGTTGAGACCTCAAGGCAGAGGGGGTGTAGGTTAATGTGAGATGGGAGAAGCTGTAGCTTTGAAGAAAAGTGTGGTAGTAAACTGTAACCCAAGAGTTATTGCTGCAATTAAGAGTCAGGTCTGGGTAGGGCGCTCTGACTGGGTTAAGCCAAATGCCCGATGATGCACACCATGCTGATTTGTGGTTATGACTATGCAAGTTAAGGTACCTGGGAGACTAATTTGGAGTCGATTGCCAGAACCTGGCGGCATGCTGTTGAGCAGATCAGTGCGAGTGTGTCTAATGAAGATGTCCTATCTGTCACCTTGTCTTGTGGTGTTTGCATCAGTTCCCAAGGAGATAATACCTGTTTATCTTTTCCGTGCCACTTTTGGTTTTGTCATGCTCCTCAGTCTTCAGTTTCCCAGACTGAAGAGTCTTGTCTATTTAGTTGAGCCTCACATGGATGCCACTCGAGGCCATTGATGTTTTCTCCCTTGTCTGCACCTTTTCCACTTCTGGTATGACCTTTCTGAAAGGGGAGCTGGGACTGCAGGTGGCCTTGAGGAGAGAGGCATACCAGGGGCTCACGCAGTGATGTGGTGGCACTTTCTGTTCCTTTGATCCCTGCTATTCTGTTGGGCACCTGCTGAGCATTGATTGCTGTGGTGGGGTCGCAGGATCGCTGGCCACAGCCAGGCAACAACAGACAGCTCAGAGCCTATTGTTGTTAGCATTTTACTTGCGTGGGGTTGATCTGCTGTAGTCTTCAGCCATTTGGCTCTGTGAGGCTCTTCTGCTGGGTTTTGCAGTCGACTTTCAGTTGTACTACACCAGGTACCTTAGTTATTGTCTCACAGTTCGCCTCCCCTTCCCAGACCATTCCAGACCTGTAAGCAGCACAGGCACTGGCATGAATCCTGTGGGACTCTGCCATGAAAACTGCCTGGTTGATCCTGCCTAGCCTCCATAGCACATCTTGCTCAGCTGTCTGTGCGGGTGAGACCCTTCCCTCTCCTCCCTGCGCAGCAGAGCTATTCAGCTACACAAAGGTATCTGTAACAGCTCAAGCCCAGAGAGGAGGTTCAGCGCGACTGTCCTGGTTTCGGCTGGGATAGAGGTTACTTTCTTTCTGGTAGTTGTTGTAGTGTTATGTTTTGGGTTCGGTATGAGAAGAATGTTGATAACACACTGACATTTTCAGTTGTTGCTAAGTAGTGTTCATACTAACTCAAGGATTTTTCAGCTCCTCACGCCCAGCCAGCAAGAAGGCTGGAGGAGCACAAGAAGTTCTCCCAACTTCTGGGACACAGCTGGGACAGCTGACCCAAACTGGCCAAAGGGGTATCCCATACCGTGTGACATCATGTCCAGTATATAAACTGGGGGGAGTTGGCCTGGGAGGGGATTGCTGCTCAGGAACTAGCTGGGCATCAGTTGGCAAGTGGTGGGCAATTGCACTGTGAGTTGCTTGTTTTGTATATCCTATTATTTTTTTTTTCCCCCATTAAACTGTCTTTATCTCATGAGTTTTACTCCCCCCCCCCCCCGATTCTCTCCGCCATCCCACTAGGTGTGTGGTGTGTGGGGAATGAGTGAGCAGCTGTGTGGTACTTAGTTGCTGGCTGCGGTTAAACCATGACAGGGACCTAATCAATAACACAAGCATGAAAACCCCAATGGATAAGGATCAGTGTTGATGATGCAAAATAAGGCACATTAAAGAGAGAAACATGAATTCCATTAATGCCTGTGCAGTAGGCTAAACTGAACATGTCAACACTGGAAAGGGACTTGGGGTAATGTAAGAAATTTAGGTCCTTATGGATCATAAGGATCGTAAAAATCCATAAGGACCTAAGCTTACATTAACCGCTCAGTTCTTTCATTAACAACCTGGTCCGTAAAGATCTTATGGATCAATCCATAAGAAATGTTAGAAATGACTGTTTTGCAATATGCTAAGAATAAAAATACAGAAGCAGGAGTAAATATATTACCTCTGTTGACAATTTTTTTCATATAACTGAAAGCAGTAGTGGAGTTACAAATAAAGATGGGAGCATTGGTGCCATAAATAAGAGCACAAAAAAGCCCCACTGGGCCAAACCAGTGGTCTGTCTGACCCAGTATCCATCTCTAGCAGTGGCCAAAGGACATGCTGTTCAGGGAATGCACAAAGTCTGGCCACGTTCTGCAGTTCATTCTCTGTATGCTCCTCCCGTTTCAACAACTGCTGGTTTAGGGTTATTAGAAGCTGCATCCCCATCTTCTCCCCCCCCCCCCCCCCCCCCCATGTAGAACAAATTAGACCTGAGCCCATCAAAATAAATTATCCTTTAATTCATTCAAATGCAGCGTTTTGCACATAACTAAGGGCTAATGCCAGAGCTAGAAAACAGGGAGCTGTATTCTGGAAAGGATGTGGGGTTTGGCTGTCTGAAAGGAATGAAGTGGTCAAAGTAAACTGAACCCAAACTGCCACATGCTTCAGTGAAAAGCACTAATGTGATGCCTGGAGAGGGAAGCAAGGGGATAGTGAGTTGAGGTGAGGACAATATTTTATAGCTGTATATGACAGCTGGGAGACAGATGCTGGAATATTGCCTCTGGCTTTGATTCTGCACTTTAAAAAGTGTATTTAAAATTAAAGAGGGTGCTGAAAAGAGCAACAGAAATTATTTGAGATCTGGAGAAAATGCACTACAACTTATGAACATCAGCCTCTTCTGCTTACCCTAAACAAGACTAAGAGATGACAGTGTTAAATGGGGGCTACCAGTGTAGCAAGAAACTGAGTACTAAAGAGCTATTCAGTATCACAGAGAAAGATATAACAAGAAGTAATGATTGTATTGGAAGTTTAAACAAGGGAAATCAAATGAGAACTAAGACATACATTTTTAATTGAGGATGACTGTTTGCTTATTAATTTATCCAAGGAGGGAGTGTGGTTTCCATCCTGTGATGTTTTTAGACTGAAGTTGGATGGTTTTCAGGAAACTGTTGGCCAAATTCAAGTAATTTAGTTCATTGTGGGAGTTACTGGTTGAAACTTAGGGGGCAGTGATACATTGCTCAGATGAGATGATCTTAAAGGTCCTCTTGGCTTTGAATTTGCTGAATCAGAGGGCATGCTGAATATGTGCTACAAAGGCAACTACAGTATGCTCTTTTCACTGTTTTTTTTCCATTCTCTAAGTCAAGCTTGATTTCATTTGCTCCTTTATACTGAGAAGTTCTGTATCTCTTTTGCATGTGTTTATTAGGACCTGTCTATCCAACTAGCATGTCTCAGTCTTGATGCTGGATGAAGAGAAGAGCTTATTCCCTCTTTTCCAGAGGAAGCTTTGCTCTTCATGGCTCTTTTTCAGCCCTAGATAGAGCTAAAGCTTCCCAGGTCCTCATTTTCCAACTGATCACAAGTTAGACGGGTGGCTGTGGTTGTGGTGTTGCAGTGAGCCAAGCAGGAAACATTCCCAGGTCTCTGAAGGTAATAGTCATCTCTTTAACCTGTCTCGGGCTCATTGGTGGGGTCAGCTTGATTTACAGGTCCAACACTTTCGTATTTCCCGCTGTGCTGTCTTTTCTGTATAAAGAGTTCAGCAGTTGGATGGAACCGGCTGGCGATTTTGCTCTTCAGCAGTCCTTTCAATGCAGGTGGCTAATAACAAAGGTGTTGTAGCTGTATGTAAGAGGGAGATTTTGCCTGAACCAGTCACTTAGGGTTAATCAGGAATTGAATCTCTTTAAACATTCATTTCAAGCTGCATTTGTATCACAGGCAGCTGCTCCTCTGAAAGCACTGACTGGTGGGTCTATAGGATGGGGCTGGTTGTCAGTACTGCTGAAGAGTTGTAATAAGGGGTCTCTTGGACTCTTATTTTTTAAATAGAAGTAACTGGATGGCTTCCTGTCTTAGGCAATGGATTCTGGAGGATGATACAACAGCCAGCAACATCCTTCCAGACTGGCTCATAAGCAGCAACCATTTCGCTGGAAAACCTGAAAAGCCAAAATACTTTGTTATCTACAGCATGCAACTCTGCAAGAAGGGCTCGTGCACTGGGTACTTTCCTGCTGGGAGCTGAGAACCTCCCTCCTGCTCTTTATCTTGTTTCCTTTTGGTGGAGGCAGCTTCTCCCAGCGTGGCGTTTAGCACAGCGGATGGCAGGGCCAGAGCTTTCCTCAGGAGGTGATCTAAGCCCAGAAATTCCTGTTGTTTCGCCAGCATACACAACTTGCTCTCTTAAGTTTGCCTTTTGCCAGCATCCAGTGCACAGAAAGCTTGTGCTGATTTCTCCTCCTCACCACTAAAATGCAGAGTGGTGGTTGCTCTGCCCTGGTCCCTGCAGAGCCCAGCGTCTTCTCTGGACCATGGCCATGAAGGGAAACAAGCTGCAGCGGTGCTGGTCAACCCATCTGATGGTCCTTGGCCAGGGGCCCTCCGCATGTGGGGGCTGCTGCTGGCTCCCCAGCCTCTGCCCCGCAGGGCTGGTGGTGGGTGTGAGGGGTTGCTGGTGGGAGTGCTCTGCATGATTCCCGGTCAGGGCTGTCTTGTGGCTCTGATCCCTTCTCCCACTGGTGTGCGAGTGAGGCCAGGAGGATCCTGTGGGATTTGACGTGCTGCAGGGGACCAGTGATGTCTGCCCCAGATCGCAGGAAGAGCTAGCTGCTGAAACTGCTGCTTAAGAAGATAGGCTTTTAAAGAGTAATTGGGAACTAAAAATGTATAATTGGAGAAAAACCAAGGATAATCTTTTAAGGAAAGGTGAAAAAGTTACCTGGGCTTGTTTGTTTTATACATAGCATCTGTCCCTGTAACTTTGTCCCAGTCTCGGTGTTACAAGGAACCAGTGCTTGCTCGGTGGAAGTGCCTGGCTCAATGCTGCGGAATGCTGCATGCTCCTCTGGGACGCTTTGCTTCAGCTCCGAGTTCAGATGTGGTGCGTTTGTCCTGTGCAGACCGCTCGGTGCCTCTGGTCACCTTTGTCTTCTTTCCCTTTACCTTTTTCCTGTTTCTGTTGTTTCCTGAAAGACAGGGCCACTGGACCTGCACGTGATGTAGAAGATCTGGATGTGCTGCCAGTTCATGAGTGTCAGAGCAGCTCTTTCTACATCACTTCAGCACAGGCCCCATGTCACTCTGCTGATTAACTCCCGTGTCAGGAAACCTGCCTGGTTGACCTTCACCTTTGTTTACCATCTTCCTTGTCGGTTAGGGATCCAAAGGAGTGCTTTCTTGCTTCTGGCACTTCAGTTCACGGCAGCAAGGGACCTTGCTGAAAACATTCTGGAAACGTGCGTGTGTATTGGTGAGCAGGCTAGCCTTATTCTGGTAGGCGTGGGTTTCCTCCAGGCTCTCCTTGTAGGTGTGAGGCATGACTTCGCAGAAAACAAGCAGATTTTTCAGCAATGTAAATGTTTGTCGCAGTTCCTGCCCGTATTCCTGGAACAGAGGCCAGGCCTTTGGGCCCAGAGCACAGCAGAATTGTGGAGCCGCTCCTGGGTATCAGTGTCTCCTGCCTGTGCTCTGCTCCTGGGAGGGTTTACATGACGCAGTGCAGAGCACAGCCAGCACTGTGCCCAGGCGGTCAGCACCGCTTGCAGTTGTGCTCTCAAATCTGCCATGCTCATGCATCTGATGGGGAGCTTTTCTTCCTCATCTGCAAGACCCTTTGTGTTGGCATCCGTTGCGATGGTGACCAGCAAGGAGCCCTCCTGCAGCCGGTCCTCACAGGAGGAGCTCCAGGACTCCTCCCTGGATGACTCTCATGCCTTGGTTGCTTGCCGGCCTCACCCACTTTCCGTCAGGCTCCCCTCTTCCTCTGCGTTTGTTAGTTTTGATGACTTCAATGCCATTGTCGTTTTGCATGCGGTATGGCAGGATTGTGCTCTTTTCTCTTCCCGTTCAGAGGCAACTCCCATTTTCTAAAGAAAATCTTTTACTTCTGATAGATACCTCTGCTCTGTTGGTTTGGCTGCTCCATCTTTCTGTAGGGGCCTCTTAGAGGCTGTTTTTTCATTTTTGCCATACATTTGCTCAGAGCTTCTAAGGTGATATTATGAAATATACTCCCTGCTGCCTGCAAGCACATTACCTTTTCAACTGCTTCTTTTTAATTTCCTTTCAAGTCTTTCTCATTTGTGTGCTCTTCGATGAAGAATTTTTGGCTTTTTTTGCTCTTAAGGGATTGTTGAATGTAAGTTCTTGATTGTCATTATTGCAGGGTGGCTCTTGCATAGATCTTGTCTGTCATCCTGTGTGTTGCTGAGAATTGAATCTGAAGCTCTGAGCTCTTTCTTCTTCAGGAAGGAGTCATCCGTGCTGCCTCAAAGTTGAGAAGCTGTACCATTTTCTTTCAGGAGTTGTTCCTAAGGCTTTGATTGTTGTGATCAGAGCTTATAATTGTATGGAAGAAATTACCGCTTGTAACTGCAAACCAGAGTAGCAACTTATTCTGAAAGCTGCTCCCATCCTGCCCTGCCCTGAGCCTGCCTGCTGGCGCTGAGACCTGCCCTGGCTGCAGGGTGGGCTCTGTGGGTGCTGTGCCGTGCCGGCTGGCACACCAGACTGGCGCTGCCACGGTGTGCTCACCGCAGAAGTGCTTCCTTCGGCTCTGCGGGATCCCTCCTGGGTCTTCTGGGGACTGACACCGGAACAGCGCTGAGCCTCTTGATTCGGAAGAGTGTCAAGAGGAAGGGGCAGAGACCTCTCCTTCCCCTGCGGGTTTGGGACTGTACAAGGCAATTTGGTTCCTTTTAAAATTACTGTTGACTTGTGTGTCCGAACCCTCAGGGTTGGAAGCTACTTGCAGCCCGTGTGAGCTGCTGTGAAGTGCTGTCTCGGGGTTGGATCTCTCTGTGCAGTAGTGGCAGGTGCCCCATGCTGTCTGAGCTCCCTCTGCCTGATGGAGACGGGAGCAGCGTCAGACATGACAACTGCACCTCGGGCACCCAAGCCCTGTTCTGCCTGGGATCAGCCCGGTGCCGGTGTGGAGCTACCAGGGTTGTCCTGGCTGCGCGGGAGGCCAGAGGAGAGCAACACGTCCCTCTGAGACGGAAAGCGGAGAAGCCCTTGCTGCTGTGGCTCCTGGAGCAAAGCAAGCCCTGTGCCCCCATGCACAGAGCAGCTTTTTCCTGCTGATTGCTGCAGGCTTCAGAGTTAAGGCTGCACAAAGATATCTCTTGCAGCCCTTCTGGCAGGGGTCTGTGGGATTAGCCTCATGTTTTTTGGATTGCTCCCAGAGTGGTTGTGCTGCATCATGGAGTGGACTAAGCAAGTTTAGTTGCAGGATCTCTGATATGAGAGAGTCATTAATACATGTGATGGTGTTTGAAGAAACAGAGTCATGAGAGACATTTAAGTAGCTGGATTATGCCCACAAAGGGCTGTTGCAGTGTTTTGACCTCACAGCTGAAGTAGGCATTTTCTTCCTTCTGATTTCTGACGTAGGTTAAAGACAGAAAAGAGACACACTGCAGGGTGGAAGTTCATAGAATCACAGAATGGTTTGGGTTGGAAGGGACCTTAAAGATCACCTAGCTCCAACCCTGCTGCTGTGGTCAGGGATGCCTTCCACTAGACGAGGTTGCTCAAAGCCCCATCCAACCTGACCTTGAACACTTCCAGGGATGGGGCAGCCACAGCTTCCCTGGGCAACCCGTTCCAGTGTCTCACCACCGTCACAGTGAAGAACTTCTTCCTTACATCTAATCTAAATCTACCCTCTTTCAGTTTAAAGCCCTTACCCCTTGTCCTATCACTACATGCCCTTGTAAAAAGTCGCTCCCCAGCTTTCCTGTAGGCCCCTTTTAGGTACTGGCAGGCTGCTGTAAGGTCTCCCCGGACCCTTCTCTTCTCCAGGCTGAACAGAGCCAACCCTCTCAGCCTGTCCTCACAGGAGAGGTGCTCCAGCCCTTTGGTCATCTTCATGGCCCTCCTCTGGACCCGTTCCAACAGGTCCATGTCCTTGAGTTGTTTTCTCTCTTAAATATGAATGTTAATACTTCCCAGAGTATGTCTCTGCAGTATAAAATTAAGTGGGTTTTATGCCGGGACCTTCCTTCAACCAATGCTTGTGCTTGTGCACCTGTGCATACCCATCAGTGCTTTTTTTCCATTAGCCATGTATTTTAATGCTGAACAACATAATTTGATAGTGAGGAAGAGTCCTAGAGGCTAAATAAGCATGTAGAAAGGTATAGACTATGTTTATTTTTTATTCATGGGTCCCTGAAAGAATGATATGTATTCTGCTTCTCATTGAGAACTGAAAGAACAGAGCTGGTGTTTCTCAAAGGTTTTGAACTCCTGATTTCTCACACCAGCAAGTGGCCAGCAAGCGGCTGCCTCTTCTTTAGTACCTGTAGTAGGACAAGCCATAGTTGATAAGCATGCTGACTCGCTAATACGGTCAGCGATGAAATAGATAACGCTGACCTCTGTTTGCTGTACGAATGCGTGCTGCCAAGTGCCAGTTATCTGTGCCTAAGAAAAATGAGCTGTAACATCAGCTCAGTGGCTTTCTGTCTCAGCTGGTGGCTTTTCTGGGCGGTGGTGTGCAGGCAGGCAGGCTGGTGCTGCGCCAGGCAGCACGGGTGCTCTGCTGGCTCCTGCCCTCTGCCCCGGCAGGGTCATTTGCTTCTCTCTGGGCAAAGCTGTTTAATTTTTTCAAAACAGTGCCTGTTTAATTCACAGAACAAAAAAAGATGCTATTAAGGGGACAAGGGACCAAAACAGGCCCTGGAGTTAAATTTTGAAGTTGGAGGTGGGCTGAAGGAGTGAGTGAGGATATGCTGTTACTTCTGATGCCTGGGCTGAGTGTCCTTCTCCTGGTCCGGTGGGGACACGGTGCGGTTGTGGCAGGAGCTCTGGCGCTGCGGGTCCATTGCAGCCGCTGGATGTGCTGCCGAGCACTTGGAGAAGACAGGGATCGGGTCAGTCTGTCTGCTTGGAAATCCAAATAGAGGGTTGAGTTCAGGCCTCAACTCTTCAGCACCTTCGTGGACTGAACGTGCTTATGCTGCTGTGTGGATCTCTGCTGCATCTATCCCTTGGACATGGTGTGCACCTCCAGTCTCTCATTGCAAGGGTGATGATGTGGTCTAGGGGGATAACAAGGGTGGGCAGAAGTGTGGTGTGCCTCTGTGTGATGAGTGGAGAGGGACTCAGCCTGGGAAAGCAGCGGCTGCTGGGGGAGCACGGCCGAGGCAGGGAGGGTGGTTGTTCACTTTGCCTTCCAGCACAAAAATCAGGAGCGTTAAATGGAGCTGACGGGCTGTGGCTTTAAAAGGAAATGCTGAAACAAGACTGAACGCTGTCTTCTCCTCCCGCAGAAAACATGGAGGGGAGGAGAAACAAACAAGGAGGAAAACAAAGTGATGGGAACAAGGAAAAGTTGAGGGCCAAAATGCAAAACGAGGGACCTGGGAGGGGAAATGGTGGCTGCTGATGGGGACAGGCTGTTGCGAGGCCGACTTCTGGTGCTGCCAGCATGGCCTTCCTGCTCTTTGCCCGCCAAAGCGAATGCTGCAAAGGGCCTGCTGCCCCACCACCACGGTGGAGGGGATATGGCAACGTGCTGCAGCACCCGTGCTGGGCTCTGCGGCTCGGCAGGCACTGGCCAAGGCAGGTTCCCACAGCCGACCCGCTCTGCCAGCACTGCCGCCCTGGCCCCACAGCCAGCCGGGACTGCGGGGGCCACAGCTGTAGGAAATATGGGTTATAAACATTTGATGACTTTGGGTCCTGAGGAGGGAGGGAAACTGCTTACGGTACCAGGGAAACCTGCTGCGGTCACGGGGTGAGATGGGGAAGCGTGACTTTTCTTGCGGAGAGGCAGAGGGCTCTTCTCCTCCGCTCCTCCAGCTGGGAAGACCTCGCTGGATGCCTCCAGCTCCTGGCAGGACTCACTGTGCTGCCGTTCATCCCACCTTGGTTTGCACACCTATAAAGTCTGTGGTGAAGAAGCCTATAGACTCTTTACACCCTATTGGGGATTTTAAAGTGATATTTTGCTATTATACTGTTATTAGGCCATAAAATATTCTTTGACGCTTCTCATATTTTATAGGATGTTATAACATACAGGGTTTGAATCTGCCCTGAACCCCACAAAATGTGTTAGAGGGGATTTGCGAAGTCTCATCCTTCTCTAACTCTTTTTATCCCCTTCCTATAACCTACTTATATGGAAAAGATTATGGCTTTCCCATTTTAGCCTTCCTCTTGTTCTTACTGTGGCTGTTCCTGGGTGCAGGTTCCTGGGTGCAGCTATGGGGTACAGGACCTTGGTGATGCTCAGCTCTAATTGCCCTCTGTGTCTTTCCACAGAAGTGTCTACGGTTGAATCCAGATGTTCCTGTATGGGTTTCCAAGCAGCGTATCCTCTGCACTTTGAACCACAGCCTGAAGGATGTTCTGAACTATGGGCTCTTCCAGCCAGCCTTCAACGGCAGGGCTGGGAAGTTTCTGGATGAGGAGCGCCTGCTGAGGGAGTACCCTCTGAATCCAGACACTCCTGTCCCCTACTTGGAGGTAGCCGTCTTTTTTTTTTTTTTTTTTTTTTTTTTTTTTTTTTAAATTTAAATATGTATATATCTATATATACGTATCTAGACATATATGCATATATATATGTACATAAGTATGTAGGACTTCTATGATTCCTTCCACTGTAGGCTCTGCAGGCACCACAGATATTAATGACCCCTGTCCCCCTCCCCCCCTTTTTTTCCCCATTTCCCTTCCAGGAGTGAAAGCGCAGAAATTTGTGTGGGTGTATGTTTACTCATGGAGAATTCATTGAGGGAAAGCTGAGGCAAATGCCTCTGAGTTTTAGTTGCTCGTGACTCTGTCTGTTCAAGAGCTCCATAACATCTGTCCTAGCCCTGTGAAACAGCTTCCCTGTTTTCTGACCCCGTTGATCAAAATTTCTTTTTTTCTAGTGGCGCATAACTGTCATGGGAAATTGCAGTAACAGAAGGAAAGCCGGTCTTGTAGGTAGAGGGAAAGTCATAGGGAGATCTTTGAATATGAGGTTGAAGGACTTGAGCTTATATTTTATTTAATTTACAGTTACTGTAGAGACTGGAACGTGACTGTGTGCTTTGACAGCAAATGGCTGTCCCTGTAGGGACCTCATTTGTGTGATGAGCATGGAGGATAATCTATACTATTTTCTGTTCCAGAAAATTAACTAGAGCAGAAATTAACTGAATGAACTCTGTGTTCACATTCACTACAGATTTTGCCTTGGGCTGGGATTCAGGTGATCACATGTAGGTGTTTATTCTAAGGCAACCTGCAGCATTTCTTGGGCTCCATTGACTGTCACTGTGGACATCCCCCCTGGCTGTAATGGGACTCCAGTCCACTGCATGTGGACTTCTAAATTTAGGGGTCTTGTGCTATATTTTACCCACAAAGTCTATTTAGAAAGCATTACACGCTTAAGCTTCATGAGCTCTTATAAATGCAAGTGTGAATGCTGTTATTACAACTAATCCTGACTAATTTGGAAAGAAAGTACAGCACAATTTCTTAGGAAACTAACATTTAATCTAGACAAAAACATTTGGAACAACATTAAGAATGCTTGCAAATAAACCTATGAGGGAGTAAATTTTTTAATGTTCCTTATACAGGCTTTAATGTTTTGGTTTTGTACAATTTAGCATAGCGTCCACACTTAATGTCTTAGCACACACATCTAAATGCAGACTTGACATGGATATTTGTTGTGTGTCATTTCAATTCTTCATAACTTGATAAGAAGCTGAGCTGAGCGCTGGAGAATCCAGTTAGAAAACCAAACATCCAGAATGTATTTACAAGACATAAGTCCTATGCTGATACCACTGAGGTTTCTTGAACCCAAAAGATAAATTAGCCCTCAGGGTTGCACATGAAGGTAGTCAGATAAATGAGGGGTTTGTGAATATTGACAAAAAATTACATTAAAAGTCAGGTATCTGGAGTAGTTCCGTGGAGAGTTGGGATGCTGGCTCTGTTCTATGCCAGGGAGAGCTCTAAGTCCTCCAGATTACTTTATCAGGATAAAATAGCAGCTGCAACGCAGCGTGTTGGTGATCAAGCAATATGCAGTGGGGTCTACCTGCCCATCTACTGAGATCCAGTTACCCTCACGTGCCTTTGGGGGCATTGACTCTATCCCATATTATCTTACTAATTGTTATCTACTGTCAGAAGCTTATTGTGTTCTTCTTAATGAGGTAGTTACTTTTGTTTGCATGCCAAACACACCATTGTGTTCTCACCATTATTAATCATCTCACATTTGGTTCACGCACCTTGTAAATTTGCATGAGATTTGGAAATTCTAATGCCTGTATGTCTTCCCTGTGCAAGTCTGGTCTGCAGGCAAGCTGTTGGAGCAAAACTCTTGGGATGTGACTAGCTTAGGGTTGGCTGCCCACTTCAGTTGCTTCTTCAGAAGTTTTGTTGCTAAGTTTTGAGAGCTGATTATGTGTTGTACCACTTAACTCTTCTCAGATGAAGTTTTTGCCTTGCACCTGGGTGGCAGTGTGCATTGCTCTTGCATCAAAGCCGATGTAGCCTGGCTTCCCTCTCTCAGACCTGCCTCGCTGATGCACTGCTCTGGCCCCTGCCTGCATAACGTGGGGCAGCTGGGAGCCCTGCAGGACCTTCCCCAAGGATGGGTGCGGGTGCTGGGAGAGCAGCAGTGGGCGAATCCACCCGAGCTGATGCGTTCGGGCAGGAAGCCGAAAGTGAGTGGTCTGCAGAGCAGTGCTGTCCCGGCTCCGCTGGCGTGCTGCCCAGGGCTCAGGGGTGGAGGCTGGGCAAGGAGCTCATTTGCAGACCCACTAATGTGGTGCTGGGTGTGAAGAGGAGCCACTGAGGGATGCTTGCGTGACTTTGTAGGGATGCACAAAGGATCCCTGACACTGGCAGCATCTGCAAAGGACCAATGTCTGTAAATCAGTGGGCAAGACAATTTTTACCTTGGAATGATTAAAAAAAAAAAAAGTTGTGTGGGAAAACATCTGCCCAGCAGTACAAGTTTGGAATAGACTGAAAACGTGCTAATATTTTGCCAATATTGAAAAGTAAGTGGGATGAGCTTAGTAACTGCAGTCCAGAGGTAACTTGGTGTCAGTTCCAGCTGAAATAATGAAACGTTGATGGAGGGTTAAGTTCACAGCAATTCAAAATCTCAGAATACAATTCATGCGTTGAAAGAAGATCTAGTCAAACAAATTTTCATTCTTTATGGAAATCATAATTCTGCTTGATAAAGATAACTGTACAAAGGTAGCAGCCACTTGGGGGTACTTGATTTTGTTGTACATGATATTCACGTTCAGGAATAGCACTATAAAACATCAGTAGGACAAATACCACTGGCTAACTAATCAACGATAAAAAGCAGTTGTCACTGCAATCATCACGGCATAGATGTATTTCTAGTGGAGTTTCTTAGGGACCAATGCCAAGCTTGATGTGGTGACCCCAGGGATCTGGGTGTAAATGTAAAACCACTGCTGATAAAGTCTGATTACACAAAGTTTGGCAGAGAATATAACAATGTCAACTGTGCTGTCCAGGTCATTTGGTAAGTGGGGGTCCCATCAAAGTATGCTTTAAGTCAGTGTCGTGGTTTAAGCCCAGCCGGTAACAAAGCACCACACAGCCCCTCGCTCACCCCGCCGGCCACGGTGGGATGAGGAGAAAATACAAAGGCAGGCTCATGGGTCGAGATAAGGACAGGGAGGGATCACTCCCCACTTACAGTCACAGGCAAAAGAGAGGCTCAACTTGGAGAAGAAACAAAATCAATTTAATTTGCTGCCAATCAAATCAAAACAAAATAGGACATTAGGAAGTGAAACCAAACCTGAGAACACCCCCACCCCCCACCCCCCTTCCCGCCTCAGCCCCACTCCCGGTTCTCTCCACTTCCTCCCCCCGGCAGCACAGGGGACGGGGGCTGGGGTCAGTTCCTCACACACGTTGTCTCTGCTCAGGGGGAGGACTCCTCACTTGGCCCCTGCTCCGCCGTGGGGTCCCTCCCACAGGAGACAGCCCTTCATGAGCTCCTCCAACGTGAGTCCTTCCTGCGGGCTGCAGTTCCTCATGAACTTCCCTGGTGTGGGTCCCTTCCGTGGGCTTCAGTTCTTCCTGAACTTCCCTGGCGTGGGTCCTTTCCGCGGGCTGATCTTCAGTCACAAACTCTTTCAGCGTGGGCGTTCCCATGGAGTCATGGCCATCTTCGGGGGCTTCCGCTCCCCTGCTCCCCTCCACGGGCTGGGGGGGACAGCCTGCTGCCTCACCACGGGCTGCGGCGCATCCCCTCCTCCAGTGCACCTCCTCCCCTCCTTCCTCACTGACCTCGGTATCTGCAGAGGGGTCCAATCCCCCTACTCGCTGCAGGTTCCCCTTCTGAAATCTCTTCTCCCAGAGACGCTATCATCGTTGCTAAGTGGCTCGGCCTGGGCCAGAGGTGGGTCCGGCTTGGAGCTGGGGGAGCTTCCAGCAGCTTCTCACAGGAGCCAGCCCTGTGGCCCCCCCACCCCGCTACCAAAAAAACCCTGTGCCACACAAACCCAAAACAGTCAGCCAAATGACAAACATACAGGCACAAGGACTGCTTCAAAGGAAGGTCTCCCATTGTGGAAAACAAAGTTTCTGAAGAAAATTTTTGAGCCTTTTGGTTAAGAAGCCTAACAGCAATTCCCTGTGTGATGCTGTGGCACAGTGTGACCCTGTAAAACTTCAGCGTGTACCCTAGCAAGTAGTGAGTTGGTTTTAGGAGTGGCTGGGGTGGAAGTGGTTGGTATTGGAGCAGTGTGTGGACAACAGTACTTGAGAAAGGACATTGGAGAGAGGCACGGCACAGAAAAGAGCAGCAGAAATGATCTAAGAACAAAAGAGAAGATCCCTCAATAAAGATTTAGAGCTCAGTCTGCTTACAGGGAAGTTGGCTCTAGACCACCTGTATAAGAACCATCCTGGGGAAAACCTTTCTGTTGTTAGAGAGGTCCCTAATTAATTGGGAAGAAGCAGAACAAAGCCAACACCATCTGGAAGCTGAAACCAGACAGATTCCTATAAAAAATGGTCTGAATTTCTTTAGTGAGGAAAGCAATTAACTATTAGAGCAAATTATGAAGGAGAACAGTATATTCTACAACTGTTGTTGTTTTCAGATCTAGACTGAATGTCTTCATGCAAGCAGATGTTTACTGGAGCTGCTCGAGAGCAGTTTGATGCTGAGTGGGTTTTGTTCATCTCATATCTGATGTTCTTCCTTCTTGCAGTTCCGGTACAAAAGGCGTGTGTACACCCAGACTTTGCTGGATGACAAGCAGTTTGCCAAGCTCCATACAAAGGTAAGGCTGGAGTCTAGCTGGCAAGCTCAAAGCCCTAGTAGCATGTTCAGCATTGATGGTGGCTTATCACAGAGAGGATACCAGGTTTTGGGATGTTTCAGTCTTTCCTGCTTGCCAGACTGCAAAGCACTCACGAGAAATGGATGGTGCTTGCCGAAGCCTGGGGTGGTTTAGGTGGGGGTGCAAGCTGAAGGACCCCATCGAGCCATGGTGGGGTGCCCACACAGGGATAGACTTGTACTGCTTACGTGTGCTCGTAGGCAGGTGTGTGGTTGGATAAGGCTCTGCGGGAGAGTGTGGGGTCAGCTTTGCATGGGGTGGTGAGGCAGAGGAACACATGCTGGGCCGCTTGAAGAGAAGCTTTATTCTCTGGCATGGAGGAGTCACTAAATGCCTGGAGAGCACAATGGTACACATTGAACAGCACGCCTTCCCTTCCCCCAGTGAGAGGCTGCAGCACGCCTCTGCCTGGCATGCGGGCTCGTTGTTTTGTCTCTGGCTTTAACCCATGTGTTTGGGTCAGGCTTTTGCTGGTAGGATCCACATGTGAAGTGGAAAGCACTTGTGGTCTACTGAAGTCCCCACGTGTCGTGGGCAGTGATCAAGGCATGTGTCAAGATTAACGGTGCAGGCACTGAACAGACTGTCTGGGTGTTTGGAGAACAGGGAGTGTGGCAGGAATGGTGCTTTTGCATGAATGGGTGTTTCCTGGGAGGAAAGACGCCCCACCAAAACCACCAGGCTCTGTGGCCAGGGATGCCACAGTTGGCACAGCTGTGGGGTCAGGGATACTAACGGTGAGCAGGCCTTGAGGCACGTGTTGGCTGGATGCCCTCTTGCACTGGTCTTCCACTGGACAGCTGCGGTGGTCCCATGATGTCACTTCTTGCCTAAGAAATTAAGAACAGTAATTGTGATGAGGTCTGGAACCATCAGAAGATTTCTGCTGCCACTGATAAGTGTGCCTTCAGATGGTATGTGGCCCCGTGGGGATTTGGATGGTTCTTGGGAGGCCGGGGCTAGTGGCACATGGGAACTGCACTAACGCACTGGGCAGCATTTGAACTGCTGGGTGGCACGAGGACACCTACAGCCCCCATCAAACTAATTTTCTAGGAGAGTCCATGGGGAAGGGCTGGGGCAGGGAGCGGTGGTGTGGAGAGGCTCACGGGGATGGCCTGTGTGTGGAGGGTACTGTGCTGGGGAAGGCTGTGCAGAGAGGCTTTGGGGTTCTTCTTCAGAAAGGATGTGGGACTGGCCACGACCCCAGGGCTCCCTGCTAACCTGCCTTGTTGCTGTGTATCATGAGCTCCCTCAGAACCCCCCCGTGCAGAGCAACTGCTTCTTGCCGAGGGCTGGGCAGTCTCTTGACTGGTTTCCTTTTGCCCTCTGACGAGGCATGTGCCGTTGTCTGCCTTGACCCTTCTCAGCTGCTCGGCCGTTCTCGCCCGTCAGCCGGCGGCTCCCAGACACGCGCAGGAGGTGCCCAGGACCAGGCAACCGCGGAGGCGCACCCGGGCACTGTGCCTCCTCCTCGGCCTCCTGGCAGCCTGCATCACCGCTGGGCACCCATGCGTGGCTCCTGCTGCTGGTCTGCAGGGTGGTGCTTTGCTTCTGGTCATATCTGCTCTGCAAGTGACAGGCAGGCAAGGGTTGTAAATTTTACAGGTACAACAGCAAGAGCTGGGCTAGGTGGAGCCGCAGATGTAAAACAGAAGAGAAGAAAACCTTCTCCCAAAGGGCTTGACCTACCCCAAATGTGAAAATCCTCTTCATGGGAAGAAGCAGGTCCTCTCTCTTCTGTTTGCAGAGCCGCAGAAACAAGAAACAAAAATGCTGTTAGGGTTCAGGTTTGACTTGTGAAGATTAAAGACATGAGGCTTCTGTCTGGTGGCATAAGAATATTCAGGCAGCAAATCTGGAAAGCTCTCAGCATTCTTCTGGCACCAGGAAGTGTGAATCGTGGTCCTCCTGAGCCTTGCCAGTGAGAGACCATGCCTGCTGGAGGGAAGGCCGGAGGTGCCTGCCACAGGGAGACCCGAGTGGCAGCATCTGAGGACTTCCCCTACAAGTGTGTAGCAGCCATAAATGCACTTTATTAAATATTCACTTAATCTCCATGCTTTAATTTCTACTTAAAGAACAAATTTCCTTCATGTTGTTTCTTTAGTTTTAAACCATCCTTTGCTGATAAAATACAGCATTTGAGTGAGATCCCGCATCTCTGCTCCCTTTTGCGTCCATCAAGAGGATGCTGATGGGCGTTTCCTTTGGCTGGTGTTTTCCCAGAGCCCATGGGCACCGTGGGCCGCGGTGGTTGTAGGGGCAGAAGAGGAGCCCTTGTCCTGCCCCAGGGCTGCTCCTGCAGGGCTGTGGTGCGAGGGAGGCAGTGGAGGCAGCCGCATGGGCTAGCGCCAGGAGGGGTGCGAGCGGGAGACGTGCTCATGCCAGCCACTCGTTGAAGCGATGCCGGCACTGACAGCCGGCAGCAGCGTGACTTACCCGCCCAGCACAGATCGACGCTGTTTCACTGGGAGAGGGTGAGAGCAGAGTGTGCGTGTGCAGCCTACCAGCAGCTGGCTTGAGGGTGAGAGGAGGACAGAGAGCAGAGGGACATGGGCTCCTCTCTGGGACGGCAGCGGGCTGAGCAGAGAGAAAACCAGCAATCTGCTGGGGACTGCAGACCCCGAGCGAAGAGCACGGTACTGCCTGCTTCTGCCCCATACTCTGTGCTGCCTCCATCACAGCTGTGCCAGGCACTGCTGGGCAAGGGACCGCAGGGGGACGGTCCTCCTGCCGTGCCACCAACCCCACGGAGGGATGCTGTGTGGGCTGGCTGCAGGGCAGGACCGGGGCGGAGGGGGTGTGTGTTTGTGTGTGTGTTCATTCCCTACGTTGAACACGCAGTGAGGAGGTGTCTCTGGGCTGACTTGGGGAACGGCTGGCTCCTCTACCACTGCAGGCTTGTACAGGCTTATGCATCAGGTCAGCTGCTGTGGGGGTTTCTGCTTCTGTCTGCATTTAGGGCTTGGTGTTTTCTTCTGGGAAAGCAGATGCATGGAGATGATGCCTCTGAGGTGTGGTGCAGACTGTACGTGGCACTCAAGGCGCGAGGCTTCCCTGTTATTTGTAGTGATGCCTAATTCCTCGGGCAGTGAAATACATTTCTTTCTGAGATGCGGTAATTTGAAGGGCTGTGAAAGATTAGCTTTAGGTCTAACAGGATGGTGGGACCGCTCCTGAGGCTGTGGTGTGAAATCTTTAGGCCTGTGGCTAATGGTCTCATCTGAGTGAGAGCAAAGTGTGAAAATGTTCAGAGTTTAGAGTGGATGACTTTCAGTGGCAGGATACACTGCTTGAATCTTTTAATGACCTTGAAACATGATTCTTAACTGCCATTAAAAAAGAAAGACAAGAAAATAACTCCTTTTTTTGAGTGCCACTGGACTTGTTCTAAGAAGTGGGGGAACTGTTTTCTTGTATTGCTAGCAATAACAAAGTGACTTGGTAAAATCAGTCAATCAGCCTCAGTCCCTTGCGCCTCTTGGGATCTGCAGGCAGTGACATTTCTTATAGATATTTTTCCCACTGAATTGCAGTAGACCATTTAGAAATGGGAGTGCAAAAAAATGCATGTTAGAAAAGGGCAATCCTATTGTGCTTATAAACGAAAATCTGTGCAGAAAAATCTTGGCATTTACCAAAATGTCCACGAAGGGCATTGTGCTACCAGGAGACTTGGGATATTACCACCTTGAAGGGGAAAGAAGCAACACACTTAAAGTAATTATTAGGAGCACGTATGCCATTACTGTTGTAGATGACTGACACAAGTGTAGAGCCAGAAGCGCTGGCCACAGATGGCGATCCTCTTGCGCTGCAAACTGTACAGTTACATAAGAACGGCAGCCCTGGCATGGGGCTGGGATGGGTGCAGGCAGGGACAACAAGAAAGTGTCAGCTTGGTGGGAAACACCCACAGCACCTCCGTGGTGTGACTGTCACCATCCTTCCTGCTGGGGTTAGTGTGCGAGAGGGGTGGTTGTAGCGTGGCGGGGACAGTGGCACTGCTCTGCGGTGCAGCTGGATGCGGGGGATGTCTTCGCCTGACGTGTACCTGGGTGAGGGAAGCGAATGCCATGGCCACAGCAATGCCGGGAGGAGACAGCAGAAAGGAGCAGGCACAGGCTTGTGAAGGACCTTGGGAAGAGGTGGGCCACTGGAGCTAGATGTGGGAGTGACTGTGTGTGCTGGTGCAGCGTGCGCTGGCAGAGGCAGCACGTGACGGGCAGCTGCACCTGCCTTCGGGATGGAGGGCTTACGCTTGCCCGGGCTGGAGGAGGATTTTGTGTTAGTAGTGGCTGAAGGTGATCAATGCTGAGGCAAGGATTCAAGACCTGAGGATGGGGAACAGCGTGGTGTCTTGCTGTTTGCTGTTTTGCACTGCCATCAGTGCCATCTGCATCCTGGGGCCCCCCTCTACAGCAAGAAACACATTGGACCTCGTCAACTGGCTTATCAAAGCTGGGTACAAACGAGGCCTGTCCTACCTCTCTGCTGCAGGAGACATCTCGCTTGTCTCTGACTTCTCCTTCTCTACCCAGACAAACTAACGAACAGAAGGCAGGACGGCAGGATCTAAGGGCTGAGAGCATGCGAAGGCTGCCCTGGGTGACCACAGCCCATCCGGTCCACCATCCTCCTCTGGTAACAGCTGACCCAGATTTCAGTGTGTCTGTGGAGAGAATCAGAAGGGTAAAAGTGAAAAAACTGGTGAGCTGAGATAAAGAGAGTTTAACAGGTAAAGCAAAAGCTGTCTGCGCACACAAAGGAAAATGAGGAATTTGTTCACCGCTTCCCATTTCCATTCCTAGGCAGGTGTTCAACCATCCCCAGGACAGCAGGGCTCCGTCACATGTGACGGTGACCTGGGAAGACAAACACCATCACTCCAAACCTCCCCCTTTCTTCCTCCTTCCCCCAGCTTTTATTGCTGAGCACGACATCCTATGGTCTGGGATATCTCTTGGGTCAGTTGGGGTCAGCTGTCCCAGCTGCGTCCGCTCCCAGCTCCTGGTTCAGCCCCAGCCTGCTCCCTGGTGGGGCAGGGTGAGGAGCAGAACGGCCCTTGACTCTGTGCAAGCCCCTCTCAGCCATAACTAACATATCCCCCTGTTACCAATGCTGCTTTCAGCACAAATCCAAACCAGCCCCGTACCAGCTCCTGTGAAAAAATGCAGCGCTCTCCCGGCCAAAGCCGGTACATCCCGGCAGCGTCCTGTGCAGTGGAGGTGTCCCCACTGGGGGGGGGCACTACCGTCAGGATGGCAGGGCTGCCCCTGCTCCTCTGCTAGGGCTTGGCCTCCTCTGCGCGTGGGCCGCTGCAGGGCCCTGTCCTGCTTGCACTGGGGGTGCTCCAGGTGGGTGTGGAGGTGTGCTGGGCCAGCCTCCGAGAGAGCGGTTAAATGTGGTGTGTCATGAAATCAATTATTTAACGTTTCTATGGGAATCAGTGAGGTGTCTAACGGCCTGTGTGAGAACTCGTCACGCAGCCAGTGTGAGGGAGGAGGTTGGTCTTCTCCAGCCTCTTCCAGGGCCTGTGACCCCGTGGCAGCTGCCACGCTCTGGAAAGTGGATGGTTTGTCTTAATTGCAGCTGCTGTTTGGAAGAAACTGGACCCTGAGAAAATATTAGTCTTTTCTTGATACTGAAATTGCTGGAAACATCAACGTGTGCTTGGTGTGAAGGGGATGCGTTGTCTTTCCGCTCTTGCAGAGCACCCAAGCCGGGTGCCTGCGGTTGGCTTCCCCCAGCACCCAGCCTGCGGTGAATAGTGAGTGACAGAATAATTTCTCTGCAAGAAGAATATCTCATTTATTTTCTTTCATTTTGATTCAAGAGAGAAGCTTGTTCCCTCGCACCAGTTTCCTCTCAATGAGCTTTTCTTTTCTGGAGGGTGTTGATTTTTCTTGCGGTTTGGAGCTAGCAGAGGATAATGGACTGCGGCACAGCGGCTGCCAGCTGGGTGGCTGGAGCTGTGCCCTGTCCCCAGGCGCTCGCCTGGTGTGAACCTCCTTCTCACTCTCGTAAACAAACAAAAGTGCCTCAAACTTGCTCAGGAGTCACCTGCTGAAGCAGGTCTTTTCGGAACCGAGCTGCAGCACCAGAGCTGCAGTTCGGGCAGTAGCCCAAAGGGTACGGGCAGACCCAGGCTTTGGTTCCTGTCTCTCCTTACAAGGATCGTCCTCCCCAGGGAGCAGTGCAGCCTCACCCACAAGAAAGAAGATCCCAAAGACAGGGATTGCTTCCCAAAGGGTTTCCAGGTAGCAGGCGGGAGATAGAGGAGGTGTGAACTCAGCTCTGTTGCAGTTCCCTTAAAGCCCTCGTTGGTGCAGGGGTGAGGGGGGTCCTGCCTGCCCACAGCCCCTGGGCCCTGACCACTGCCCAGGCTGTGCCACCTGCTGCTGTTTGCACAAAGGCACCTGGGAAATGGGAGACTTAAAAGGCCCCTAAAAAAGCAAGGTGTGGAGTCTTACTCTGAGCTTAAATTTTATTTGCATGAGATTTTATTGGGTCTTGGGGTTTTATCCTCCCGAGAGAAATCTTGCTTTGCTCTCGTTACTATAGCCATTCAAACGTATCGATTTGCAAATCGCCATAATCTTCACACTAAATATGGTGCTTTTGCTCATGGGAATATCCATTATGAATGTTTGTTTAAGCAGTTAGATAGCTTTATATAAATACATTTTGGTTTTAATTTTTGCATATAGGAAATGGGATGCCATGCTTTAACTGGCGTCTGATTATTTTTTATTCTTTTGATTTGTATCAAACTGCATTTGGATGAAAGCTGAAATTCAATTAAAATTAAAGCAAAATAAAATTTTAAGTTGTGTCTTTATCACTTAAGTAAATGTTGCTTGAATGTACTGGACACAGAAGATGAAAAGTAAATTTATCAGTACATATCTTTTGTATTTAAAGCTGACTGATCTTTTAAACAAAGGAAGATTTGGTTTGTATGAGTGGTTCTCATCACAGATTCTCAAAGGAATTTAAGTGCCAGAAAATAAGCAAGTATCTAGTGAGATTTCAGAATTGCCTAAGCGGTTTAGGCATCTGCTTAGCTCCCCTTGATTTCAGTGGGAGTCTGACATTTGCTCTCTCTTTTCATGTCTAGTCACCTTAATACATTTGAAAACCTGGCCCCAAATCCCTCAAGTTCTTAGAATAATGAGATCTCATTCCTTTCCCACCAGGGTTTTATTCATAGACTGGAGGAGGAAAACAAGCTTCCTTACTTGCTCAGTTCTCAAATCTCCTTTCAGCTTTGAGTGAATCAGTCCAAATAATAAGGAAAATATTCTGTGTTTCTAGCTAAATTGAAATGGAAAACAATCAGATAGGAAGGCTTTTCTATGCAGCATAAGCTGAAAAACTGACATGGAAGAATGTAAATACCAGCATTTGCTTCATTGTGAAAAGTGGATATAATGTACCCAGCAAGGGACAAGGCTGCGACATATTTGTAGTGTTTGAGTTGATTTCAAAAGCTAAGTATGTTTTGCTTCTGGTTCTGAATGAAAAAAGCACGCTTGAATTCATGACTATTGGCAGAAGGGCCATTTAACCAATACATTTCTATAAATGCTTGTAAATACAGATGTCCATATCAGCTGTTATGCTGCAAACTCAGGTTACACAGGTGCATTCTTAAACGGGAGGTACGTTTAGTGTAACTGAAATCTTACTTAAGTGGAAACATTAAAGCCAGGATCAAATTGTTGTTGGCTTGGCACTGCTCTGTGTGCTTCAGCGCCCGGGGCTGCTGCGATGACCGTGGTCACAGCTGGGTGGGGAACAGCTTGCCGAGAGCTCCTGCGTCCCCTCTGCAAGGGGCCGGCTGTGCCACGGGTGGGGATTGCCACGCGGCTTTGGCTGCACCGTGCAGCACTGCTCTGATTTCAGTTAAAACTCTTTGGTTGGTCCTGTGCCATGCTTTGGTGGTGGTTCAAATGTTGGGTGCCTCAGGTCTGGGTGCACCGGCTTGCTGGGAATGGGCTGCTTTCACAAAACCAGCTGAAACAGCACCTGGGGGCTGCGGGCAGATGTCCATGGGCTGTCGAGGGGGGACTGCTTACCCTGCCTGTTGGCAGATGCCTTGGCAGAGCTGGGGTTCCTCCACAGTGGCCCCCCAGACCTGCTGCAGCTTCTCTCCAGGAACCCTGGAGGACGCCCAGGAGGTGCTGGGAGTGAATAAGGGAGCTTGATGGGGGGTTTAGTTCTCTGGTTATTGGGCTGCAAAGGCAAGATGCGCGATAGGCCTCCAAGGAAGAGATCTTGAGGCAATGGTTTCAAGTGAGTAGTGACCAGGATGTTTCAATTAGCAATTTCTTCTTCTTTTACCTAATCCAATTTCTGTTATTTCCCAAATCTGGCTATTGTTGTAGTGCCATAGAGCTATCTGGGAAGTAGCAGACTGCCTCCCCGGAATTTGTGCATAGAAATGATGGTCTTTCTCTGTGGTCATAGAAATACTGAACTTGAAAGAAACTTTATTCTGGAAAACAGCTTAATTGAGCAAATTATATACCTCTGTTGGTAAAACTGTTTGATAATGGGAGGCATTGGAACTGCTCTGCTCATACACGCTGCTGCTCCCAGTGCCCGCAGTTGAGTTGCGGTGGTCGCTCTGGTTGCTGCCATGTTACCCAAACGTGCAGCTCCAAACCCACCATCTTTCGGCAGTAAAATGCGTACGGTGACCCTGCTCCTGACTGCTCGCCCATGTCTACTGCCACAGCTCGCTGCCTCTGCTGTACAAACACAGCTCTTAGTAAGGTTGGGCTGTAAGTCTGATCAGAGACACCATCGCGGTTGCGATCTTTATATTTTCCCCTTTTTTTGGTCTCTTCCCTTATGCCTTAATTCAGGTTTGTTTGTAAGTTGAGCAAGACTGTCACCTAAATCCTGGGCATGGGATTCCTGTAACACTGTAACATTACGCATCTGGTGAATGGTCTTTTTCATTATTTATAGTCTCAGCTTTCTTTGGCATTTTCTTTATTCCCTGAGGTCTGGGACCAAACCAGAGGAACAGAACTGTTCCAGGGAGGATCAGAAATCACTGTGCCGGTGTCCTACCCTCTCTCCATAGTAGTTTGTGAATTGCAGCAACCTCTTAACATGGGCACTGAGCTGCCCATCTGGAGCACGCTGCAGAGCAGATAGGCAGCTACAAACTGATGGAAAAATAATATTTTTTCGATGTATAAATCAACTGGCTAAGTCTTTGGACTTTATGAATGATTTCTGAAGCATGGCTGTGGATTTGGTCTGAGACCTTGGATAGATGAACCTTCTTTGTTCTTCATCGGGAAATGCAGGGTGGTAATTGATTTCCCCCAAAGGGAAAATCCATGCGTAGACCCGTTAAAGCCTGCGTGATGCACAGGACCGTGATCATGAACAAGCATCTACAGCAGGAGAATGCAGATCCCAGAATTGAGGATGCCTCTCTCTGCATCCTCTTTTTTCTCATGTGCTTTCTCTTCAGTTTCCTTTCTAAATATAAAAAGTACCATTAGAAGTTGACATACTGCATCAACTTCCTATGGTCAAAAAATGTTTTCAATTCCTGAGCACCTACAAAACTGGAAACGTAAACGAGCATACTGCTGCTGGGCACTGATGGTTTGGGTAGGATGCATTTCTGGGGCTGTAAATGAGAGCTGCTGGAAGAACCTCAGGAGCAGAACTTCAGGTTAGTGCCTCTAACATGTCTGGTAGCAGCATAAAAGTGAAACTACCATGAGCTGCTATCACATACGTAGAGGTACGGTGTTTGCCTTTGCAGGGGGCGTACACAAGTGCCTCTGTCCCTGGAGGCCCCAGGAAAGCTGCTGGTGCAGTGGCCTGCATGGGCAGAGGCTGCTAGCGTCAAGATGATGGGCGACGTGGTGGGGGGTCCCTTCCTTGGCTCATGCCTCCATGTGCCCTGCAACCTCTGGTGCGGTTCTTGGTGGGACTGGCAGTGCCGTTCTTGGCCACAGGGGTTTAGTGGGGCCATGCATGGAGCATCATCTGTTGGGTTAGGTTAGCATGGTCTGCTGAACGGCTGCTGGGAGGAGAAGAGGCATATGGACAAACGGGAGTGGAAGGAACAGGGTTAAATCTGCGCAATCGGGTGATGGTTGGGAAGAGGCATTTTGGGATGGCATCCTGGAGGCGGTTGCTGGAGTTGTCAAGTCCCGTCTGTGCTATTGCTGGCAGGCAGCTGTGATTTCCTTCAGTGTTTCTGTACTTCTGCATTAGCTGAAGGGATACTGAAGCAGGAGGTGGATTTTGCTTTCAGTTACTCGTGAGGCAAGAGGGGATCTGGGTGAGAAGTAACATGGAGCAGCGAGGGTCGGGGGAATGTCTTGCCACCCAAAAAGGCAGTGCTGAACTCTGCTGCAGTTGATGCCAGTTGCCCTTTTGCCGTGCTCATGATAAGAGCATTAGTGCTGTGGGGATTGCTTATACTGCGCATAGACATTTTCAGCACCTCCTGGTGCAGGTGACCTAAGCCTTTTTTTTTGACTCTCGGAGTGGTTTCTCCTTGTTTGTGTGCACTGTCCCGTGGTTGCGTTGGGTCTGTCCTGACAGGCCTGCCTGGGCTGATGCAGTCTTGAGGGATGTGAGGGAGCACCCGGGGATGGGCAGGGTGGTCAGAACAGGGAGAAGGGCTGTGCTCCACACCCAGAGATCAGCTGTGGCATCCACTGTCCCCACTGAATCCCTGCTCTCCTTGGCTCTTGCCTTACTGCACTGTTGTTCCTGGGGCACTGAGGGGAGTGAACCTTGTGACTGAATTGCGTGTTTGTGGCTTTGTGCATTATCTTGTGCGTTCCTGTGGCGTTGGCATCTCTGCGTGCATCCATGTATGGCTGCAGACAGCCAGAGTGAGCAGGTCAAGTACCAGCATGGGTGCAGTGGAGCTGCGTTACTGTAGGGTTTTGCCTGAGCTAATTAGCTCTGCTGAGATGGAGTAACGTTGCAGGGGGTAGTGCACTAAAATGGCTATATAATTTTAAATACGTCACCTGGCTTGTTTATGGCATGGCTCAATGGTGCTGATCTTAGGAAAAAATGTGCTATATGTTTTAGTCTTGGTTCTGCAGACTAACCACACAGAGACTGAATTTGGTTTAAATCAGGTTCTCAGCCCAGCATTAATTTGTCTCATCCTTGGAAAGTTTCATCTTGGTGATATTTTCTGTCTGACTTCTTACCACGGTCTCCACAACATGTCAGAGAAATAGTACAGATGAACTTGTGGGTCCCAAGTTTTGGGATTTGCAGGCTCCTCTGTAGAATTGGTTCTGAAAGTGTTCAGTTCCCCCCCCTAGAAAATTAAATTATGACAAAATCAAAATAATATGCAAAATAATATGTGATGAAATTTTGTTTAGGAAGTCTTTGAAAAGAATTGGACATGTTTCTGCATGCTGTTTGGTATTTCCAGTTTGTTTTTTTTTTTCTATTTTCCAACTGAAAATCTTCAAAATGAAATTTGAAGGGAAGCACTTTGGAATTCATTTTACTTCATAAAAGATAAAATTTTTCTATATCGAATTAGGGGAAAATGTTGAAACTTGAGTTTTTTCACTGGATGAAAAATCTGCTTTGCTCAGATGTGTTCAGCCAGCTGTGCAGTGGTTCACAGGCACAAGAGCAGTTCCCTGACTGTTGGCTGCAGCTTGACCGGTTGGTTAGAGCTTTTCCCAAAGACTTCCCTCAGCTAATTGCACAGTATTTCTGCTGTGTCAGACACTTTCTAGAGTGCCTTTTCTAAAGGTGGCTACTGCAAGGTTTGATTAAAATAAACTCCAAAAAACCCAACCAACCTGCAATCAAAGGTCTGAAAATCTGGACTGGAAATGTGTATGAGATGGGTGTTTTCACACTGTAGTCTGTCCAAGTGTTGCCTGCCTGCCTGGCAGAGTTGCAATTTCTAGAGTCTAGAAATTTAATAAAATAAGGTGTTCATCAAGTATAGCTGTCCAAAAGAGAAAAAAGGGAAAAAACTACAACCCACAAACAACCAGGGGGATTTAAAGGAGAGTCTTTTGGGCACTCAGTCCCCTCAGGAGAACAAGATTTAGTCTTTGGCCAAAGACAGAAAATTACACCAAGAATAAAGCGCAAGTTGACAGCAGACAGTGTGGCAGCTGTATCCACTGCACCATACAATAATGGTTGGTGTTTGAGTAGCCTGATCTTTCCCCCGAAGTATTTTAAGTTCAGCAGGCAGATAGATGGGTGATACACCCTTAAAATGACTTTGCGACACAACACAATGTACATGGTGTTGCAGTGAGACACGGATGAAACCCTGGGCAGTACGGTTCACTGTTGCTGGGATGCTGCTCAGCTGGCACAGCCCCTTCCCTGGCTACCACCATGTTGAATTGTTGACAAATGCATTAAGTTACATGTCTGCTGATGTGCCTGTGTCGCAAGCGTGTGCAACATGTGTGCCTGCCCTCACGGCATGTACAAACAGAAAGTGCCTTAGCAGGGGATCTGCAGTGGGGGCAGAGGGTGGTGGCCGGCAGCCCCTGATGGCTCCCGTGGGGTGATCCGGCAGTCCCAGTCTTGAGGAGAGGGATGGAAGGACCATGTTCCCTGTAGATTTGCGGCATACCCTCATGTGCCATGACTTCTGGTGGGTGCTGCCCCATTATTCTTGATGGTTGCCTTGGGTCTCCCGAATGGGTGTATTCCTCTGGTGCCTTCTTTCTTCATATTGGGGTGTTAACACTGTGTATTGTGTGTTTTCCTGGGGTGTCATGGCTGCAGGCAAATCTGAAGAAGTTCATGGAGTATGTGCAGATGCTAAACGCAGAGAAGGTCTGCAGACTGCTGGAGAAGGGACTGGACCCCAACTTTCATGATCCGGATACTGGAGGTGAGACTGGCTTCTCCAGAGAGGGGAGGATGACAGAGCACAGTTCGGGGAGAAAGTGTCCAGGGGACACAGTGGGAATCTGGGGGAGTGGTTGTTTTTGAGGGGGTGTAGCAAATGATATATTGTCTGAAATGTAAGGTTTGGAACGGAGGGATGTAAGCTGAATTTCTCAGTAGCGTATCTTCTTATGACACTTGGGTCTTGGAAGCATGAAGTTACAGAAGGCTCTTGGGAGAAGGTGGTATGTGTTTGTGTGTGTAAAGATAGAGAGTCTGGGAATACAGTATAAAATGAGAGAGCTCTGGGGCCATGCATCTTTCAGTGGGATTCTGGGGAGGATGAAGCTGTCTCTGGGACTGGCAGGTTGGGCAAATGCAAACGGCTGCCCGAGGATCTCTTCATGAAGCAGTCAGAAGGTTTAAGAAGTATTTTGGGGGTCAAGAAAATAAAATCTTGGCCTCTGGTTTCCTTGATTTTTTTTTTCTTTTTTTTTTTTTCTTTTTCCTATCTATGTGGGCAAAATTGACCCTAGAGAAGTCTGGTCGCTGGAGTGCTGGCTGTTGGGTTGTCTGCAGGCTCCTGGCTGTAAGAACTGAGAATCAGATTCCAGCACATTTTCCTTACTGATGGGGCAGTGAGGGGGGACCTCTCCGCATTTCCCCTGCTGTGAAGTCTCGTAGTCTTGTTCTGAGAGAGGAGTTACTGCTTTTGCTGTTCCTGTTTTAAAGTAATGCAGCTTATTAGTATTTATTATAGAGTTGGACTTCGCTGTGTGATTCATGGGCACGTTTCCAACCCATAAGCAGACCCCAATCTGATGATTAATTTTCTGTGTTTCTGGTTCAGTTGGATGGTTTTTCAGGTTGTTTCTGAAACACTGGCTACTTCTGAAATGTAGTATGTCCAGACTACTTTTCAGCACCACGATCAGGTGGCAGAGTGTGGTGTCATTCACACTATTAACGTCTCTTATCCTCTCAGATAACATGGCTGCATCCGAACTGCTCTTTGGGAACGGCTTCTGCCAGCTCCTGAACTGGGAAGGTGAAAGCTGGTGCAGCCAAACTCTGGCGAGAACCATCTGAACAGCACCTGGGAATTTTTATACTGTTTAATTTGCTGGTGTAGCCACTCTCCCTGAACCTGCCAGAGTGACCTGATGAACAACTGCTCACATGAAAAATAGCTGATAGCATGCAAGTGGGATCACTGTCTGCCGTGTAGCATGTCCAAACAGCTCAGCTCCATGTGGTTTTCATTTTTGCCCAAGACTTTACAAATATTTTGAGGGATCTTCCATTATAAAGAAAGTCCTCCACTCTTCTAAAGCTGATTCAGCTTTCCAGAGTATATTATATTTCAGAGTGCAGCGTGCTGCTTGAAAAGATGCTGTGAGAGTTTTGGATCTGATATGGTTTGAACCCAGATGTTATTTCACAGAAAGGTAGAGGTTTATAGGAGCAGGCTCTTGAGTACTGAAAAGGCTGCGTTAAATATAGAGGGGAAGAAGGAAAAACACCTGACCCAAATAGTTGTTTGGCTCTGGTTCAGAACTGAGGGCAAAACCAGAGTGGGTGCTTTGAGATGTGAAAATAGACTGTTGGAGCAGAGGGAGTCTTGGACACCTCACTTCTGGAGTCCTAATTCTTGTGCAAAAACACTTCATTACTGCCTGTGTTACAATCTGTTTCATGAACGTGAAAGAATGACATAAAACTGCTGTTTGGTATACATAGGTTCCTGGAATTTAAGACCAGATAGAGGTATTGTACCATCTGACCTGGCCTCCTGTATCTTGCAGGGTGCTCTTCACCCTCTGTGTGTGTGTGTGTTCACTAAGCAAAGCTTAAACATGTTTTCCAGAAAGTCATCAATCTTGATTCAGGGAACAGAAGATCCGTGCCTTTCCTTCGTTATTTGGTTAATCACCCTCACTGTTTAAAATTAGTATCTCATTTAAATCTGTGTGCTTCAGCTTCCAGCTGTCGTTATACTTTATCTTCTAGATTAAAAAGCACTTTAGTACCTGGTATGTCTTCACATGAAGGTATTTATACACATGGTAATCAAGTCAACATTCAATCTTCCTTTCCTTAATTAAAGAGAGGCCAAACTCCTCCAGTCTTTCATTTGAAGGTATTTTCTCCAGCTTTCCTGTCATTTTGTGACTTATATGTCAGTACTCCATTTTTGAGAGGTTTTTAAGAATGCGGGTACCAGACGGCCTGCTGTCTGCCTGCGCCACTTGTCACGGGCAGGCACAGCTCTTCCTGCAGGTCCCTGCTCTCCGGCCTCCCGGGGGCGTGCTTGGGAGGGTGAGGGTGATCGCACGTCTCTGGGATGGGACCCCACGTTACAGCCTGCTAGACGGAGGGGTCGGGGGGGTTTCCTTTCCTGTTCCTCCTCCTGTGTTGTGTACTACCCCTGCCTTAACCTGGGGTTGCTTGGCCCATGTCGGCTGAATGAAGTGGAACCACTAAGCGGTTCCTTGCTTTTGAGCTTTGTTTGTTTGGTGGAGGTTGTTTTCCTTCCTGTTGACTTCCCAGGCAGCTGGGGTGGATGATGGAAGAGCATGGCAGGAGTGTGCTGCTCCCCCCCGGGGCCGCCAACCGCAGCAGCGTGGCTGGGGAGGCCCGGCTTGTCCCCCCAGGTGGGAGCATTTCGCCGAGCCATGACCACAGGGTGCAGCTGCTGCAGCCACCCACGGCAGCACGTCTCCTCCCCGATGTGTCACAACTCAAGTGCGTCCTGCCAGGTTTCCATGTCTGTTGTTCTGGTGCTGGGATTGCCCATCCCCAATTGCTTCTAGCACTCTTCCAATCCTTATGGCATCTACAAATCTGATCAGAGATTTGCATTTACTTCAGGATAATTGATGAGGCTCTAGAATAGAGTCAAGTCCAACACCCTGAAGAGCCTCTTCAACACCCACGTGATTGGCCACGTTCCCCAGTGACCACTCTGACTGCTGCTCTTCAGCTGGATTTTTGTTCATTTGGAACATGCCTGACTGACATTTTATACCACTCATTTTTAATGTCATGTAGGACTCAGCCAAGCGTGAGTCCTACATCAATGCAGCTATCTGCATCAGTCAGACTTGTAATTTACCAAGGAAAGGAATTACGTTTGAGTAGGAAGACCTGTTTACTGTAAAGGTTGATTGGGCAATATTAATAATGTAGGTATTCTTTAATGCTGTGTCAATTAAATTCCAAATCAATTTTCCCAGCATTTTCCCAGGATCAGTGTTATTTTTCTGACTTGTAGTTTCATGGATCGTTTTACTTGACCCTTTTTGAACACTGGCCTGACAGCTTTTCTACTGGTCTTTTTGAACGTCCCAATGTTTCAAAATTTATTAAACTTTAACTTTTTTGGGACCAAGAAGATCTTCAGGGAGAAGATAAGGAGGGTGACATACAACACTCACCAGATATAAACAATTTATTCAAACTTGGGTAGCTCATGCCAAAAATCCATATTTGGTAATGGAGAGGAAAATGTATTTCCATAGCAGCAACGTAAAAAATAAATGATTTGTCATTTTGCTCTCTGTATTTATTAGCAATTATACACTATCATTTGCCTAGTGACTGACTGGCTTGCACAGGGGCTTGGAAGTCACTGTGGTATTATCAAATTTAAACAACAGCAGCAAAACCTCTCTCTGATAGTCCTTTGCCAGGCCAAATGTGGATTTCTGTACTCCTATGTCATTTGTTCTTGTTATTATTCTTCACTTTCTAATTTTTGGTTCATATTGACCACTATCTGTTTCATCACATCCTGTTGTTAGAGTTGTCTCTGTGACTGCTGCCATCACTTCACTGCTGACCTGGGAGAGGCACATGGCAGCGGTTCTCTTTGATTTATGGGGTTGTAGTTCTGAGTCACACAGAAATTGTTCTTGAACGCTTCCCCGTTGCCTTTTACTTTTTAATTTTAAACCTCCCACATTTCCTATGATCGATTACCTAATGTAATTTCCCTTGCTTGATTCCCTTAGGAAGCATCAAACATTCACCTGACTAGTTGGGACTTCCTTCTTTCCACGTCATCCCTAGTTGACTAGAGAGTAGTTAGGTATTTAGCAGATTTTTTTTCATTACGTTGAGGTCCAAAGTAGCATTCCCTTGTGTTGGAGTGAAACAGTATCTATACAAAAGTGATCAGTTTTCTCCTTTTTAGAAAATGAAATGAAATTTTATTGCTTGTTGGATGGGACACCCAGCATTTTCCTTCAAGTTGAAGTTGCCCTGATAGTGCAAATGTTAATTTATACAACTTGGAGACAAACACTTAGAAGTTAATGCATTTTTTTTTTTTTTTTTTTAGTTAGTAGTCTGCAACAAAATCTTATGAAGGACCTTTTAACTTATTACTTCAGACGCTAATCCACATGCATTGAAAGTCCTGTTCTGAATAATCAGTGGCCGTATGATAGATGATGGGATTTTAATGTAAACTCTTTCCCTGGTCCTCCTTGCCCACTCAGTACTTTCTCATTCTTGTAACAAGGAGGCATCCTTAATATTCTAAAATGGTGTAATTGTCTGTAGATTTCAGTACTGACAATTATATCACAGTTCATATTACCAGTAAAAGCAGTCCACATCCTTTTTCTTGTCATCCAGCCCCCTAGCATTTTGGAATGAGCAAAGAGGAATTAAAAAAATATAAATCTTCCTCACAGTCTTTGTCAAATGGGTTTGATTACTTCTGACACGCTGCATTTGTGCTGTGTGTCCCTCTTTGGAATCATTTTGCTTGTGTTCTTAGTTTAACATCTTCCGAATCACTCCACCTATTTCTCAGCCAAGATCATTATCTCACCTCTCAGTGGAGTGCGGTTCCCTAAGAATCCTCCAGAACGGGATGGTGTTCTCTAAACCCAACGTTCTCAGTTTTGTTCCCATCATGTGGCTGGTGAGTCCCAGTGTTTTTTGCCTGCTGTCTTCTCTTGCTTGTACGACTGAAGGGATCTTTGGGATAAGCATGTGGGCTTTTCTGTCCTTCAGCTTTCCTTCCATGTCCTTGTGCGCCCTTACTAGCAAATTTCTGCCCTTTAATTTCACAGTTTTGTCTAGCACTAAAGGAAAATTGTGGGCTCTGCTCATCTTCCGTGTTCAGACATGTAAATACAAGTGCTGCTGGATGGTTCCCATTCCCTTGGCCAGACTTCCAGTTTGTGGTGAAGGGCACCCAGACATGTTTTGGCAGCTGGCCTGGAGTCGGTCACCTGGACTGGGCACTTCATGCAAAGGAGTCCAAGACATCAGCGTGGACCTGGCAGGCTCGGTGTGGGTCTTACTGAAAGCAAATAGAGATCATAGAAAGTAAAATATATTTGACTTTTTTTAAAAAAAAACATTTCACTTCTGGCCATAACAGTAATGAATACAGAGTTAGACTAGGAAAGAGAACTGTCTCAAACTACCTTCTCCATCCCTCTTTGATGTACCCATTTTGCTTTGTTTTGGACATGGGTGTTTGTGTAGTAACTGCTTGCTCCTCCTAGCCAGGTTCCTCGCAGAGGTGCTGATCATGGTTGATACTCCTGTTCTGTTGCCCGTCTTGATGCTCTGCTCTCCTGCTTTCTCTGTCTCCCCTGTTCCCTCCCTGCAGATCCTTCTCCTTGGGCTGCCTCGAGGGCTGGCTCCTGAGTCTAGCGGTCCAGCTGTCCTCCCGTAAGTGTTCATATTTCAGATGTTGCACAATGGTGCAAAGTGTCCTTCTGATCCATATCTTTCATATGCAGGACTGGTTCTTCCCCTCTTAGAAAGGAAAGCATGGTGCATCCAGCTTGGCATAGCTCTTCGTGCAGCTGGAATAGATCCATGCCTGAAAAGAAGAAACCATACACCCTATGAAACTTCTCTTTGGCAGTCCCATTTTCAATGGACTTGTTTACTAAACTAGAATTTCCTGAGTTGATGGATGAAAGATGAGGAAGAGGCAGGGACCCTACGCAGCAGAGTGTGAGAACAGCGTTATGGACCGTGTGGTCTCATAACAGTATCACCAGTCAGTCATGCTGGTACAGTTTGGTGCTATGTGTGCGCAGTGTTGTGATACTGCTACACTGTCACTGCGTTGCTGATCCCTGAGGGAAATGCAAGCAGCAATGTTCTCTGTGGTCTCTTCATGGGGCTGCAGCTTGGTGGGTGTCACTGTTGTTGTTGCTTGCCACTTTTGCAGTGCTTGGGGGGAAAATAACGCAAGTGGCCTTGCTGATAGTGGTAGGACCTCAGAATCCTTAAACTGGGACTCTTCCAGATAGACTGTCCAAAGGATAGGGGCCCTGCTATGATGTGGTCATCTCTAGCTCCGTTTATTGTTTCAATGCCTGTAGGGTTTCTTTGGATATATAGCCAAGACACTGAATTTGGAGGCATTGTATGTGGTTGTACTGCCTTTCTGATGAGGTGGAGCTCAGGCAATGAAGGTACATAGCAATTCCCATCAAGGAAAAGTTTCTGGAGTTTATCATGGACTTCTGGTTCCAACTTGCGTCCCTTCTGTTCCTCTGCAAGAAGATAAAATAGTTATCTCAAGTACCTAATTATGCAATTACCCCAAGTTTTGGGAAAAAAAGTGGCTCATTTTTACTGAAAAATGTTAGGCAAGACTTCTGTGAAGAGCTGAGCTAGCATGCTGGGATGGAGGCCCTCCAAGCGTAGGGTAGTGACAAACAGTGGAGGAAGGCTGGGGGAGGCAACCTCTTCAACCAGCACAACTGCAGTTAGAAGAGGATTTTTTAACAAGCCTTCAGAGTGTTCCCATGTAAAATTGCACTGATGTAATTTATGGTATGAATTTTAAAGGCTGCACAAAGATGTGTAGACAGTTATTTTAATATGAATAACTTAAAGTTGGTTTGGAATAGGCTTAACAAATAGCTCTTTTATCAAAATAAATATCTTTGGGCTATTTTTCTTTAGTTTAGCTTCCCCCCCCCCCCCCCCCCCCTTTTTTTTTTAAAGTAAACATCTGTACGCTTGCAGCACATATGGATGGAGCCTTAGGTTAGAATTCTGTGCACAAACCCATGAGGAAAAGCAAGATTAGAAAGGATACTTGCCTCTCTACCTTCTGATAAAGGTCTTAGTATTACAAGAAGCCAACAGTGGTATGCTCAGTGTTAAAAACCCAGCAGCAGTACATGGTGTACAAGTACTGCATCTTTGTGGTGTCTGACTTGTTTAACTAGAGGCCTCTTCCTGTTTCCTATCAAAGCTTTTTTGCTGTTGTTAAGACCCCAGTGCATTTTTATCTGAACTTTAGGGTACTGGGCGGAGAGACAGCAAATTATTTTTCTCAGATTATTTGTTTTCCACTACAAGTTTTCATACTGCCCGTTATGGGAGTATGTTAAGCAGTATGATTGACGCGTGTCAGTTGTGATACTTTTTTGTACCATCTTGTCCTGGGAGAAAATAAATATACATATGTGCAGGATAGCATTTTATTTTGGTGAATGGTAAAGTAAAAATGTAATTGTTATGTGTCCTTCTTGCTCTGTCTTTGTGTTAGCTAAGCCAAGGGTGATGGATGGAAGAATATTTTGTCTAGTAGTTTTATATTCAAGGGGTCTAACCAGGTCTCAGTCTCCAATGGAGGAGCTCTGCTAAAATGAGCATGTCCAGTTGCTGAGGTTAGTCAAAGGAGGAGGCTGTTGGCTTGCCCAAACTGGGAAGGACACTGGGACTTGCCAGACACAGGAAACCTGGGAATGGAGGGAGCTGCTGAGGATGAAGCCAGTGAAGTCTTGTTGCATGACACCATCTCCTTGCCAGTCCCTGCGGAAGCAGAGAAAGGGTGGAGAGAGAAAGGAGAGCATTAATTTAATACTTAATATCCTTGTCCAGAATGGGGAAGAGCCTTGGTGATTTGGACGTTGATTATGCCAAGGCTGAGCTTAGTTCAAGAACTGGTTTCTGTGCCTACAGTTCTGGACAGAACCTGACTGGGTTTGTAGGAGCTGCCTTTTTCATTATGCTTGCTCTTAAAGCTTTACTTGCAGGCTGTGGGGAAGCCTTCCTGTTGAAGCACAGAAGCCTTCAATATGGTTATTGCATCCAAACTCATCTGTGAATCGAGAGGTGCCTGGGAATTACCCTCTGGGACCCCGTGTTCCCTCCAGCTGGCCAGGGAGATCTGCAGATGTGCCCAAGCTTCCCACGGCAAAGCCCCATGGCATGGCAGCCAGCGTTGCTGTGACCTCATCTCTGAGATGAGGAGTAATGCTATGAATGTGGTTTTTTTCCTCTTCTGGGAAGTGGGGAGCTCTTGCAGACCAGGCTGCTGTGCACTCCCTGCATGCAGGGACAGCCCCGAGAGCCAGCGGGAGCCTGGACCGGCACCGTGCAGTGGGGGTAAGAATCACTGGTTGTCATCCCTGCCTCCTGTCCAGCCAGCAATCGTGGAAACCACCTTTTTCCAACTGAATTCAGCAGAAGCGTGCCCAGAGACATTTAGGGACGAAGGCGCAGACTATGTCACCTTACAGGCAGAGGCAGAAGAGCTCATAACATGTCCCCATGGAGCTGAGAGGGTTTGGCAAAGCACAGGGAGGCTGTTTGCCCCCAAAGCCTGTGGGGCAAGGAGGTTTTCTGCCTCTCTGAATGCCAGGTCAGATGGTGATGTGGCCAATGTTAAATACTGAACTAACAGTGTCTTTGCTCCATCCCTTCAGCCCATAGCGATATTCAAGTGTAACAGCCAAAGCAGAGACAGTTACCAGTAATAAATCTTTCTCTGGCACTCCACTTTATGAAGACAGCAATGCCACAAACTTCCATAAATGTTCCCTATTCAGGAGCCATCCCTCATTGCACCATCTCCAGGAAGCCAAAATCTTTTGGATCTTGTGGTTTTGTTTTTTGGCTTTGGTCTTCTTCAGCTTCTCAGGGACGTTTTGAACATCCTTGTTCCACGTCCTCCTGAAACAGTGCTCCTCTTCATCTTTGCCAGGAGATGCCTGCCTGGCCCATCAACCAGGGAATCTGGTAAAACCTGAAACTAAAGAGGTTACAAACACGGGGACGAAACACCCTCTTCCCAAAAGGTCTTAGAGTTTTCTTGCCTACTGCTCTGAATCTCCTTTAAAGACCTGCAAGGGTACTCTTCATGGAGAGAGAAAAGGCCACTTTGCTGCCAAGTCAAGCCTCCTCTCTCCCAGATACTTTGAAAACCTTAGTCTTTCCTTGGTTGGGAATACTTCTGTACTGAATTTTTAACCCAGAGCTTTCAGGTTTATCAGTAAATTGATGGGACTGTGGGCAGGTATCCAACTAAGATTTCAAGAGAAGGCATAAATAAATGATGTTGTTTCCAGTGCTTGGTATTTAGCAGAGATAGAAAAAGCTGCAGAGCACAAGTCCTATTCTTAACTCTCAGCCATCCTTTACAAAATCACTGTAGTAAATCTACTCTCCTTTTAGGCAGAACAGCACTGCTATTAGCAATGCTCTTTTATCCACTGTGTCTCTAGGGATGAGTCTACCAGGGATATTGCAAATAGGCCCTGACACAAAATGCTCCTTTCTGTGTGGCCAGGTCTTCAGCAGCTTGGATAATTACAAACACCATTTATTCTCCTTCCTTGTATGCAAGTGGAGGGGGGGGGGGCACCCGAACCCTTGAGGTTTTAGAAATTCAGCCCTTCAGCAGCTAAAGCCTTCTTCATCCACTCCTGTGCAACACAAGTGTTCCCTTCATCCCCATCTGAAGGCAGTTTGTGACCATTCTGCTGATTTTGAAGCAGTGAATGCATTATTACTGTCTCAAAGACTCTGCAGTATAGATTCCTAATAAAAATGATTCATCCTCTTCTCAGTTTCTGTAACCTTTTCTTCTACCTCTCTTGACCTGGGGAAAAAGTTATCCCTGCAGAAATGATTTGTGGGTCATTATCCATGATCCTATTCAACACAGGAAAAGTAATAGCCTTATCTGCAGCCTGCTAGATTTTCCCGAAAGCAGAGGTCTCCTCTTGCTCATGAACTATTTCTTTTAAAGGAGAGAAGTCATATAACCCTGCCTGAGGTTTAAATTCTAGTGGTTCAGAAGGGGATATATGTGTGTTGTAGATGAGAAGGATGATGCACGTTTGCTCAGTTCATCTGGGCCACCACCACAATACCTGTGCTTAATCTCAGTTTCTCTTTCTAGCATGTGCTGTTCTTTCTTTTCCCAGGACACGCAGCAGCTGCTCTCTGGGACTTGTCATCCAAGTTGTCCATGTTAGGAGGGAAACATTTCCCTTCTGCCATTAGCCCATTTGTATTTCTAACATCAGTGCTAGGTTTGCTGGAGGCACTGGGGGTTTGCAGCCCGGTTACACCAGGGTCCCCTCATGCTTTGTCTGTGCAGGTGTTGCACGCTTGTCCTGTGCTGAATTCTGAACAGAGTAGTTCCCTTGCATGCAGGTAGTGCATGGGACGAGCTCCCTGAGGCCAGATGGACTTCCCTGGTTGGAGGAATGTTCTTCTGCAGAGTTAAATCGTTAATGGACTTCAAATAACACTGGCTGCACTGTAAAATATTCTGTGCTTTGTGGTGCCATCCTCACAGCAGAGCCAACAGGAAGATAAGGCATCGTCACAGCCTCTTCAGCGCAAAACCTGGTATCTTCATTTAAGCTGCTTTTGGGAGTGGTTTTAAGCTGCACTGAGGCAGCTGAAGTGCAGCACATGTTCCCCTTCCCCTGACTCTGCTTCGGTGAGAGGGCAGAGAAGAGCCACGTCTTAAACTGCTGCAGCCCAATTTGCCATTGTTCATGTTTCAGTGCTGCAGGATTGCTGGAAGATATTCTAGGAAAGATTAACTGTCTTTGAAAGGGATTAAAAGAAAAAATTCACAGTTGCTTCCTGCAGGTACATTTTAAGGGTGTAAAAAAAAAATGCTTGAGAAGTTACTGTTATTCTAAAATTAGACCCAAGCCTGAGTGATAGTTTTGGCATGTAGAAAAGAGGAAGGCAATCCTCAATATTTAACATAGGGTGGCAACTGGGGAGCAGCGGGAGAATGAGAGGAAATCATTGCATTTACAAAGTATTCTTGACTGTGTGTAGTGATACAGACTGTAGCCCCAATATGATGTGAGGACAAAGAAAGAGCAGCAGGAATAAGTAATTGGGGAGAAATACTTGCTGTGCATGACAGTGCTTTCTCAACCTTCTGCTTACTGTTAGGAAGAAACCCCTCTGCCCAAGGTGCAGGGAGCTTGCTCCTCCTCTGCTTTGGCTGTGCTGTATCCAGACTGCTACCTGTGGCATAATGCATTCAAGGTACACATGTGCAATTACTTGATTAACAACCTGAATAACTCACATTCATACATATTTTCTCTTGTTTTCAATTTTAGTAGCTGAAAGTTACAGCTGAAAGTGCTGGTTCAGCCAGGAGTTGTGGTTAGAGGGGGGAAGCACTGGATGAAACTCCAATGGCTTGTGATTTGTATAGTTATTGTCCTCAGTTTAAAATCACTTGATCTAGTTGCTTTAAACCTTTTTTTTAAGCAAACTGGTGGCATCTCTTTGAATTGAATGTGCAACTGGAGATTAATGAAAAATGATATGTTTGCATTCAACTGAAATTGGAGATGAAATGTCATCTTGTAATGTTTTCACCTACAGCTGAAAAATACTACGACGGTGTTCTACTTACAGGTGGTATTTGTCATAGGCAGATATTTTCTGTTATTGTATACTATAGGTCTGCACAGGAACACTGTGTAGACAGTAACTCACCTCTCCAGTAGCTTGCATGAAAACTTTCATATCAAGCCTGTTGTCATCTCAACTTGAACAGAGGTTCTCCCTTTTCCTAAATGATAAATTAAATCCTGGAGTAACAGGTGGGTTCTTTTTTTTTAAGTTTGTTGGTTTTTTTGTTTTGTTTTGTTTTGTTTTTTAAATTCTGGTATCAGAGCAGAGAGGTTGTTCCTGCTCCTGTTGGAGCACTAGCTGGGGTTTCTCACCTTCCCTCGCTGCCTTTGCCTTGCCACATGAATTCCAGTTCTTAAGACACCCCTAGAATGTGAGGAGCTGTAGAGAATGCGAGGCTGTAGAGGAGCATCCACACCGTGTGTCACTAGAGGAGCATCCACACCGTGTGACATGGTGACCATCCTCTGAAGTTGTCTCTTTGCTGCCAGCTTCTGGGGTGTGTGTGGATAACACCTGATCCAGAGCCCAGACGGCTGCGTTGGCAGGAGTGGGGATCTCCGTCCAGTTCTGGGTATGGGAGCTCAGGTGTTTTATTCCACAGCGCAGCCTTGTTTTGATTCATTGCTTTCACAGAAGTGACCAGCCTGAGGACTGCCAGAATACCTCTTTTGCAATTAAAACACTAGTGATGCTTTTCATCCTAAGCTTCTTTTAGCGGAACCAAGAGTAAAATGTAGTTACAAGACAAAAACCTAGAGAAAGCACTCCTTTAAGTGGAGCAGAAATGAACTTCTGCAAGCTTTCCTGGACCTGGACCTGCTTCGTGCTGCAGCTGCCAGAGCCGAGTGCTGTCCGGTAGTGTCCTGCTCCAGCGGTGCCCCAGGCTGTGCCACTCTTGCCAGTCAGGCTGCTGGATTGCAAGGGTGCCCCTTCCACAAGGAAATCCTCTGAGAAGTTCGCCCTCTGCTTCCCTACAACCCACTGGTTAAAGGAACAGTCCCACTAGCACCTTTTCAGACCTGGACCGTCTGACCTGCTCCTTCCTCAGGCTCCCGTTCCTCAGACCACCAGTGGTGCTCCCAAGTACAGCTCTCATTTGCTGGCCCCGATTTGCTGATGCAGATTTTGGCTGCAGAATTTAACCCCTCTCAGGAGTCAGGAGCACTGGAGCAGTTGCCATGCACAGCTGGGTGCTGGCTTTGCTATGCAAGCACTTCCCGTTAGAGCAGTTCATTGAGCGTCAGTGGGAGGACTGGTTTCAACCCCACACTGTGGAGCTCGGCTGCCTGACAGCCCAAAGGCAGAGTCCAATCTGCAGCTCCTTCTTATGTCCATTAATGAGTTTCTTATGCTGTGCAACGTGCAATGCGTTGTCTTGCTGGTTCTTGTTTTCTGCTACGGATCTTGTGCACTTATTAGTTAATTACTTTAAGCATATATTTGGATACGCACGTTTCCAAGAATTAACAGAGTGTAATCACTAAAATCTTAGATTAGAGAGTGATTAGATTAGATTTAGTGAGCAAATTGCTAGCTGCAGTTCATTCAGTGCATCTTGAAATGCTCTATTTGGACCTTTCTCAGTCTTCAGGATTCAAGATAACGTGATAGATTTTTCAATTGCATTTGGCATATTAATAACTGAGACTAAAGGAAGATTTGAAGCCTTGTTTTCTGTGTCTTTTGCCTGTTTGAAAAGTTTGTCTCATTTAAACTGAGATATTGAAAAAAGACCAGTGATTTAACTGCCTGTGGAAATGGAGGTAGGTGCCTGGAGCAGGGACTGATGAGTATGGTTTGTAGCAGATACTGAAGTTTCTAGCAGTCTTGAGTTCTTATCACACTGTAAGGGCCAAATATGTGCTCTCAAAATAATTAAAAATATCCATAAATAAGGAAGAGATTTTATAGAAATTATGGTGAAAAAGCAGTAACTGAAAGTCAGTGATAATGACAGAAAGTAAAGCAATGGTATTTGGCACAGAAGATAAGTGATGGTCCTTAAGAGACCATAACTTCACAAGACTCTCCTCTTTAGCTTCCCTTTGCCTTCAGCTGGAGGTGGCCCCAGCTAAAGAGCTGGGGTGTGAGAGCTGTGGAGCTGCACAGCACGTGGTTTTGGTGTTGGTGGAGAGAAGGAGAAAGGCTTCCCTGCCGCAGGAGCTCACCCACGGTCACCTGCTCTTCATCTCCCTTGGTGTGCAGTGGGTGTGTGAATCGTGACCCCTGCACCCCCATCCTGCTTTGGTGGAGGAGCGGACTGTGCTTCCACCGTGGCCACCCAGCTCTTCTGAACCACAGAAACCACAGCCATGTCTCTGTGTGCTCCACCAAGGTCTTCCAAGAACCTCCCCCGGCACCACATCAGCAGTGCATCCATTCGTCTGTTAGTGGTGACAAGTGGTGGCATTTTCCACCGTTTCTTGTGCTGTGCCTGGCACTGCTCTCTCCCAGGGGCTGCGCGTGGTGTGAGAAGGGATGCAGACCATTACCAGTAACCCTCCACCAAACTCTTATCTTCACAGCTGTTGCTGAGCTAAGGAAATATTTCCACTGCTTATTCTTGGGTGATGTTGCTAGTTGTGTAGACACTATTATATTCCCATGTAGTACGTATGTTGTTACAATGGTAATTACCTTCATGTTAAAAATGCATCCTTTATTTTCTAGCTATAAAGCATTGCACCTGTCCTCTGCTAAAGTTTGACATTGGGCAATGAATGCATTAAGCCTTTTTATTTATTATACCATTGACTTTGCCGTATATAACAACATAGAGTGTGTGTGTGTGAACTTTCTTAGAGATTACTTCCTATTTTCTTCCAGATTGTTGTTAAAAATGATTGACAGTATTGAGCTGAGGACAGGTCCTTAGAAGACCCAGCTGTAACTTTTTCATTTACTAGTGATTCCTCTTATTGGTGAACCCATCTTTAATCCTCTTGACAACATTCTTCAGTAATCTTCGTTTTTATATGGTGTCTTGTAGCACAAAACCCAGAGAATTTTAGCAAAGCCACAGAACCTTGTCTGACCTCTGCCTGTCTTGTTTAAAAATTTGGCTAATAGCAATGCTCTAAAATTAATATTTATATGCTTTTTTATTTGTATCTCAAACAATTTTATTATTCTCATTTAAATAGTTATTTCTACTAAACTGAGACATTTTAATTTATGTGCAAATTAGGTACCTTTCTAAAAAATACATGACTCTCTCTCTAGCTGATGGCATCTTATTTTAGCTAGTGCCCGCATTGCTCCATTTGTGGTATGGGGGATTTGGATGTAAGGACCTAGGGATTTGCTTGAGAAAGGAGACTTTTTTTTTGAAGGGGGGTAGTACTGCACTCCAAAGAAAAAAAATTTATTTAATTATAATCAAAATGTTCAGAAAAACATTTTGTCTCTTAAGGAGACTTTAATCATTTTGTATCAAAGAACAGGTTTTTTCCTTCTTTGTGCTATCAAATCAGCCTGTAGATAGGTAAGCAGGGTCCTTTTGCAGCTCAGATCTCCCTAACACGGTCAGGGTAGGACAGAACCCCCCTCCTGTGTCAGCACCATGGCCCCTACCCAAGGAGAGGTCCTTCACACCAGTCCATGCGAGACCCATGGCAGGGTCCTGCAGGCACAGGCAGGCGAGCTGTGCTTCTAGCTTGCACACGTGTCAGGTTAGCATTTGGCTGAGAGGTGGACGCTGAAATCTGGTCCTTGAGGGAAAGGTGTTGGAAGAGGCTTTGCCCCTCCGGCACAGAGGTGCCTTCCTGCATTCTGGAGCTGCACGCACCGATAGAGAGCAGCGGATGTGCATTGGGGCTGCTGCTCCCACCCGAAAAACAAAAGCAGAGGGTGGCTGGGGGTTCGTGGGGGTGCACTGCTGAAGGGTATTTCCATAGTTCTTCCACTGTCTGCTTGAATTATATCCCTAAGTGGAGCAAGTCCTACACACTGGGCAGTCCTGGGAGTCGGTACTGTTTCCTCGTTGGAGCTGGGAGTGAACCAGTTTGTGCAGGCTCTGCTGAGTGACAAGCCAGGCTCCTCAGAGGCAGGGGATGGGGTTGCACAGATGGAGGGGCCTTCCTCCCATTTGGGATGAGTGTTTCAGGTTTGGAGCTTGCTGCTGGTGATGTGAGGCGGTGAGGAACAGCTGTGGGATAGCTGTGCGCAAAGGGGCTCAGGACAGATCTGTGGGTGCTGGTGATGGTGCTGGGGTGCCTAGCTGTGTGTCTCCCCCCAGAACAGCAGCCCCTTCTCCATGCCTTGCTGCAGGGAAAACCGGAATGAGGATACCAATTTTCACCCCCTTCTCCTTCTCCCCTTTGTATAAAGGATGTCTCCAGATAGTGCTTTCCTGCAGTATAAGAGGCAGCAATGGCGTTCCTGCCATTCATTAAACTGCCAGTGCTTTCCTTCCCCTTCTCCTCTGCAGGACTCTCATCAGCACTCAAAAGAAACTGATGGGCAGCCTCCCGCCGGCTCAGACCGTGCATGCATGGTGTTCGGGAAGACCACTGGTGCCTGAGCGGGGCTGGGAGTGGACATGGGGTTTGGTGCAGCTCCCTTGAGGGGAGCAGGGAGTACCCCATTTTGCTGGAGCCTGGGCAGGAGACGTGGCTGAGCGAGAGGCCAGTGGTGCTGTGGGGCCCGCTGACGGAGTGGGTGCTCCCGCAGTTCTCACCCGTCTCTCTCCCGGGACTGTGCAGAGTGTCCCCTGACCGCGGCCGCTCAGCTGGAGCTCAGCGCCGAGATGATCAAGGCACTGCGCAACGGGGGAGCGCACCTGGATTTCCGGACGCGGGAGGGAATGACAGCTCTTCACAAGGCCGTCCGGTGCCGCAACCACGCGGCGCTGCTGGTGAGTCAGGGGAGCCGCTGCGGGGGGCTCTCCCTCCCTGCTGCTCTGTGCCCCGGCACCGGCTCCTCCTCCTACCCCATCCAGGCTGCTGGCAGGGTTATGCCCTCCCTAGGCCAAAGCATCTCTCGCGTTGCTGTCGGGGAGCACAGCCCAGTACAAAAGCGTGGCCTTCACAACGTGAGCCTTGTGCGGAAGACGGGGCGAGCACTGCCTGCTGCTGTGGCTGGAGCATTCCCGGACCCTCTGCGGGGCAGGTTTCCCTAATGCACGGCTGCCTGAAGCCACAGAGCGAGGCAGGCAATTCTCTTGCAGACGCTGCTGGACCTGGGTGCCTCCCCGGACTACAAGGACAGCCGGGGGCTGACGCCACTGTACCACAGTGCCATGGTGGGGGGGGATCCCTACTGCTGCGAGCTCCTGCTGCACGACTATGCCCGGCTTGGCTGCATGGATGAGAACGGCTGGCAGGAGATCCACCAGGTAGGCTGGACGGTGGGACAGGATCTGGATGGGGTGACCGCTGTCCTGCTGCCAATGGAGGGGCTTGACTCATCCCCTCAGGTGCCGCAGGGATGCAGTGTCCTGGTGGGCAGTGGAGGCACTGCTTGGCAGGGGTGGCTGGGACAGCGAGCCAGGCTCCTGCGTGGAGGACTTGCACATGGTGTGCCAGCTGTGGCTCCCATCCGAGGCCAATGCTTAGGCTGTTCTATTCTGGCCTTGGTCAGTAGTGTCTGGGATCCTCCCAGATTATGACTGGCTCATAGGATAGTGCTTTGGGACTCGGCCCAATGCCTGAGGCATCCTGGTTCCAAACCACAGTTGTATCTGTCCCTGTTGTACACATTGACAAGTGGATTTGGCGTAGGGAAGACATGAGCTAGAGGTTAGGGGACCTGAGCTGGCTTTGTGCTTCAAGACTGAGACCCTTTGGAAGAACGGAGTAAGTGCTGGCTTTTCCTAGAGTCCCCTTGTCTTGGACCATTGGGAGGGCAAGTTGTCTTTGGACCCATGGCTTCCTGAAGCACCCAGCTGTGAGGTCTCCGCAGGGTGGATGAGTACTGGCACAGCTAAGGATGAATGCATGAGAATGAAAAAACAAGAGATGCGTGTTTGTGATCTTGTTTCACTGGATATGACTGTCCTTCTTCCTGCCTCCATCCTACCTTGCCTTGGGAGATCTTTGAGGACTGCTGGTCTTGGGATGGACCAGAGAGGAAAATACCACACCATTTAACTAGAGGTGTGGGGCTATTGCCCTCCTCTTTGCCTGCTTGTGCTTCAGGGCTTCTTTTCACTGGATAATTATACAGAGATATCAGAGAGTCTGGAGGAGGGCCTAGTACCAGTATGATACTGATCCCAAATTTGAAATTGGTGTAGAGGTAATTTGTCTGACAAGTATTCAGATGTACGTTGCTTTAAGGAGCAGCAGCGTGTGTGCATGCATGTTTATGGGACTTTTCAGGTTACAAGTCCGGCCTGATTCTACTTTTCTAGCATGGATGAAGCCAGCAGAGGATGTTATGGGATTTATCATCTTCCTGCTGCTGCTTGATTTTCTTTTTCTATTTCTTTTTTCCATTTTGCATTTTGAGCAGGCATGTCGCTATGGGCACGTTCAGCACCTGGAGCATCTTCTCTTCTATGGAGCTGATATGACTGCACAGAATGCCTCAGGAAACACCGCTCTTCATATTTGTGCTCTCTATAACCAGGTACACCTGTGTGATTTGGGGCATGAGAACAAGAAAGTGTAGATGGGGCACCAGCCTGCCTGAGACAGAGAGAGAGAGAGCACAACATTGGGCTGAGGAACCTTCTCATTGCTATTTCTGTTCCCAGACTCAGCAAAGTTCTTCTGAATTGTGTCCATGCTCTGTCCTGAGATGAGGCTGTTTCTGTTTGTAGCACCAGCCTGACTTTGGATTTCTCGAGAGGCAGGTGGCCAGAGAAGAGTCCATGGTTTAATCTGTTCCCATTCCCAAGATGTTTTTACTGATTTGCTGCCTAACACATTCTGTAGTTTTTCCTCTGGTTCCTATTCCTCCTTCACAGCAAGCCCCCATCACTGGTTGGGGGGGAGCAGTTTGCCTGGGTGGAGAGTGCTAATTTGGCCCAGGTGCTCACATTTAATTTGAGACACGCACCTGCATGAGGTGAGGTTTGTTGAGCACATCCTGTGGCTTTCACTCTGCTCTGGGGAAGGTGTGTGGGCTGGGGTCCTGTCCTTTTCACAAATAGCCCTAAATTCTTACTACTAATTTCTGAATTTTGAAGAAGACTGCCCAGGCAACATAGGGCACCATTTCTCTTTTATTTTCTGTGTGGTCACTAACCTCAGTTCAGGAGAAATTGAGGGTGGTGGAAGAGTTGTCTGATCTTGCACACCCACCATTCTCTTTCTGAGATGCAGAGGTCAGTATCTAGGGATTTCTCCTGTAGGTCTTGTTTCTTCTTGGAGATTTTATGTGTTGTATTATGTGTTGTGGTTATAAAGGGAATTTTCAGTTCTGAGGTGTCTATACTTTAAAAATTGAATACTGTTACGTTTTGCAATAGACAGTGGTACATTGAGGCTGATTTGCAGCTTGTTAGGTGGTAGGTATGTTCTGCACATTGAGGACTTGTACCCTGTCCACTGGGGTGGGTGGGTAGAGCAGCATTAAAGAGTAGAGGGGCTCATAAACATGTTGAATTAACATCATTCAAAAACACAGAGCATGCAAAACAAAACCAATAAAAGGCTTTAGGAAATAGCAATACCTGGGAACATGTGGTGGCCACTGTTTCCGTAGCTGTGCTCTTGGGCTGGTGTTTAGGCATGGCCATGGTGCCAGTGCCCCAGAGCCGCACATAGGCGGGTGGACTTGGTCAGCTTGGGGTTTGGGGTGACCAGTTCCTAGGGGTTGAGCATCCTTCCTTGCCCTTGCCAAAGGAGGCTTTCTGAGTGCAATGAAACCATGTGGTTTGCTTCTTTGTTGTCACCAGTCTGCAGTACTAATTGGTTTCTTCCCCTTTCCCCCTTGCTTGCTTTCACAGGAGAGCTGCGCTCGGGTTCTCCTCTTCCGTGGTGCGAGCAAAGAGATTCGCAACTACAACAGCCAGACAGCATTCCAGGTGAGGCAGTGAGCTCCGGTCCCTCCCGCAGAGCTCCTCGTGGCCCCTGGCAAGGGCAGCCTCTGCAAGGTGTCTTGTACACATGTGGGATAAAGCTTAATGGAACAAAACCATTGATTCAGGATGTCTATTCTGACACCAGCTTAATTGCTGGACTAGGAGGGAGGAAAGAGGATGTGTGGTACAGGTGGAAAGGACTGTGAAGGTGATATCTTATGGTGGGAGACTGAAAGAGCTTGGCTTGTCTGGCCATGTGTAATGGAGGCGAAAAGGAGACATTATTGTTGTCTGTAGAAATGTTGCAGTAAATGTTAGAGAAGGAGCAGAATGCTTAGAAATAAAGGACAGTGTTGCCCCCAAAATTAATAAACCTAAACTTGCCATTAATAAACTTAAACTGCAAGTTAGAAGACCTATAGCCACAAGAGGAGTGAAACTCTGCAATAGCTTTCTAATAAAGATGCTGGGTAACACAGGTGGAAAAGGGAAACTTGGTCATTTTGCAGTGTGACTCCTTCCATGAATTTGCAAATCATAGGAAGTGACTACCTGCAGGCTGTAGTTTGTGATGCAGGAGGTCTCTTCCTATCCAAGGTCTGCTTTGCCCTTCTTTTCTGAAGTTTTTGAACTTGGAATAGCCATTCTGCCCGTGCTCTTATTGAAGCACAGTCATTTGCCTGAGGACCTTTCAGAAATGTTGTGACTCAGTGTCCAGCTAATGCTAATCTTCAGGTGTCCCTTGAGAGCAGAGAGTGTCTGTCAGTGTCTTACTCATATACTAGCTTGGGTAGCTGCAGATGAGCTCGCTAATTATTAGCCCTTTAGAAGTGCTTTTTCTCACTTCTCCTTCATTGTTGTTTATAGCCGCTTTAGGCCATGCAGTCTCAAGTGTGACCATGATGATGTCATACAGTCCCTGTGAATGTCATGTGTGGCCCCTGTGAGAAAGATGCCTTATTACAGACACAATTGCTCTCGTGGTATGTGTGTGGCCATGGCTGTTGGAGTGGCACCTCCTGCTGGGGGAGGTCGGCAGGGAATTGCTGGGCAGATGCTCTGCACATGCTGGAAATCTGCCACGCTGGGTCGTGCTGCACCAGTGTTGCCTCCCATGCAGAAGAAGTGGGTATGTCCAGTGAGCCTTCTGTGTCCCAAGGACCTAACTGCACTGAAAAGGCACCAAATCCCTGTGTGGCACGTGTGCCATGAGTACACCGGGGAGCTGAAATGCTCTCTGACCTGACCCGACCACTCCCTGGCAGCCACGGTGAACTGGCTGTGGTTCTCCCTAAACCCCCTGCCGCAAGCTGCTGCAATGGTGCTGTGTTCTGCATGAGGATATTTAAATTAATTTTAAGTATATTTTAATGCAAATTAAGCATACTGTCCTAAAAAGAGTACGCAGAACTTGCGTGTGTACTTACCATGATTGTTTATAGGAATTGGGCAGCTGTGTGGAGATAATTGGTTATGAATCACTTGTGTGTACGGTGTGATGAACTAAAAATGCTTATGTAGTTTCAGGAAATGAATACGTAGCTTATAGTCTTGTTTAAAAGTAATTTCTTTATTAAGACTGAGACCATGTTCCTTGCAAGCTGTGCTACATGTTGGCTTGGATGCTGAGAGGAAAAAGGGCCTTGAAGGTCAAATTGAGCATCCCTATAGGCGGTCTGGTATTTTGTCACGTGCAGGAACTTGAGATTTACGCCATGCAATTAATTTGCCTATTAAGTGATAGTTGTCTGGTTGTAGCTGGTGGTGCCCTGTAGCTGCAAGTGTCATTTGTGTGACTCGGTGTGTGTGCCTGTCTGCAGGGAGGGGAAGCTTGTCCTCCCCTCCACAATGGCCCTGGGGATCGTGGGGTGACTGGCTGCAGTGCTCATGCCCACAAACATGAGTGCCACCGCAGCTTTGCTCTGAGTGACTGGTGTGACCTTGCTAACCACAGCAAATGCTGAAGGATGCCTGAGCTCAGCCCTTGGTGGGTAGCCCTGTTCTCCGTGAATCTGCCTTAGCTCAGACCTTCTATCTGCTCCGTGTTATCTCCTGCCTCAGGAGGTCGGTGGGGAAAGGGCTTGATGTGGCAAGGTCTGCTTTGCCTAGAGGCTGCTGCTCTCCACGGTGCTTTGCTCTGGGGATTGAGGATAGTCCGATTTGCCTGCTCTCTGGTTTAATGTAAAAATGTTTATTTCCAAGTGTCCTGGTTTCAGCTGGGATAGAGTTAATTTTCTTTCTAGTAGCTGGTATAGTGTTATGTTTTGGATTTAGTATGAGAAGAATGTTGATAACACACTGACATTTTCAGTTGTTGCTAAGTAGTGTTTATACTAACTCAAGGATTTTTCAGCTCCTCACGCCCAGCCAGCAAGAAGGCTGGAGGAGCACAAGAAGTTCTCCCAACTTCTGGGACACAGCTGGGACAGCTGACCCAAACTGGCCAAAGGGGTATCCCATACCGTGTGACATCATGTCCAGTATATAAACTGGGGGGAGTTGGCCTGGAGGGGGCGGGGATTGCTGCACGGGAACTAACTGGGCATCATTTGGTGAGTGGTGAGCAATTGCATTGTGCTTTGCTTGTTTTGTATGTTCCAATCCTTTTATTAGTATCGTCATTTTATTATTTTTATTGTTATCATTATTAGTTTCTTCCTTTCTGTTCTATTGAACTGTTCTTATCTCAACCCACGAGTTTTACCTTTTTCCTTCCAATTCTCTCCCCCATCCCACGGGGGGGGATGTGATTGAGTGGCTGTGTGGTGCTTAGTTGCTGGCTACAGTTAAACCATGACACCAGGGAAGGGCTTCTTGCAGGAAACTGCTCCTCCTTTTTGAGATGAGCTGAACTTTTGGAATCAAGAGATGGAGAAAGGGCAATCGTACTGCTTTGGGCATTTGCAGGACATGGGGTGGTGTAGCAGGTGGTGGAGGGAGGCAGATGGCTCCTGCTCTGACTTTGCTTGTGTCCTGCAGAGTCCTAGTGGCTCTTAATGAGGGAAGAATAGTGTTTGTCTCTTCCTTTTTGAAGTAGTGCGACTAATTGGAAGTTTCTGTTCCAGAGAATGAAAACTGTTGTTGGTAATCCACTCTGTTTATTGGCAAATCGAAACCAGAATTTGATACTAGTGTGATGTGCTCCCTTCAGTTCCCAGCTTTCAAAGAGAAACTCTCTGACTCCCTGCTTGGATTGCTTCATGAAGTCACTGTCTGCTGCAAAGTCTGGCACTTTCTCCTGTATTGTCTTTGTGTGGCCATGGTAATGAGGTGCTGCCTTTCTATGATGGAGTTTCAGCACAGCAGAGGAAAGCTGAGCCTGTACGAGGGAGCGTGTGCTGCCCCACAGTTCTGTGGCTGCTGGGAGCTCACCTGAATACCTCTGCTGCTGCATGGCTATTTAGTCAGTTTACTGCACATACCTCCTGTTAATTTGATTGCTACTGTTAATCAGATAGCTTGGTGTCAGTGGCCTGAGATGACTCAAGATAGCAGTAAGTAATTTAGAGGGTTTAGAAGTTGTAATCTACTTGGTTATCTTCCCTGAGGCAAATCAGCACGCTGGTTGCCTGGGGTGGTGTGCCACCTCTTGCTGTACTGAGTTCCTCCTGCCTGACCTCCACTTGGAGCCCAGTGCATGGCTTGTGTGGTGGGGCAGGAGTGCCTGGAGCAGTCTCACCTCTTTGTGGCTGGTAGCAGGTTTCAGGGAGGAGTGCAAGAGCAAGGTGGGTTTATGGTGAGAGTTTTACCAGAGTATCTTCTCAGCTTCTGGCAATCTGCATCCCTGTTTTCCTGAGGCAGGTTTGTTCCTGCATCTCTCTTCAGTTGCTCTTAGCTGGCTTTTCATCCATAAATTGTCTAGGAGTCCCCTGTGCAGATGCAGTCCTTCCCAAAGCTCCCTAGCCTCATCCAAATACGTTCTTCTCACAGAAGGATGGAGATGACATTTTTCGGGTAGGATATTGCATACTCAAAATGCACTGGATGAAAAGAAAGTTGGGGTTTTGGTTGGTTGGTTGGTTTTTTTTCCTTCCAGGTGCTTTAGCAGTATCATTGATCAGAAACAAAGTGCTGGCAAAGCACTAGTTCTCTCTCAAACCTCCTATGTGCCTTGAGGTGCTCACTGACTGGCCTTGGGGTGTTGGCTGCTGGAGCATGCCGTGGGTCAGGAGCCTGCAATGGGAAGGACAGGCACTCATGCCGGGACTGTGAAAACTGGCAGTTGCTGTTGTTGATGTGGTGAACCCACCAACCTATTTAAACAACAGAAAGGTACCCAGCGGAGGACTGGAATGTGTGGACAGGCCCATGGGTAGGCAGTTGTGCAAACCGTGTGAATGGTGGCTGAGTCAGTGGTGTCTGCCCTCCCACCAGTGATTTGTGCTGGATCCCAGGGAGCTGAAATCTTGTATTTGTAAGTTTAAGTTCATGATAGCAACATTAGGCAATGTTTTGTCTCTTGGGAGGGTGAAGACTTGTCTGTAGGTCTTGTTCTTCAAGAGGTGCTTTTTTTATATTGTGATAAGGTTACCCACCATCACTACTTCAGTCTTTCTCTTGCATGGGACTATTGATAGCTCAAAGTCCTCCAGGTCAGCTTGTCTATGGCTTCTTGCAGTTTTTATGAAAGTATTAAAAGCTAGCTGCTGTTCAATTGCAGTATTTTGGGTTTGTCTTTTCCCTTTCCTTAATTTCAGGTTGACAGAGTGACTGCAAAAGAGAAGACCTTTCAAATTCTGTGAATGACAGTGTCCCTCTCTGAGCATATAAATCACATTATTTGACTTGGAAATGAAATTACCTTTGCAAGCTGAACTTCATCAGAATGATGATCCACACCTGGTGTTGTAGACAAACCATGTGAAACAGCCTTCCTGTGTCACACTGGGGTTCGACATCCAGTGTGCAACCCTCTACTCTTGCAAAAGTCACTGTCCTCATGGCTCTAATCCAGCTTGCTATCTATCAAGACCTCCAGGGCCTTTTCTGCTGAAGTACTCCCCAGTCTGTGTCCTTGCTAAAGCTGCTTTTTTCCTGGACACAGGACTTTGCATTTGTCCTTTTTCAGTTTCCTGGGAGTCTTGCTGGCCTATTTCTCCAGCCTGCCCAGGTCCGTCTGGATGGCAGCCCTGCCCTTGTGGATGTTGACCATTCCCCCCGGTTTGGTGTTACCTGCAAACTCCACCTGTCACTGGCTATCGGGTAGAGAATGACCCATTAACAGCCACTCTCTGAGCCTGGCCATCCAACCAGTTTTTTCCCATCTAGCTGTCCACCCATCCATAGTGTAATGTTCTAATTTCTATACAGATAAAGATGAGACATGGAAGGTTCCATCTGTCTTACTTCCCTGTGTTGTCTGAGATAACTGTTGGTTTTCCTACCTCTGTATCAAAGAGGTTGAGCCATCTGTGCTACTCCTGTCCCTCAGCAGTCTGTCTTGTGTGGGGCTGGGGATTTGCTGTCACTGCAGGAACCCTGCTCTCCTCCACATGGAGATTTCTCTGTAAGCAGCAGGAGAATCCTAAAATGCTGCTGTTCGGTAGCAGTACCAGTTTGTTTCTGCTACCTGTGGTGTGCATCTCTTTCCCCATCAGTCCCAGCTGCTCTGTGTGATTGGTGTGAACTGGGTAAGACCCTGCCTTAGCTGTGTTAAGTCCTTTGGTTTCTTATCACCTGGCTAGCCTCTGCCAGTGCATTGATCTTGCTTTCCTTTTCTTCCTTGGTTTTCGTATCTCTTAAGGACTCAATTGTTTTCTTTCTCAGGACCCCAGTAGTCTGATGGGATTAAACCAGGTCACATGCTGGCAACCCTGCATTTTGAACCTCTGGGTCATTTTTTCACCTTTTGTTTTATAGAAGTATCTTTTCCAGTTACCCTTACCCCTGCGTAAAAAGTAGGAGAAGTCCAGGTCCTTATGGTCAGGTCATCACCTGCTTTGCGCTGTATTTTTCAGTGGCCTGTTAGAGATGCCAGCATTTTCCTTCTAAGAAGCATCCAAGTTTTATCTTGTTCACAATGTTAAATTCCCAGTTATTTTTCCCAAACCTAACATCTCTGATGTGGAGTGTGAACTCTGTGTTCTCAATGTCAAGGTGGATCTTCCTAGTCTGGAAAGTTTTGGAGGTTCCTTACGCTGCCCCTGTATGTTCCTGGAAGGTCTGTGGGTCAACCACAATAGCTGTATCACAGGCTTCGCTGTAATTGGCTATAGTGGAGGCTCCAGCCCTAATCAGAGGAGTGCTTTCAGTGCCCAAGTGACTTCAGAATCACTTGTTGAATATCTCCAGCCTTGATATTTCTGGTGTGGACACCTGGAGCTTGGCCCCTACCTTTCCTAGGTGCTGTTTACTGCAGCATCTCAGAGCTGAAGTGGTGTTGGTGGAGCAGTTTGCAGCTGGTGCACACAGGAAGGAATTCAGGACTCCTCTGCAGCAAGGGTGCAGCTGCCTCGGTATCATTCGCAGTACATGCATACATGCAGGCTGGGTGAGAAGTTGCAGTTTCTCAAGCAGCCTCGTCCACGTGCAGGCTTGTTGTGCACCTGCCTTTCCCAGAGCCTGCTGAGGCACTGACTTCTTCCTCTGAGGTGGAAGATGATCTGAAATGACAATGGGCATGCTGTACCTTTTGTGCTCAGTCCTGGAAGGAGAGGGGTGATGGCGATGAGCTTAAGCTCCTGTGGTAGTTCAAAGGGAAACAAAAGGTGTATTGGGGGGTTTCTAGATCACACCTGTGCTTACGTGGGTGTAGAGTCACTGGTAAGTCGTCATTCTTTCTGCACATGGTCTTCCAATCCTCCTTTCCCAGCAGTAACGGAAGATACTTTACCACACCTTCAATGTGCCTTTTCTGGATGGAGGCTTCTCATCTGTGTTTTCCACAAATCATGTTGCTTGGCCAAAGTCAAAGGTGGCTTCTCCCTTGTCTCCTCAGCAACGTTTCTGATGTCCAGGCTGTGGCCTTCAGGGCTGATCCATCAGAGGCCCCAGTGCTGTTGGTGCCTATTAGTATTGCTTCTAATACCAAAATCATGCCATATAAGAAAAACTACTTGTAAAACACAGCTTGGTTGTATGGTGTAACTATTTGTCTCTATTTGATTTCCACTCTGCTTTGGTATAAATGTGTGAGTGTGTTACATTTATAACTTTTACAGCCAATAAAGATGGCTATGAGGACCTATCAAAATGTGAACTTGGCACTGGAAGTTTTTAATTATCAAGAGATAATGATTCAGTGTTATTTATTGGAAAAAATCCCCTCATAATTTTCTTTCATATTGATCTAAAGGTTTGCTTACATATGTGAGCAGGTGACTCTGGTATCAAGCTGAAACTAAACACAGATCGTGATTCTTTCCTGTCAAACTTATATGTCAACAGAGCTATGGGATCTTTTGTGTTAGCTCATCCCAAACATGTCCGATATAGGTTTTAGAAGTGCAGACAAGTTTCTTAATGATCAGTAAATGTCAATTTTGTATAAATTTCTTTGTCCTCTGATACTCATGGTTGAACTTTTCCATTTATACATATACAGGCTTATATGCAGAATGTAAAAATAGTATGCAAGTAGTTGCTTCAAATTTCTTCTAATTTCACTGAAATATAACAGTCAGAGCTGCTACTTTTCTGTCAAAAATTTGTCTATCCTTTAGATTGCTGCATTTTTGTGATATCCCTTCCTCCCCTCCCCTACCAATTCTTCTAAACAGGTTTTTGTGGTAGGTGGCTTTATTGGTTTGGGGTTTGGTTTTGGTTTTGGTTTTTTTGGTAGGTAATCATGCTATAAGTAAACAGAGTTTCTTGTTATGATTAGTACAGGCTTTGTTGATGTAGAGCTGCTCTGGCTGTGGTGCATTCAGTCACTTGTGCTGGCATCTGTAACTGGCAAGACTCACCTTGGCCATGCAAGTCAAGCATGTGTCAGAGGTTTTAGCCTTTAACTTGAGCACTGCAGACGAACATTGGGCTTGACATAAGGAAACCATTGCCTGAGTCAGGGGCAATGTAGGGAGATTGCCTCTCTGCAGAGCTGAGGTGGTGCTTGGGGTTAGTGATGGTCGGGTGGAGGGCAGGGGATGCGCTGGCTGGCAGAGTTGCCCACGGTGCCACTGGGCAGTGGCACAGGGATGGGCAGCAGCATCTCGCGTGGGGAACTGAGGTCCCCCTCTGGGCATGGGTGCAATTCATCCCTCAAATGTGTTGCAGAGCAGGATGTGTGTCTCAGTATCACAGCTTAATTTCTTTCCTAGCTCATGGGGTATAAGGTACTTATAGTTTTGCATGTAAAATTAATAGCATTGTAAAACCGCAGAATTGGAGAGGTGGGGAGGGGCTGCAGAGGTGTCCAGCACCAGCTGTGTGGGAAGTAGTGCCTGTCAGCACGGGCTGCTCAGGGCTGTGGCTGGATGAGTGCTGAGGGTCTCCAAGGCCAGAGACACCACAGCCTCTCGGGGCCCCAGTCTGTGTTCGACCTCCCTCTGGTGAAGGGCTTTTCCTGGCACGAAGGGAGGATGTCCCTGGCCGCAGCTTGTGCCTCTCGTCCCGTCCTGTCACCTCTGAGAGGAGCCTGGCTCCGTCCTCTCTCCCCACCCGTCAGCGAGCCGCAGGCTGCAGTAGGGTCTCCCCTTCACCTTCTCCTCTCTGGGCTGAGCAAACCCCATGCTCAGCCTCTCCTCCAACCTCATGTGCTCCAGCCCCGACCTTCCCGAGGCCCCCACGGGACCCGCCACACTACTTCAATGTCCATCCTGCGCTGGTGATCCCAGTCTGGCCCCAGTATCCCGACAGGTTTCGCCAGAGCTGAGCAGTGGGCAGCAATCCTTGCCCTCGCCCTGTCGGCTGCCCTCGGGCCAGAATGGGCTCATAGCCAGCCACCAGCTGGACTCCGTATGGCCCATCACCACCCTTTGAGCCTGGTGGTCCAGGCAGCTTTCCACCTACTTCGTTGTCCACCTGCCCAAACCATGCCTGTCCCATTTTGCAATAAGTATGCTGCAGGCGACCACACTGAACACCTCCGTAAGCCCAGGGTTGACAACCTTTCCTGTGCTCCCCTTGTTCAGAGCCAGCCGCACCGTTGGCAAAGGCAGTAGAACGGTGGGATTGAGAAGGAACCTGAGAGGTAATTTTTTGGGGCTCCTCTGCCCCTCCCCAGGATCCGCTCTGCCTGAAGGTGTTATGCCTGGTGGTTGCTCACCTGCTCGTGAGCCCCCCTGTGCTGGGCGCTGGCTGCAGCCTCCCGAGGCAGTCTGCTCCTGCGCTTATAGCTGTCTGCACTCTCAGAAAGCATTTTCTGACATCTAACCTGAATCTTTCTTATTGAATTTTAAGCCCATTACTTTTCCATGGTTATTGAGAACAGATTATTTTTGTCCTCGCTGCAGCTGCCTTCTTTCTGTTTTTACAGTCAGATCACCCCTTCCCCACCTGATCTTCTGTTCTCTGGGCTGAATATCCCAGAGCACACAGGCTTTCCTGCAGAGACCTTGAAAGCATAATCCGATCAGTACTATTGATTTACTCTGGATTCTCCCCATATCTTTTATTTAACTCTATTCCTAAAAGTAGCCCTCTCCAGCTGAAACCCAATCTGTTCAGCACAGAGCGGAGGGGTTACATCACATGTGTTGGAGGTGAGGCTGCTAATTGTAAATCCTGGTATGTTTTCCCTTTTCTGCCACAGCGTGACTTTGTTGACTCATTTTCAGCTTGTGATCCTGCATCCCTCAGATCTTCAGCAGGACTGCTGCCTGCTGTCTCCTAGCCCGCGTTTGTGCCTGGTGTTGCAGACTCGCTGAGCCGCCCGGACCGGAGAGACCTGGGGATGTCTCTCCTCCTGCTCAGACAGGCCAGCCCCATGGCTGCTGACGGTGCTCAGGGCCTTTGCCAGTCAGGCTTGGGAAGCCCCCACACCTGGAGCACTCCCACCTTGGGGCTTGTTCTCATACCCAAACATTCTCCTCGTGAAGAGTCTTTTCATTATGCCCAGGCAAAATTTCCCTCATTGCACCTTGTGCCCATTGACTCTTGTTCTTTGTACGCTTGGAGAAGAGGCTGGCTCCAGCTTCTGTAATCCCTGTACATAAACTGTCATGATATTTGTCTCTATTGACTGACTAACACACCCCCCCCCCCCCCCCCCCGGCCCATTTCTTGAGTTTCCAACAATCATTTCAGTTCTAATCCTCTAATGACTTAGCATCTCCTTCCAGCTTGGTCTCATCTAGGAATTTAATAAGCATATTCTGCACTCTGTCATCCAGGTTGCTAATGAAAAAATTGAATAGTACTGGACTTGGGGTAGGGTCCTGTGAAATCCATTTAGCATACATTTTTAGTCTGACAGTCATGAATTAGTTTTCTGATCAGTTTTTCATCACTTGGCAGGAGTTTCAGCTAGATTTAATTTCTGTTGTTTCTGAGAATGTCATATAAGGCTGTCAAAATTTTTGCAGAAGACAGCTATTTGGTATCTCTAGTTTCTTTGCTCCTGACAAAGCCTGGCCTGCTGCCTTCTTTTCCAAGGAATTTGAATCCCTTAAGTTTGGTTTGGTCTTTACAAATTGCTGTTGTCGGTCATCTCTGTTTACTATCTGCTTTGCCCAGCGTTTTTCTGGACAGTAAAATTAAATTGCCTGGTCTATAGAGCAGTGTTCCTTTCCTTGTGCTATGCATTTAAAGCTGGTTGTAGCTTCCCTTCTTTTGCAGGCATCTGAGAACTGTCATGGATGATCAGAGTTTGCTACTAATGCCCGAGATTGCTCTTAGCAGGTTTTTGGCAGCATGACTCAGCTCGTGGTCTGCAGATCTCTGGCGCTTTGTCGAAAAGTAAAGGCGATTCGTAAATTGATTGCAGAACCAGGCACAAAGGCAGAAAATGCCCCCAATACTGTGTGTCACTTCTATGAGGTCCAACTGATCTGCTGATTTGGTGATATTTGCTGCACGATCGCAGCCAATTGTGGAGTAAAAAGCTCAAGCAGAAAGACAGCAAACGCTTTGGCGTTCGTGGTACTAAAGCTTTTCTGCCCCGCCGATGTGCTGGTGCGCTGGATCGGCTCTTGCTGAGAGCGCATTGTAACTTGCTTTCCTGTGGCCCTGCTGTTCTTTGCATACCTTGCTTGTTGTATCCCATTTTGTACCTTGACCTTTCTCAACCTCTTTTGCGTCTGTCACACGTATAATTGGGCCTTACCATACTTTGAATGGTCCTACTTAAATCCTTGAAGATTTACGCTTTGATGTTATCTTAACATACCATTTGTATTGGCTTTTTGGTACAATACAAACAGGTTGTTAGATGTATTTTCTTCAAAGATTTGTGTCTTGTTGCTTTAAAATAGGCATCATGGTCTGAAGTCTGCAATTTGCAGTCATGTTGCCCAGGCAACAGAATATTCTCAAATGGAGCAATTTTGTTAAAGAATGTCTTCAGTTAACTGTGATTTTTCTAATTTAAATTAAATTTTAGCTGACAGTGTTTGGATTTCTGATTTATTAATGACATCATATCTTGTGATGTCATAGAAATTAATAAATTTAATTCTACTTATGTAGTTTATAAGTGTTCAGTGTTAAGAATACTTGGAAGGAAATGATAAAGCTAGTTGATATTTTCCAGTTTAGTTAGCTTAGCAGTAAACTCTTGCTAGCTAGCTGCCATTGTTCCTCAACATGTGTAAAACATAAACAACATCTGCTGTTTGACATGTTTTAAAGACTTAGTCCTAACTAATGCCAAAAATTTTAGCTGATGTGAGAATGTCTATAGCATTATTTTTATTAATAAGCTCCATATTTTTCTTGTCGTCACTACAATGGTAACCTTGTCTTCCTCCATCTGTTCTCTCTTGTCAAACATTTGGATTGTAAGGGTTGTGGGGTTTTGTAAGTGTGTGCAGAGCCTACTGATTTTGCTTTCTAGCTCTACTATAGTAGAAATTAAAATAATTTATGGAGGTGTGGAGTTCCTGTTGGCACTTGGAGTGGTTATTCAACCTGTTATGTATTAAAAATGCAGGACATCTTCCTCAAATTTACTGCATTTGCTATCTGAGTGGGGAAAACATTTTTTTATTTTAGCATTCAAAAGTGTGTTTGTTAACTTTTAACATTACAATTGATTAAAGTTTGGGAGCTCTTAGAAATCTATTACCTGTGCTTAGTCTCTTTGTCCTTAATGGTCAGGTAACATAGTAACCCAGCATCTTCTAACCTTTCTTATACTTCGTATTAATTAAAACCTTGCTTATAATCCAGATTTTAAAAGTGTAGTTTGTGACGAAAATAAACTATTAGTGATTGTAATACCTGTTTGTCTCTTTTTAGAGTGATGATGTTTTCCACAGGTGAGATTGGCACCTCCAGGTTTGACTGTGGAGCTGAGCTGGGTTCAACACCTTTTGGGGTGCTTGGTGACTGTCCCCACCACCTTGCTTCTCCAGATACAGAAGAGGTGTTGCCTCTGCAGCGCTCAGCTTTTCTGATGGGCCAAGTATGTAATAAGCCTTGCTTTTGTATGGGTGACTTCTTTCATTTTTTAATCATCATGTCTCTTTAGGCCTACTAGGAATTACAGGTAAAGCGACCTCCTCCTCTTCCTCCTGAAAATAAAAATTCATTAACCCTCTGGAGTGCAAACTCGGTCTTGATTCAGGGCTGGAAATACTGGTGGGGGGTGCAGGCAAACCCATCCTCCCTGGTCCCGGGGCTGGGACACACGGCTCCATGGGCTCAGCGGGGCTGCTGGGTCTGTGCTTCTCGCACACATGTGGTAGAGTCTGCCACCTCTCTTTGTAAGCTGTTTAATTACCCTCACTGCTAGAAGTCATCTTCTACCTCAGTGTTGCTCTGCACTAATTTAATCATCCTGTTATTAGCTCTTCTGTGTGTTGCAGTAATTGGAAAGCCTCCCCATACCTTAGCACTTACGCACAGTGATCACCTTATCTTCACTGAGAAATAGAATAGTTTGATCTCCTTTAACTTTCACATTTTAAAGGCTTTTACAGCTACTGGATTGCTTTTGTGTCCATCCTACTAACCTTCCTCTGTTCCTATGTTCATCTTGACCTTGGCCCTAGGAGTGACCCAGTACATCCGCATAGGTCCCGCTGCTGCAGCATACAGAGCTCATCACTGCATTCATGCATATTTCTAATTGATACTTTCAATTAGTCTTCATGGCTACCATTATTATTCTGAGAGTTTATGCTGAAGTTTTTCCCTGCTTTGTGTCCCTGCTTTCTGAGATTATTTCACCTCCTTCAGCAAGCGGTGTGCTGTGCCCTCGCTCACAGTCTGGCTGCTCTTGGGCTCACATTCTGCTGCACCAGTGCCCTGTTATCCCACCAGACTTTGTGAGCCTTCAGTTTTACCATCAGCATTGATACCTTAGGCTGGGTGGCCATTGCTAGCACACAGTAGTTGGCTTGGACCAAGAACCTGGGCAATACCATTGAGTAATGTCCTGCTTGATATCTCTATATTAACAAATAAATTTTGAGCAAGATAAATTATATATAACAAATTATACACAGACGCATGTAAATATCTCTCTCTCCTGGACACAATCTAGATATACTGTCATGGAGAAAGGTATATGTGTCATATTGTACATTTCTGGGCACAAATGTCTTGAATGGAGGTCAAGATACCACTTTTTCTACCTACTCTGAGTAGGCAGTCACCTGTGGAAATGTTTGTCAAACCCTATGTTCAGTCAAAGTAGATTTTTCTCAGTGCTTCTCTGTGTGGAGAAAATAAGAAATTTGTTCTTGGGTTTTAATCAATTTTTTTTTGGGGGGAAAGTAAATGTATTTCTTTGTCCTTCCAACAGTGGACTGGTGGGATAATTGATCACCAACTTTTTGTAATACTCTTAAGATTTAAGGTGAGCAAACCCACTTGTGTCAGTCTTTCCTCTGTGGTCAAGAATTCCAAGTGTCTTTTCCAACTTATTGCTTTCAATTTGTTTGCCTCCTTCTTAAAGATCTTTGTCCCGAGACTGGACATATCAGTCCAAATGGATCCTTGCCATCTTGTTAATATCTCCTGGAATTAAATTTGTCTTTATACAGTGTCATCATTTTCTTGACTTGTATTTAGTTTGGGGTTACCACTGTTACCACACATTTTCTGCTTTACGATGCCTCGCTGGTTATTCTCCATATTTATGCACTTGATTTCTCCATTCCAAGTGTAACAGTTTGTACTAGACCTTACTGGGTTTCATCTTTCTGATTTCAGACATCATTGCTTCTGTCAGCCAGACTCATAAACTTGTCAATCAAACTCTCTATATTATGCTTTTTTCTTTTAACAAGATTTACTTTCCCAAAACTAGGGAAATTATCAGTAAAACAAGAATAAAATCTAATTAGAGTCTATGGTGTCAAAACTGGCATAAGGTATGCAGGAGAAAATAATTCAGAAAAGCATTCTAAATGCTAAATATGCATCAGTATTCTTAATGTACCATACATGGCCTCTGTGAAGACTCTACAAAATAAACTAGCCTATTGTGAGTGTAGGTAATGCTTCTTATGCTATATTACTCATAAAATATTGTGATACTTTTGAAAATGTTTCGAATGGTAAGAAAGTTAATCAGATGAGAAAAAGCTGCAGTAGTGAATGAAAAAAAAGATAGGAGTATAAACCCAGATATGGGGAAAAAAAAAGGAGTTGTGAAGCAAAGAGAAGGAAAAAGGTGTGAATAATCATGACTGAAAATATGAAGACAAATTCTGGCTTCTAGGTAGAAAAGAACCAGGAAAGAAACTGGGGGAAAACAGGAAAGCGAGAAAAAGGGGAGTTCATTTTTAACAAAGTTAAAATGGCTTTTTGCTTTGAATGAAATGAGGGAAATGACAGACCACACTTTTCTCCTAGCAGTGTTTCCACTCTAATCTAGAATTTAGCCCTTTCTTGGATAGAATAGAACTTTTTTTATTTTAAGAGAGAGTTTGGTGTGCTCAGATGAAGGTGGGACATGCAGAGAAGTCGCTCCAGCGTGAGTGGCCAGCATCACACAAACCATGGTGCCAGAAGAGCCTGGAGAGGCTGACCATGCTGTAGAGCTGCTGGTGACCTGGGCAAGGGCAGGCGCTGATGCCGCCAGCTGTCCGGAGGGGCTGATGGTGACATGGCAGCTGGTGGTGGGAGAAATGCTCATTTTATCTCCTGTCCCTGGGACTGATGCCAGGCAGCTCAGCCCATAGTTTCTAAGGTCAGTGCTTTTGATAATTTTAAGTGTTTAAAACCACTAACAGTTTTCCTGTTCCCTGGAATTTCTCTAATTTTCCAAGATGCAATATTTCAATGGGTATGGAAAGTTCCTCTACTCCTTTTTTGAAGACCTTCTGTAACTTATCAGGACTTGCCTAATTGAATATTGTGTTTAGCAAATGCTGTCTGCTGTCTTCCTTTGTTATAGCTGGGAGGCTTCTGTTCTGTACACCCTGTCATCTGGGAAGGGTGCATTTTCCCATTCCTACTAAGCACCTGCCTTCTTACTTATTCTGTGTTGCTGTCTATAATTGTATTATCTGTGTCCATGATGGGCTCAGGGCAGACCTGTGCCTTTTCTTCTTTGTGATAGATTTAAAATGTTTTTTCCTGGTAGTCTACTGGTTTATTTAGCTTCTCTTATCAATCATAATATAGTTGGGCACTGGGCTTCCCATTACTGGAGTAAAAGATTGCAGACTATGAGAAGACTATCTGGCCATGAATGATTTTCTGTCATTGTGTAACAGGCTGGAAGTTGTTTTTTCTAAGAGGCGAGCGTGGGCCCGCTCACAGAGTGAGTGCATGTGCCAAATGAGAAGTGCTCCAGCCTTGCTGCCCTGCACAGGACGCGTGGCATCCAGAGGTATAAGCCTGGGTGCTGCTCCAGGCACAGGGCTGTCTGCTTACCAGGCAGCAGCTTTCATTTGCCTGATGAACTTTTTTTTTTTTTTTTTTAATTTACCTACTCTCTCAAGGCTTTCTTCTTACCCTTATTTGATTTGATTTGTTTTCTCTCTCTTTTCATTTGAAGCTTGTCTTGTAAAAATTGATCAGGTTTCTGGCCTCCTGGCTCCCTCCCACTCCTCCTCCAGTCTTCAGTGTGAAACTGATCTAATTCTGAGTCAGATGCCATCTCAGCTTTGATTATCCAGATGAAGTTGCTGACTTGAAATCTTCCCTGACCTGCAGCAGTCACACTCCAGTTACAGATGTTATACAAAAGTCTCTGCTTTGCATAGGAAGCCCTGCATTTCCCCATCCTTCAGGCTGAGTCTGGTAGCTCTCGGGAGGTCTGCCAGACCCATCTCTAATTCTGGTGGTAAGGACTGTTCTGGACACAGATCTACACTCGGTCCAGTCCCTTGAAAGCATCCTTCAGTGCTGGCTGGACCAGAGACTAAACTGACCAACTCTTCCCACAGAAGACTGGCCAGTTCTCTCTACCCTGTTCTGCCCTCTCTAGATAGCACGATCTATCATGATGCCATCTGAACACGGCAGAAAAGAAATATCCTCACTGATACGTCTCCCCTCTCTCCTGTGTCTGCAGTACCCTTTTCCCAGGCACTGACCACCCATGGACCTTGCGTTCAGCTCCCTGTGACAAGTAATCATGACTTGAATTTTTAAGGCATGCTTTGTGGCACTGGGAGGTTTCTGTGCAGATGCCATCATGGCTGTGGCCGAGTCTGTCATTCTTCCCTTGCAGAATCTTTTTGTGAACTTTCAGGTGATGCTACCAGCCCACCTTTGGTCTCTACGGGAAGCTGAAGCTCATTTCCAGAGCCTTTCTGCAGCACAAAAAATGCATGGAAATTGTGATCTCCAGGACATCATGCTTGGCAGCCTGTGTGGCTGCCCAGCACGCTGCTGCCATGGCCTGCAAGAGTCATAGCAGGGTGTAGGGGAGGTGATACCTCCATGCCAGGGCTGCTGGTGGTGCTGCTACCAGTACTTCTTGGTTAACACACCACTGTTCTTATAGCCTGTTCTGATGGTTATCAAGCCTGCTGGAATGGAAAAGTCAGTCCTGAAAGAGGTGAGATTCACTCCTCAGAGCCTGGAGGTCACATTTCTCCTCCTCCAGCTCAAAGGCTTCCTCAGCATAATGGATTCAAGGTACCTTCTTAAGGTTTGTTCCAGCTTCTCAGAAGCATTTAGAGTTCAGAACACCCTGCTCCCTTTGATGGAGGAGGTTACAGTATCATCTGCCTCTCTTTAGGATAGTTTTGTGATGCATCTCATTAGCAGAATCATGTTTTTCCAGTAACTCCATGTGCCTCATCTGAAAATTCTGAGAAAGTTCTCTGTCTCAGCCTATAGCTCACTGGTTGCAGCTGTGGACACTTTTTTTCCTCATACACTTTTACATCTATCTATTGTCTGATGCAGACTATTTGCAGATACTCCTTGTAGGCTTAGTGGCAGAATGTTAGTCTAGCTGCCTGGCTAAAGTACTTCTTCTAAATCAAGGGTTTGGGGTGTGTGGTCCATAGGGAAAAAATACTCATTTGCTATATAGACCATGGACTGCAAGCTGGGTGTTTCCAGGAAGTACTGGATCTGCTGCGTACACATTGCATGGCTGGTTTGCAGGCACAGAGGGCATTTGGGATGTGTTTGTCCCACATCAGCTGTGCAGCTCACGCACAGGAGGTCTGTCTATTGCTTCCAGGAAGTGTTGGGTCTACAGCATAGTCATACAGTGACTGACCCCAGTGACACTCCCTGAAAGCATCAGACTAGCTGCATCTGCAATGTAATGGCAGCACACATTGCTGTGAACGTATCTAGAGTTTCTGCTCATATGGCAGCCCAGATGGAGTTGCCGTATGTGAGCAGTAGGATTGACCTAGTAGGATTGCCAGATTTCTGGAAATCTAGAACAAATATAGAACATGCTTAAAGTCTGCCTGGCCAAGTAAAGGTAGGCAACTTTGAAAAAGGTCCAGACTTATAGCAGTGCTACCTGATTAAATAAAGGGTGGTGATTAAAAAGAATTCTTCTGCTCTCTTGTTATCTGGGATAATGGAGAGAGGTAGAAGATTATCAGCAATGGAAAACCTCAATAATTGGAGAAGCCTTAGGTAAAGTGATACAAAAATTGTTGACAACAGAGTCTGGCGTGTTGACAGATGCTTCTCAGGGTCTGAGAAGAACTGAGTAGCTTGAATGTGTTATGACACTAAATTGGCTGCCTGCACCCTACCTAATAAGCCCTTTACATTCTTCTTCCACAGAAGGTCTGCTCCATTCTTGCCCAGCAGCACTGCTGATGATTGCTTCCTTCTCACCCCATCATCTCCTAGAGCCACTGCTACTGCATCTCACCTGCCTCCCTCATGGCTCTGCTCCTGCCTTTGCACCCCCTAGCCATCACTGCTCCTGATGCCTTTTGCACACATAGGACGATAACAGTGGAGTTCTGGATTTCTGTAATTGTTGCAGTCTGCAACTGAGAAATACCTCTGAGAGCATGGCATGCTTTAATACGGAGCAAACAACCTGGAGCTTTCTCTGATTCAGAAAGAGTCTTTCACTTCCCAGACTAGAGGTTCCAGTGGGTGGGGGTATGTACTTTTTCAGGTATGAAAATGCATGAACGTACCAGCGTTTTCAGAGCCACTCTGGCATAGAATCATAGAATGGTTTGGGTTGGAAGGGACCTTAAAGATCGCCTAGCTCCAACCCTGCTGCTGTGGTCAGGGACACCTTCCACTAGACCAGGTTGCTCAAAGCCCCATCCAACCTGACCTTGAACACTTCCAGGGATGGGGCAGCCACAGCTTCTCTGGGCAACCTGTTCCAGTGCCTCACCACCGTCACAGGGAAGAACTTCCTTACATCTAATCTAAATCTACCCTCTTTCAGTTTAAAGCCCTTACCCCTTGTCCTATCACTACATGCCCTTGTAAAAAGTCGCTCCCCAGCTTTCCTGTAGGCCCCTTTTAGGTACTGGCAGGCTGCTGTAAGGTCTCCCCAGAGCCTTCTCTTCTCCAGGCTGAACAAAGCCAACTCTTGCAGCCTGTCCTCACAGGAGAGGTGCTCCAGCCCTTTGGTCATCTTCATGGGCGTCTGCTCAGTGTTCTTCTGACCTTCATCCAGGTAATTCCCTTGTGAAGGTATCATCAAAACAGAAACTCCTGCCACTGAATTTGATCCCTTTGCCTCTTTCTCTTTCTTTTTCTTCCCACTTCGTGAAGATCCTTATCAGCTTTTATGTCAACTGGATGCTTCCCTCAGCTCAGATGCATATGGCTAGGAGTCTGTGACTCATAGCTAGTTGATATGTGTTGCTACTCTTTTGTCTCCCAGTTCCCCACTCTCCTTCTCTTTGAGACCTTTACCAGGTGATGTCTCTAGTGGTGGCAGCCTGTCTGTGAGCTATGCATGCCAGAGGACTCGTCCCTTCCTCATCACAGGGGAATGGTGCTTTACCGTGGATATTTTCAGGACCAAAGAGCAAATAATGGTGGAAATCCACCTTGGACCTAGCAGTGTCCGTACGTGTGAGGAGAAGTTCAAGGTGATTGTACCCACTGTCATACTGTTGTTGTACCAGGAAAGTGACTCCATTTTTTTTAATCTCCAGGATAGCTATTCTTCACAATTCCCATGTAAAATACCACGTTGCAGGTTGGCCAGGACTCTTATCCCTGGAGATACTCCTACCTGAGCTCTCCACAGGACCACTGAGATGCTGGCCGTGCCAGCAGGACTGTCAAATTAGGTTGCATACCCCTTTGTGCTGTGGTTTGTCCTTTCTCGGAAAAACTGCAGGACTGAGAGCTGGAGCCCCCGTCGTGTCCTGCCGGAAAGTCTGAGCAGGCGTGCCGGCTGGGACTCACACAGTGCCTGGGTGCCTATGGAGTGCAGGCAGCTGCAGGGTTTGTTACCCCTGCCAGAGAGGGCTGCTGCCTGGGGAGGGGAGAGCCGTCATCTCTCCCGGAGGTGGTTTCTGTGCAGATCCATGTCTGCAGCACGTGGAGGACAAGGGCTGGTGACAGCGGGTGCAGAGGGGCCGTGGGGTTTGGTCTTCAGGGCTCCTTTCCTGTCTGCCCATAGCCCGGAGGTACCTCCACTGTGCTCCTGCTCGTGGTGGATCAGTTCCTCATGTAACATAAGCTTGTCCTCTTCCTTGTCAGAGCACTTTGACCCTAGCCCTTTGAGATACCTTTTGGAGCTGAGAAACATGATGTCTTCCCATAGCTCAGCACATCCATCTGAGATCCATCTTCGCTCTCTGTCATACGTCACAACTCAGTGCAAGGAGATAACAGATCCTTTAATATGAGTATATAGCGACAATTCAGAACAAGAAAAATTATATATTATTATAAAAGCAGGCCCAGGATGAAAACCCAGTTAAGTGCCATGGTTTAAAGTTGTTTAACCAGTCTCTGCATATCTTTGATTTATGTTTGGTGGCAAACAAGTGACTGCACACCTCTGTGAGTAACCTGTGCTAGGTGGAGTGAGGAGGTGGCAGCCCCGGTGAGCTGTGCTGATGGCCTAGACAGCATAGAGATGAGTTCCTTTGGTTTCTCCTCTGTAGAGACTGGACACCCTCTGTGTGGTTTGAGGGCTGGGTTAGTGGATAGCTGACATGATACTGCTCCCACTGACACGATGTGCAGCAGCAGTTTGTAGATGGCCCCTCCCGTACAATTGCACCTTGGCACACTGTTGCTGCATTTGTGGTGAATCCTCATGGGTTGTTACCTAGGCTCTGTGCCAGCCTGTGTCGCCAAGAGGGTAGGAGGGGCTGGGGGATCTTCTCATGGTTTCATGCAGTGTAGTGGGCTTTTTCTTTTTTTTTTGGCGGGGGAATGTTTGCATAGTACTGTTATACACAGAACCTGATCTAACCAATCTCAGAGCTATGATTCTTACCAGGAATATTTAAATCATCGTTCTGTTTTCTGCTGTTAACTTTTAAGACCTTATAAGCACACTGACATTAGATGCTGCACAGCCTGTTCAGATGGCCCTCCTTCTTCTTTTAGAAATTACTGAGTTTGCCTAAAAAGATAAAAATAGGCAAATTGCTGTTAGATGAAAAAGCATTGTCACTTTGATATCATGCTATGGAGTGACTCAAGGTGTTACAGCATTTTAGAAACTAACCCTGTGCCAGAGCCATAATACAATTGTATGTCTTGTGCAGCCTGAACGCGGATTTTCATTGCTCTGTCTGTGACATGCGGAAGGACAGAATCTACATTCGTAACATCAGGGCAAGACATGATGAAAAATGCCCTTTGCACAATGTCTGCTGTCTCTGTGACATCACCAGGATAAGTAGCTTGGCTGTGATGTTAAGACAGCATTCCTATGTGGGACATCTGGCTTATTGCTTGAAATTAGATCATTTATCTTCTGTGGGAAAGTCAGAGCATTTTTTCTGGTAGTCACCAATTCCTCCCACTTTGGTGTACAAGCACTAAAATTGCTAGCTGTGAAATATTAAAAAAAAAGTTTTTAGGAGTTTCCATCCGTGAGACTTCCTTTTCTTGTTTATCTGTCCTCAAAAAGCTATTGGTTTTAACTTAGACCATATCAGTGAACTCCGCTATCGTGCAGTCTTTCAAACGGTTTCATCAGTGCAACTGCATGCAGCAAAGCGGTGCTGGGGCAGGAGCGAGCAGGTGGGCACAGGAATGCCATCAGTGGTTTCATAGCTGGGGGAGCCGGTGTGCCGGGAAGCACCAGCTGAGGTGACAATGCAATATGTGAAACCCTTTAATCTCCTTTGTTTTTTCCAGATTGGACTGAAAAATGTAACCAGCAGGGCTCTTCTCCCTTCCTAGGGATTTATGTGAGATTACGTTCTTACCAGACTTCTTATCCAGTTTGTTTCTTCTCACCTTTCCTGGAAGTCGTAGTACTTCCAAGGCAAGGAGAGAGGGAGCTTCTGTTGCCTGTAGCATCAGCTGTCCTGGCACAGAGACCTCCCGTGGGGTGGTGGGTGCAGTGGTGGGAGACCTCCACCTCTTGCAGCCAGACCTGGAAGGACACCCGGCGTACGGGCAATGGCAGGAGCTGCTCCACATACATTCACCATACATTTGGGGAAGTATTCCCGAGACATATGTCTAATGAGACTCATAATTTGTACTTTGAATTTGGATTTTTCACAGAGATGGTGTACCATATGTTAATTGTTTGTTTGAGGAACTTTGAAGTTCAAATGCTTTTTCTAAATTCTCCTTTCCAGTCTTTTGTCAGTTTGGTTATTTTTGCTGTCAGATTTCCCCAAATTCAGGTCATTTGCCCTTCTGTACAAAAGCTTTCTTTGCTCAAAGAATGTGACCTTTGGGAGAGCAGACCTTATAAATGTGGAGATATATATATAAGGAGAGACAGAGAAAGATTGCAATTTGAAGCAAGCTTGGGGGAAAACAGAGATTCTTGCTCGATTTTCTCTGCTACTGTGGCCTAATTTCCCAAACGCAGAAGGAAGGTTTCCATTCTTTCAGCCATCACTGATTGCTTCCAGCTCCAGCTGAGGAGTAGAGCATGAATTCTGGGCCTCAGAAAATGAAAAAAAAATATTTCACATAAACATTGTTGAGCTGAGGATAGTAAGATGATTTCTGCTGATAAAGGATCATAGTAGAGAGGTGTGCATGCTGTACTGAGTCACCAAGTTAAATATATCCCTTCATCACAAGTTAGTGGTAAAATGCAAATGAACCTCGTATTTCTAAAAGCTGTTCTTGTAGGAGGGCAGGGAAACGTTTAACAGCTGGAGCTGCCAGTATTGCTCTTGACTTTGTCAGTGTCTGGGAGGGTTTGGTTTCTGCTGCCTGCCTGATCAAATATGTTCTTCTCAAATACCAACCCTAACTTAAAAAGAAAAAGGTGTATGGGGCGGTGATGGTCCCAGCATGGACAGGCAAAACCTGCAGCTGTATCTCAGCCTGTTCTTACATGTGTTTTCATGTTCTGAGCAGCAGCGCTTTGTTTTCACTCAGACTCAGCTTGATCCAGCTGTTTCTCATTCCCAAATCAGCTGTTCTTCACTGCTGAGTGAGGCCACTCTCCTAAGAGGCTTAGCAGTGACTGGGGCGACTGGGTGTGCTGGAAAGGGTAGGAAGGGCAGAGGTGGCTGTGGTTCGTGGGGGCATTGAACGTAGGACTCAATTAGTTCAGTCCAGAGCAGTTCATCCAGTTTAATTTCGCAAGGACCAGTGATGGATTTTGTGTGCTTCTACCCATCTCACTGTGGTTCTTTCACGTGTTAAAAGAATTCTTTTGCACTTTGTTCTGAAAATGTTGGATTGTTCTTCCTTACTAGCTGTGATGTGGTGCTGTTTTGGGGTTTTCTTCCCAAATATGTAAGAAATCAACAAAGAGTTCAAGTGATGTTGGTAGTCTATTGGTTGAAGTCTTCAGGAGAGTAGTACTTCAGTCTCTTTCCTCTTACACGTGTTAACCTACCTTCGTGTAGACTGTTGGTGTTCTGCAGTTCTCCAGGATGTGAGCATCTGTAGAAGCAGTTCCTGGAGCAAGACAGATGAGTTTTGTCTGTCTGTTTTGCTGGCAGGCCCATGTTCAGCTTCCCTGCTTTTCTTCTTCCTTTGAGTTCTTCAGGATTCTTCCTGTGGAGAGAAACCACAGAATCGGGTGGTGGGCAAAGCAATATTTAATGTTGGTCTAAAATGCTGTGGCTTTACTGGGGCAAGCTGCTGCTGCAGTTTTCTGAGTGGGAGCAGTTCCTTGGCCAGCACAGCCTGGAGCAAGCCCGAGTTAGTCCTGTGGACCGTTCGGGTGAGACATGGAGGGAGCTCAGTTGCCGGTAAGTCACCTTTCATCGGCTAACTAGGATTCAGTGAAAAGCTTCAGGCTGGAGAACATCTTGCCAGTACCTGGAAGACCTAAGATTAATTCCTAGCTGGTGTTAGGCATATCACCACGAAGCTCTGAGGAGAGGGGAATGGTTATCTCCAAGCTATTCACCACCCTCTTGTTGCACAAGCCATGGACATACGCTCTCCCTGCAGTGTCGAGAGTGTATTTTCACCTTGGGGTTACTGACTGGATGAGCTGAGGCAGAACAATTGTTGGCTCTGCCTCCCCCATGGAAAGCAGCTGTTATTAGTCCATATGGCGTAATCTGTGCAAGCGAGCACAGGATCGGTGCTGTTCAGAGCCGCTCAACTGTCTTCCCTCCGTCTCTTTTTCAGGTGGCCATCATTGCAGGAAATTTTGAATTGGCTGAAATCATCAAAACCCACAAAGAATCCGATGTTGGTGAGTTTGATCTTTCTTCTTCCCCCTTTTCTCCCTTTTTAATCTTGCTGTAGAGCCCAGGGCTATGTTAGTGTGGGTCTGTTAACTGGTGGTTTCCTGGCGCTGCCTGCAGTGGTCAGTGGAAGCTGCAGCCTACAGCTCGTTCTGGGTCTTGGGAGTTGCGGGACAGATCCGTTTTCCTCCTGGGGCCATCAGTATCCAGTCTGTTTGTTCAGTCCAGTGTTTGCTTATGACTGCTGAGATTGCCAAGCTAAAGAATTAGCCAAACCATTAGTCTGGAGTAGCTCTGAAAAGCTCTTCTGTAAAATCCCTTGCCTTTTTTTCTCTATTTGCATCCTTGAAGCCATTTCATACTAGAAATCCTCTCCTGCTAAGGCTATTAACTGGGCATGGTGCAAGGAGGAGACGTCCTCTGTCTTAGCAGTGATAATGGTTATGGAGCTGCCCCAGCCTGAAGCTCCTGTAAGTAAAAGAAGTGAAGTAACAGCCATTCTGGTTGTACTTGCTTCCTTATGGAGGAATATTTTTGGATTTTCTGGTCAACCTTTTTCCTTGCAGCATCTCTTCTGTCCTTCTGTGGTGTAGATATTATCATGTGATATATTATAAGCCATGCAAAACTGAGTTTTAGGTCACATTTAAAATCAACAGGTTTTGAATGCTTGAATTATTCTGAGCATTTTATTGGTCCAGAGCCCTCTAGAGCAATGGAGGAACCAGTGCAAAGAGTTAATTCTCACTGTGTGTGCCTCCACAGAAGGTACAGAGTCATCTGGTCAGTGGATGAAAAAAGACTTGTGGAGTTTGAAACAGCCTTGGTTCTTGGAAGTGGCTGTGAATCTAGAAGCCTGGGCTGCAAGACATCTTTTATCACTTCTTCTCTCAGCTAGCTATTGCTGATAGTTATAAACAACTGCTGAGAATTTGTGGGAAGGTGTAAGAGTCAGAAAGGATATGGGGAAAAGCCTGGAAATTCCTTATAATGATATCAGTGACAGTGCTCACAAGAAAGCCACCCTATTAATTCAGGAGGAAAGTGACTGTTTTTTCTGTGAGAGGAGTTTTGGACTAGATGACCTCCAAAGGTCCCTTCCAGCCTAAATTCTTTTATGATTGAATCTGAATCTGTGATTGACTGGCTCAATTATTTTTATTGAAAAAGTGTAAGGAAGAAGGGCATGAAAACTGTCAGGTAGAATGAATTGTTCATGTTTTAGATATGGCTGTTTATATAAAATAGGTCAGGTAACAGTTGCAAACTAATCATACGCAAACCAGCAGGTCCAGATGGTATCCACCTGGGGTCAAGGGAACTGGCAGTGAACTTCCCAAGCAAGGAGAAATTGTTTTTTGAAGTTCATTAAGGACTGAGAGGTGTGAATGTCTGACTGGAGGAGAGAAAACTGGCATTATTTGGGATGGGGAAGGGGCGGTCCTTGGTCTGGCCTTTTGTTTGATAGTTCTATCAGAACAGTTGAAGAAATACTGAAACTGAGAATCTGCTAGGAAAGGGCAGCATAAGGCAGCATTGTAAGTGATAGCTCTTGGAGAAATCTTCTTGAGTTCCCCATATTAGGCTGCACTTGTCTGGCTGTGAGACAATAATTGGTGGCTCCCACCATCAGAAATATTCGGAGAGAACCTGCTGTGTTAAGGCTGTGGGAGGAAGGATGGTTAGCAGCAGCTTTCGCTCTGTTCTGCAGGATGTCCCTTAGCATGTAGCTGTACTTCCAGGCTCTTGGAGCATTCATCAGTGTTTCTGTCTGGATCTGGAGTGCTCCTCTGAGGTGGAGCTGGCGGTCCCCACTTGCTGTGCTTTGTCCTACAATGTAGAGCAAGCCCAGAGGGTGTGAACTGTATTTCTTTCAGGCAAAAAGAACCCAGAAGCTGTTCCAGAAAAACACCTGATGTGCTCCATCTACTGACAGGCATTCAGCCCATGGGACTAGCCAGAGTCAACACAGTTTGTGGGGTGCCCAGGGTGGATGCTGGGTGGTCAGTGACAGCTGTTTACAGCCCACTGCCCTGCAGGACTTCTTGTGCAGGCTTTGCTGTGGTTCCCTGTGCGCAGGTCTCCGTCCCTTCAGTCGGTTCAGATACTGAGAGCCGCTTGTTTCATCACAGCCACCAGCACTGGGGCTGAAGAAGGTCGGAGTGGAAGGCTGCAAATCTGGGGAGGGAGAACATGTTCTTATGAGTAGGACATGTTTGCAGAGACTGTGGAATTGGGCTGTTCCATAATTTCCTTTTTTTCTCTCCTTATTCTCATGTTTTGTTGATCTGCAGACAGAGAATGCCATGAATGGCAACTGCTGTGCTTTATTTTTGTGGTTAGACCTGCGAGGTTGGATCACGAGGACTTGTCAATGCCACCGTGGACCCTCTGTGGCACATCCTGGTGCTTGTTGGTCAGTGCACCTGTACAGGAATGGTTCTGCAGAGCAGTGAGGGCAGTCCTAACCCCCCTTCCTAGGGTAGGGCTGCAGAGCCTGGTCTCTGAGCGCTCCAGGCAGATCTGGAGATGTTCTCAGTTAAGCATGTTTACTGGCAGAGCCTTGGGAAAGTACCCAGGCCACCTACTGTAGCAACCTGGAGTTGGTTTGTAGGGGCTGTAAAGGGAGGGCTCACTCCATGGTGGTCCTGAGCCAGGTGTCTAGTTCCCAGCACAGCCCCTAGAGATGCCAGTGGAAAAAGGCTGCATGTTGGGCAGGAACAACAGGAGGTGGTCAGTGGGAAACAATGCAAATGGGATTGTGTCTGAACCTCGGGGCCTCTCTGGAGTGCCACTGCCTGCCTCCTGGCATTTCACATTGGCATTCAAGTCTTAAATCCACATCGATATTTTATCAGTCAAATGTGTAATTCCACTCAATAAAATGAGATGTGCACCACATTACCTGTTTTTCGTTAAAACATTTGTAGTGGTGTTAACTACACATTTTTTTTTTATCAGTTGATCCTGTGCCAGCTGCTCAATAATCTTCATGATCCATCTTTTTGGGAAGTTTTCTTAGCCTGCAAGTTTTAAAGTATTTGGTTTAGCTAATTAGTAGCTGTCTCTGCTTTGTCATCATGATGACACAAATGCCTCGTACTGCTTCTTTTAGGATATACTTCTGCATCTACAGAGGGACCCAAAAGTTTTTTTTTGAAGTTGCCTCCATTTTACAAACTACTTGTTTTTCTTCAATGTTCATAGCTCCCCTTAACAATTTTGAGTGTATTGTAACTTCATTGATTTCAATTATTTTCCATAATTGCAGAATAAATAGATACTGCAGTACTACTTGATGTCTTCAGTTTGCCACTATTGTCCAAATAGGCATTTAACAATAGACGCTTTGTTTCATAATTGTGGTTTTATAACTTTTTCTTTGTTTGCTAATTTTTTAAAAACTCCTGGTATTCATTCATGTTTTCTCTCCCTACGTGAAAGTAGATCTGGAGGAATAATACAACATTAGTTCAATACTGAGAGATTAGCCTTAAGCATTACACGTATGTAAGACTGGTTGGGACTGTCTTCCCTTTTCTTACACTGAATATAATCAGGTCATGATTCATGGTCACTAAGCAACCACCAACTTCAAGTCAAAGGAATTAATTCATTATCAGTCATGACGAAGCCCAAAACAGTTACCCCATATTACGTGGAATACGTTTTTGTTGGAGAATGATGATCCGCAGCTCTGTATGAGATCACCAGCATTTGTTTGCCACACTGAAGTGCACCATAACAACATTTGTTTTCCTTACGTGTACAGGCAGGGGTGGGGAGTAACTCATCCCTCAGTGACCCCGTGGTGGTCTCTGCTTTTGGGATGTGTTAGTCTCTTGCCCCGCGTCTGCTTGAGATCCTACACCCCTGGTGTACCGCTAGCTCTGTGTGGGCAGTATTGCACCATGACCGTCCTCTCTCCTGCTACTTTGGAGTGGATTTTTTTCAAGGTATTTAGGCATATGAAGACATAGATTGGACATAGCATAGGTCAGAAAATTACCTGGTCACTGAACTCCTTATTAGGTGTCCATCCCAGGCAGAAAGATGATAAGCAGTGCATACCCAGTTGCATGTGGTCACGTTCACTAGTCCCTTCTCTGTGTGAGCTGGCACTGAGGTATTAATTCAGAGCATGACATACTAGGAAGATTCCATGAGGCTTTGGGTGTTGAATTATCAGTTGTTGCTAAGAAATCTCAGCTTTATGAGATTTCATAGTTCAAACCAAAGAATAAGTTATTTCTCATTAATGAGGGTGTCCTGGAGCCAACCAAAGATCAGTGTCTCCTTGTCCTTCGGGTGTCCTCCTTATCTGAAGCCTGTTGCAGGTATGTCCATGCTCTGCAAAGCTATCTGTCAGAAACTGTCTGTGGGAGCTCAGTCTGGGATTACCCAGCGTGTGAAAAATCTAACGTCTTCCAGTGCTACTGATTCTTCAAGTTCTCCCCTATGAATAGAAGAAACCCACCCCAAAGTATTTAAAAGACAGCGTTTTGCTTCCTTAGGATACTATGACTTCATACCACTTGTTGCTAAGATCCAATAACTTGTTCATAATATTCACAGTCCATGAAACATTTTTCCTTTCATGAAGTAAAAGTGATGCTGTTTCAGATATTTGACCATCCACGTTGCACTGGTCTGAACCTCTTCTGGCTCTACTACTTCTTTTTTTGAGATGGGGGATTTCTATGGTGGCACAGGGATGTCTGCTTTGCTTTCTGTATTTTTGTAATGGTATCCTATGTTTGAATAGTATTTCTAACCACTACCGAGCTCAGAGAGAACTTGTTCTATGCCATTCTACAGTGTAGCTCCAAGAAAATCTCACACGGACGTGTATGACAAGCAGAAGTAGAGGTTATGACATTTATTCTTCCTTTCTAACCTTTCTCCTTGATCCCTTCTCAGAGAAATTTTTGGAAAGTGCTAAATGAGTAGATGTTGAAAAACTTTGTATGGAAGCCATAAATGAGTTCTTGTATGACGGAAAACTTTATTCCTTTTTGTCCGATTGTGTCAAACTTCCTGGAATGTGTAACAAACGCGGATGTTCTTTCTGAACTTACTTTGTTTATAAGAATGGTTGGAAATCTGCAAGTTGGCAGTGGTGAAGAGGTGAGATGGAGAACGATAGCTTTCTATGTGCCCTTCTTTCTTGTGTGCCTTCTACGAAGACTTTTTTTGCTCGCTGTTGTCAGACAATATTAAGCTACATGAGGCCTTGGTCTGACCAGTCCAGCAGTTCATAAGAAAGGGTATGGTTCTCTGCAAAAAGTGCAGTAAAATATGATGGGACAACTGAACAGCTCCTGGGTCCTGCCAGAAGTTGCTCTTCAGTTACAGCAGGGTAGAGGTGGGTTTCATAGTCTTCTTGGCACAGCAAATTCAGTGGTCCAGACTAGGGACATTCCACAGCAGAAGTCATAGGATGGTCATAGAACATAGATATTCTGCAGAAAATCACTCCTGGCTGGGAAGACTGAGCTGTATTTGGTGGCAGTACTGGTTTGGGAACAGAGTTAAAATTTGGGCTGGGTAAAGTCGAATCTTAGAGTTTATTTGTATATTGGGCATGTAGTTGAGAACAGCAGCTCCTCATGCTGTGGTTTCCCCTCTCTGAGGAGAAGGGATGCCTGCACCTCGTGGTGCTGCTCAGACATCTGCACCTCACGGGGAGACTTGTTTCTCCATGGTGAAATGCTGTCAGCTGTTGATCCTTCATTTTCACCCAAGACTGGCTAGGGGACTGTTGTGGGATGCTGTGAGCCTGCCTCCAGGATACTCCTCCTGTCCTCATCTCTGTGAAAGCTCTTCGCCACCCCTTTTGCAGGGGATGTGGTCAGTCCACCAGTGACCGTAGGCCTGCTCAAGGATGACCTCACAGGAGAAATCTATTTTTTCATTGTGAGTTTGAAAAATTCCTCAAAAAGCTACTGATGGAATAATAAATTTTTAAGACCAGAGTGACCAGTATTGTCATCTTGTGACAAAACCAGTAATGCTTGCACAAGTCTATGCAAACTTTTGCTCAAGAACTCTTTCCCACTATACAAATATGACTGTGACTGTGTCACCTTGGCACACCATGAATAGTTTCTGTTTTGTTATTTTCTTAATATAGATCAGGTTGACCAGCTTCTGAACCATTGCATAGCTTTATTTTGAGCACTTGCTGTTTTTTAACATTATTTTTGGAAATGTGGGCTGAATTTAGATGCATTTTTCCATAATAACCTTATGGATGAACAGGCGATGCTACCCTTTTCAGGGTTGATATATCTGTTGGTTATGTTAGCTTTTCTGCTCACTATATTGGTCTGGGATTCTGTCCTCAGCTGGTTTGTGTCAGGAGGCTTGTTTCAGTCTCACTGCTTTTCAAGGAACAGTTCTATGTTGTACAACCTCCATTTGTGTTCCCCAGATGCTCATCTTGTATCAGGCTGTGATGAAGTGTGTTGAGATGATCCTGTCTTATCAAATGCCGGAGAATTCACTGTGTTGATACCCTTTCTTGTATGTCATAGAATCACAGAACGGTTTGGGTTGGAATGGACCTTTAAAGATCATCCAGTCCAACCCCCCTGCCATGGGCAGGGAGATCTTCCACTAGACCAGGTTGCTCAAAGCCCCATCCAACCTGACCTTGGACACTTCCAGGGATGGAGCATCCACAACTTCTCTGGGAAACCTGTTCCAGTGTCTTACCACCTTCATCATAAAATATTTCTTTCTTGCGTCCAATCTAAATCTACCCGTGTTCACCAATGACATTTGACCAATGTCATTGCACCAGTCATTGCATCCACCTATACTTTTATTGCCAATGATCTGTATTTTTTCTAAGTCATTGATAAAGACAAAATATAAATACTACTGTGCTAAGAACTGACTGGGTAATATTGGAAACATTTCCAACTGTTGTTCTCCATTAACAATTCATTATTGTGTCTGTTAAAATGTGCTCTGGTAATTTGTCCAGTGGTAGCATGTAATCAGAATATCATAGGGTCAACACTTTTCACCCAAGCTTGTGATGTCAGCAGGTATTTTTGTCAGTGAAATTTGAGCTCTTAAAGCCATCCTGGCTGATATAAATTAAATTCTTATTTCTTTTTCTTAATTTATAAGTGTCCTGTTTCAGTTTTTCCAAGCTTTTCCTAGAAATAATATGAAGCTAAGCTCTGTACGGTTATTGGAATCATTCCACTGACCCTTTCAAAGCTGCCTCCCCATCTCTGGAGCTTTTGAAGGAGTATTATAAATATAGGCCAGCGACTCAGTGAGCTGTATTGCAAATTCTTTTGAACTCTGCTGCAGAAGCCTTCGACCTGCTAATCTAAATGTACATAACTGAACAAGTGTTGGTTACTGCTATCCTTGGAATTGTGGGGGAAGTTTTAAATGCTCCATTTTGGTCTTGGGTGCATTTTTTTGCCGGTACAGAGGTATTTATAGGAATTATCTTCAAAGACAGATCAGAAACAGTCATTAGATTTTTTCTGATTTTCTGTTATCATCATTGTTAATTTAATTGCGTGCCGCCTGTAACAGCTCTGAGCAGTTGTTAGGAGTACGTCTGGGAGATCTAGCAATGGCTTGATATAGTCCAAGAAGGACCCTCGATGTGCTGAATGTAACAAGGTGAAACAGAGGAATGAAAAATGCACCAAACTCTTGCAAGGAAAAATTTCCAGTGCTGAGATGCATCAGGCTGATGGATTTTGTCTGAAGATAAAGGCTGAAAATCTCATCTCGGAGTACCACTCACAGGTGAATTGCCAGCACACCTGAGAATGCTTGTAGGGGAAAACTAGCAAGTTTAATTAATGTGTACTTCTAGCAGTTTCAATTCAAATTTTACAAATGCAGAGTAAAACCTGTTTCCAGCTGTGAAGGGCTGGCACTGAGCAGGACGAGGCGAGGGACCTGCATTCAGGTGAAGGAGTGAGGAGGGGCAGGTGGGAGAGGAGGGGGGTGGCTCTGAGGGAAGGTGTGAAGATCGGTAGCTGAGAGGCAAATGGAGATGGCTGGAGAAATGGAGGATGATTTTTTTTTTAATTAAAAGAAAATATAATGAGGCTATAGTTCCTTTCAGTGGACTGCTGCTCAGTACTGAGGTAAATTACCAGCTCCCTCTTTGGAGCTGAGAGGTTCTGGTCTGCCTCATCATCTTATCCTTTTCCTTTAGTTTTCATTCCTAGAAAAAAAATACCTGGAAGGTCTCTTGGAGTAGCCTCTCTCTTCTGCATGGGAGAGAAGCCTGGGCATAATCTGCTCTGTGCCGCATGAGGGGAGATGCTATGCGCCTTCTCCAGTTTGCTTTGTAATTTTCCACTATTAAAATGTAAATGTGGCCTCTCAGCTTGGAACTGTGGAGACATTTGCACTCTGCGTGCTTTTGCTCTTTTACATGAATATTTAACATTGAGCCAGCCAATCTAAATAACCTCCGAGTGTTGATTACACTTTGGTTCATTAGACTGCAGCTTGGGGTTGTTTGGAGCATGGTCCAGGTGCCGCCCAGGCGCCTGTGCAGCATCTCGGGGCTGGGAACTCCTCTGGGAGCCCTGGCTGCATCCTGCTTCCACTGCACCTGAGGGGCGAGAGGCATTTTTGAGTCAAGAGCCATGTGTTTCCCGTTCTGGAGGGCAGAAAGCAAATGCGGGAGCATCAGATGAACCAGGCTGGCTGGGGCATGGTTGTGCTGCTTCGAGCAGCGCTGTCATGGTAACTGAAGTGATTCATATTGCTGCAAGAAACCCAGTAAACATACTTTGATTAAACTCTTGAGAAGGTATAGAAAAGAATCTTCAAAGCTGATCGTATGAACTGCACAAATTTTTTTTTTCTTTATTGCTCTCACTTCCCTCCCTTCCCCACTGGGGACAGTGGATCTGGGGGGATGGGGAGAGGAAACCTTTGTCAGAAGTGGCTATCTGGCAGCAGCCTAGAACTATCCTGTTTCTGGCACCTGGTGGCTGGACTTCTGGCTCAGTGGTTTATTATTATTATTACTGTTATTATTATTACGTGTTTCAGGCAGGTTGAGGAGCAGTGAGAAGCCGGCTGCGCAGCCCGCAGGGCTGGCTGAAGCGTGCCTCGGGACTCTGATGGTGGTTTGGGGCATTGCAGCATGCCAGAGAACCACTGAGCATCCTGGCAAGGATTTCACCTGCCAAACCAAGGCAGATCAGGTCTTCCCATTATAAATTAGTGTTATGAGTAAACCGCCTGTACAAAACCTGAGTGTCCCTGTTGAGGTTTAGCACATCAGACCCCAGCTGGGGAGCAGCTCTTTGGGTCTCAGGCCAGGTCCAAGGTTTCTTCCTGCCACCCTGTCCCTTCTCTGAGGCTGGGGGACGAGGACCTGTGTCCTGGCTGGGTGCTTCGCTCCCCCAGCCTGTGGGGGACGTTGACCGTGTCCCCCTGCCTCCACTGGGCTGGCTGCCCTGGCTCTGGCTGGGGACCACGCTCCCTGGGGAGGAAACCTGCCCTCTCAGAGCCTTGTTCCCAAACCTCTCGACTGGTTCTGAGGGGCCTGAGGACACAGGTAGCCAGACCGCACTGCTTCCCTGTCTGCTGTTAGCTTGTGGGGGCTTCTGGAACACCCCGCTGTGTGCACCCCATCTTACTCTTTCCTTGCTGGCTCTTGCCCTGGCGGTCCCTGCCCCCTCCCTGGCTGGAAACCCCAGCGCTGCGGCCAACTGCGGTTCCCTCTGCGGTTCCCTGGCACTACGACAGAGCTCTGCTGGTCTCGGCTCCCAGCCCAAGGTGGGTCTTGTCCACCAGTCCACCTTGCTCCTGCATGTTTTCCCACCCCTAACTTGCATGGCTCTGGTTTTCACTGACCCAGAATAAAAATACTCTTGCACAGTTATTAATTGGTTTTATTTTGCTGCCTGTGCTTTCCAGGAGGCTGACGAGTTGAGATGGTGGGCTGGTCTGATGCCTGGGGGCTGCCACCCAGCACAGGTGGGGCATGCAGTTGGAGGGGACGAGGGGGGTGCCTCCATCTTGTGGCATTGGGAAGCTGTTGGATGAGACACATCTCGTGTCCTGCAACAGATCCCCAGCCTGCTGGGAGCCCTCCCCAGCCCTCCCTTTCAGCTGCCTTCTTTCTGGCAAGGAGCATTATTTCAGTCCTTCGTCCTGCTGTGACAACGGCTGCCAGGGGATGGGGCAGGGTCCCATCTCGGTGAACAAGCTGGGGCTCGCACAGAGATGCAACGGGGAGAGCGGCATGAAAGAAACCTTGCTCAATGTCCTTCTGAACAGAAGACTAAGCTCTCTGTAAAGCTGAGGGTAACCTAATTTTTGGCTGGATGAAGCCACTCTGCTGTGCTGGAGGGGGTTGGCCCTTAGAGTTAGAGCCAGCGGAGCAGGTGGGACCATGGCATCCTTGCTGGCATGGTGCAGGAGCTGGGCGCTGGCTGTCCTGCAGGGCAGCACGGGCAGAGGGGAGCTCCTCATACATTTTTAAGATAATCAGTGGGCCTGGTATTGTTGCACGTTCTGGAGAGTGGGATGGATGTAGCTACACAAATGTAATTTGGCTGTTGTGAGCACGTGGCTGGTTTGTGTGTTGTTCTCTCTTAAGGAACCAGGGCTTCTGAAGCATGGTGCTCAAAACAGTTATAGTTAATTCAACGCTTTCAACCTTAGTAGGAAGTTCTTGTCTTTCATTTGTTTCCCTCAGAACAGCAGAGGGTTTCCCCAAGGCTTTTGTTTTTGAACACATGATGTTCCCCCAGGGAGAGAAGTAAACAGCAAATCACAGTTTAGGGTTGTTGGTCCATTGCTTACCTCTCCTAGGAAAGGCCAATTTGAAAACTTCAATAAGAGGATGCCTAGAGGGCTCCAGCATTGAGCCAGGCTCTGCTGTCAGTGCAGACTGCAGTCGTCCTTTGCCCACGTCGCTGTCCTGTGTATGCGGTAGCCTCGATTTTCTGTCTGCTGCGGTCCCTGGACATGTTCCTGCTGCCTTTGCTGTCCTTGTGACTGTGCCAAATGCTGACCTTCTGCTGGACTTTCTCATGCAAATAAGTGCGCCCATAGCATGCTTCAACATAAAACCTCCTCCACCGGTTCCTCTTTTGCTTCAGGATCTGTTTTATGGATTTGCCCCAGCCTATATCCCATGTGATGGGGTTATCTCTCCTGTCCTTTTTGCCACCTGGCCGTGGCACAGACAGTCTTCTCTTCCACATTAATGCCACATGCATCAGTTTTCATCTCCCTTGCCATCTCCATCTCATTGCATATCATGTCTGAGAACACAGTTGTATCTCTCTGAATATATCTAATTTCTGTTGTGAGACCAGACCCAGGCTTGTGCTGTATCTGCATGGCAGAGCTTCCAGACTGCCTGGACATAAATCTGTGCTTAGATGAGGGCTTTGGGGATGCTCTGGAGTATCTGGGGAGTGCAGTGCTATATTGCTCACACAAGCGGTAGCTGTATTCCTCTGACTGCCCTTCTGTGAAGCTGCCTGGATATCTGCTCATCAACCTTCTTGGTGAAAACCAGACTGTCATTTCTAGCTCTCTAACCTCTGTGTAGAAACATCTGATCTTGGTCCAGTTGCCTTCCTGGCTGTACAGTGGCCCTGAAATGGCCCTGAGGCAGTCCAGGCACCAGAAGCTAAGCACTGAAGTCGGGGCAGGCAAGGTTTCCATCATCTGTACCTCTGCTCTCAGACTCCTGACAGCTTTGCCGAGTCCCCCCTGAGCTTTCTGTATGTGCCAGGGTAGACATCCTGGGTCCTTGGCTGCAGCTGCTTAGGTCAGGAGATGTCCGAGCATGTTTGGACATCTGAGAGCCTAGGGAACTTTGCAATCTAAATGTGTATCAGCTGAAAGTCTGTTCTCCTGTGACAGTGCTGGAAAGCAGGTTTTTTCACTCATTTCTGGGACTCATGTGACTCCCATGTGCCTAAATCCCACTTTGGCAAATGAAAGAGGTGGAATCCCACCTCATGTGAGGTTGCTGTGCGCTGGGGGCTAAATTGAAATTACACAGACGGTGCAGGCACATCCTGTCTTTCAAGAGGCTGCCTTTGCAGCTATAATACCATCCTCTTAATATGCTTATGGAATGAAATACTCAGGAAACTTTGGCTTTACAACCTGTTATGTGACCTGGATGCCTTCTCGTTTACTCCTGTAAATGCTGTGTTATGTTGTCCTTCAGGGACTCTTATATTTGATGTTATGATGAGTGGATTAGTGAGTAGCAGAGTGGTCCTGGGCTGCTTTCTCCAGCCTCTCTGCTCTTCCTCTCTGGTGTGAATCTGAGACAGAGGTTGTGTTTTTCTTTGTTTTTAAGGTAGACGCTATAATTTTGGTGTTGGTAGGGAGCACTTTGAATATATAAGGTGATGACTGCTCTCGCGTAGAGTGTGGAAATGAGCGACCAGGTGATTTATTTGACAGGCTAAATTAAAGCACTTGCCCTGACCTCTGTCAAGAATCATAAAGTACCTTGCCTTTTACCAGTGAGTCCTTGAGCAACCTGTTTGTGTCTCATTGCCTAATAATTGGTGCTTACTGTGAATGTCTTGCCATGAACCGTGCCAATCTTCTCCCTCTGAACCTGACCTTGACCCATTTGACACCTTCCTGGTGTGAAGTCTGTGCAGTGGGGAGAGCAGGGACTGGACAGGATTACTGCTTTTCAGTTAAGCTAAGGCAACCAGGAGCAGAGAAGATCTAGCACAGACCAAAAGGATCTCCTGCCTGGTGCCCTTCTTTTTTCCCTTGCGAGGTTGTTGTGGTTTAACTCTATCCCAGCTGAAACCAGGACAGAGGTAAATCTCTGCTTTTTTTTTTTTTTTTTTTTGCTTTTTTTTTTTTTTTTTGCTTTTTTCCTTTTCTTTTGTCAGCTTGGTAAAAACAGCTCGCCAATAGGATTATTGTACAGTAAGCTGGTATATGATCAGTTCAATATACAGTTATGGGGTTTTTTCCTAAGCAATTAATATCAAGAAACTAATAATTAATTTATAAAGCACCCTAAAGCAAGCCCAGACCAAATCCTGCTGTCTGAAGTTTTCATCGTTGCACTCTTGTTTTTCGATTTCTTTCTTTCTTGGTTTGGTATCAAGACCAATGGTGCTGAGCCCAGTCATGCATGGAAGAGCGATGAACCAGAGCAGTACCTCAGCGTGGGTCTGGCTGTAGTTCTGGTGCTTTGAGTGGCCCTTTTTACCTCCTTGTAGTAATGGATGTGCACGGCGGGGCACAGCATGGACTCTGCCTGAGCAGCTGGTGCGGAGCATGGGTGTCACTGGTCATCTGCAAAGGGCTGACTGCTGCTCCTACCTTCTCCCAGGATGGGGGGAAGAATGGTCCAGGCAGATATTTCTAGATCTTGAATTTTTTCTTGCTGAATATTTCCTGTTTACCAAAATTCTCATACAGTGTGGACCCAGACTTGGATTTCTCCAGCTGAGACAGTGCCTACTGATGGAGCACTGCTGACAGCATCTCTCTGGGGCGTGGCTGCTCCGCAGCTTAGACGTAACAGGCTCAGATTGACTCTGTTCTGGCAGAACAACACTGAGCTCGTGTTTGGTTGACGCTATGAGCTCACAGCCTTTCTCAAGCTACAATCCTCGTGATCACTTGGTTTCACCTATGGTGTTGGTCCCTGGAGCACACCATGGATGTACTCACTTGACCAGTATGTGCCTTGGCCTTTGGTTTGGAAAGGTATTCAGGCACTGACTGATGTGCTTTTATCACTCAGCAGCATTCGGCACTTTTACTGGAAGTAATTCTGTACTTTTTTCCAAGAACCATCTTAAAGTTACTGATTTGGCTTGGTTTGAAAACAGCTCTTCGAGACTAGCAAATTCCTTGTGTTTCCAGTGACTATTTCCAATTTCTAATAATTTTTAGATCTGCCAATTACCATGACTTACATCCATTTAGTATTTGCTTCTCTTTTTTTAAAGATGTTTTCTATGAGACATGTCTCCTGGAGATCTATCATATGTCTGGATGATACATGAACTCGGGTCAACAGCCCCAGTCAACCAAACCTGTTCAGCTTTGCCTGTGAAATGGTTCTAGCTAGCCGTGACTGCAGCTTCCTCTCCAGCATGTTGTGTTGGTAGGACAGGCTGTCCATCAGCATCCTGTGTGCTGCAGTCCTGCAATCTCCCAGGCATTCACTCCACAGCGTGTTTTACCCCAGGGACTGCATCACATCCACGGCCCAGGCTTTGCTTCTTTCCATCTGACATCCCTCCTTGCCTGTGGCCACTGGCTGACCATTTTGACCCATTTTTCCTGTTGGGGTGGCCTGGACGTGGGGTGCTGGCAGCACCAAGAGTGCAGGCAGGTGGCTGGCAGCAGGAGGTTGGGAGCCGGGCTGATCCGCCACAGGGAGCGCGGACGCTGCCAGCAGAAATTCCCCCACCACGTGGTTGAAACTCGGGAGAGAACAAATGCATCGTGTTGCTATGACAACAGGAAGATTTACAGCAGCCTGAAATTCTTGTACTTTGAACCTAAAATATTCCTTGGAAAAATATTCTGAGTGCAGCCACACAGCACAGCTGGGATGTGCCTTCAGGGTGGTTTGGTCAAGGATGACACAGGTCCGAGGCCTCGCTCAATGTCAGGCAGCGTCCTGCCCGGCTGCTCCCATCCTCTGCAGCCCCTGGGAGGTGGCCACTGGAGTGTGTCCACGGCTCCTGTGCCCTTGTGCAAGTTGCTGTGGGAGGGGTGGCCTTGGAAGGGTGAAGACAGGGGAGTCTTGAATGCGGATGGGTTGAGAGGTCCCCTGTTAGCAGGATCACACCGCTTCTGAGTGTGCCATTGAGCAGGAGCGCAGGAGACCTCTGCATCCTTTACCTGTCCCCTTGCTTTTGCCACTACGTTTGCACCAGAAATGGGCTGGATGTTGCCACATGTCAGACAAACTTTAAGCACATTAAGGTTCATGATGGAAATGGATTCATTAAACAAAATCTAGGAAAATACATCTTTCCTGACCTGAGGTCTGCAGTGCTGTGGCTCCGCAGCAGAGCCCTGTTCCCCTGTGACCACGTCACATTTCCCGTTTCCACTCTTTCTCCCTCTGCAGAGCTGCAGGCAGAGGAAGGAGTTTGCATCTTCAGGTGCCTTCGTGAGGTCTGTTTCTTCTGCATGCTCCTGAGGGTAGAGGTAGAGGGCAGGCAGTAGCTGGTATTTTATTCTGTGCATTGTATTTTCTAGGCTTGTGCTTGACATGTGCCTGAAGCTATATATTTAGGCCTTCTGTGCCTCCAAAACAGAAGAGTAAGTGGTGGCCAGGGTTACTGCTGGTGTCAATGTCCTGTTCAGGTGTCGCCACCTCTGAACCGGGGTGGCAGCTGGAGACGGGCTGGCAGGGGTCCTGCTGGTGGCCCCACACACCCTCCCTGGGTGCCCTTGCTGGTGCTGCCTCCTCCCCCTCCAGTAGCGCTCCTTGATGCCTCCTGAGACGCCACCTCCAAACCCTGCCAACGCCGGTGTGCTGTGGGTGGGCTCGCCTGAGTTTCCCCAGGTTGGTGCAGGGAGAGGAGCTGGAAGGTGGAGCTGGTGCAGGTGGAGCTGTGTCTTCCTCTGCCCTGGCCATTCCTGCCTTCCCAGCCCAGCTCCCTGTGCTTTTCCAGCTCTCCCGCTTTGCTGCCATCTTCCAGCCCAAGCACTGCTGGCCGACACCAGCTTCACACCATGTGCCCAGTAGCTAATGCTGCTTTCCCTGGCTCTTTTGCAGTGCCTTTCAGAGAAACTCCCAGTTACACAAAGCGGAGACGGATCCTCGGCGCCGGTGGCCTCTCTTCCCCGCGCATACTGCAACGCTCGGCCAGCGACAACAACCTGAAGGCAGAGAGCCGGGCGTCCTACTCGCCGGTGCCCTCACTCCGCAGCCTGCCCCCGCAGCTGCTGGCGCAGATGCAGGAGGCGGCGGCAGGGGCTGTGGCAGGGGACGGCAGCCTGGCGAGCTCCAGCAGCGCCCGCAGTGCCCACAGCCGCTCCCCGTCCCTGCAGCGGGTGCAGGAGGAGAAGGAGGCTGACCTGCCCACGCTCCGGAGGAGCAGCCGCGGCAAGGCCAGGTAAGGGGCCAAGGGGACACAGAGCGAGGATGCCCCGTGCCACGGCCGGTGCCATCCTCGGCACCCGCTGGAGCCCCCGCATCTGCACGGGGCTGGGCGCCTGTGGGACCCCAGGTGGTGGGTGGGGAGCAGGAAGGACCATGGAGCCTGATGAAGCCCCGTGTCTCCCTGTCCATGGACCGTGAGGAGTGGGGCTGGCTGGGACCCGGAGCAAGCGCTGAGGGTTTTTTTTCCTCGATCTTCTCCCCAGCCCTGGGTCTAATCTTGCATCTCAGAAAAATGGTAAGTATATCAATCCTGTGTTGCGCTTGTTGTTGCTATGACAATGAATGTATCTTGAAAACTGAACTTCCAGGTGGCACATTGCAGATAAGCCAACACCTAATGCGTCCCAACCGACCTGCATTTACTGCAGTTATCGGTATTCTGCCTACAGGCCTGGGTGGTGGCATTGCTCTGCTGAACTGCCCGGGAGTGGCTGATGGGCACCCTTGCCCGACCCACTGAGTGGTGTGGGGAGGCCTTCCTTGTGCATCCGGTCGTTTCGGTGGCCCGTAGGTGTGGGAGCGACATGGATCTTGTGTTCTCCTGCTGCTCCCTATCACTTGCTGTCCATGTGCAATGCGAAAGTTGGCTCTGACACTGCTCACCACTGCTGGTGCTTGTCTTCAGCTGGAAGCCGAGCATGGGCACCTGTTGTGATCCAGGAGGATGGCTGCTGCTCCCCTTAGATAGCAGAGCTGCTGCCAGAAAGCCTTCGTGGCCAAGGGTCCCTTTGGTGATGACTGGAGTTAGGCTTTGCTTTCAGAAGTCCCCTGCTAGTGGAGAGGTACGACCGACCATGGCCACGGCTGATGTATAGCAGCGTCTGCTCAGAAAGGGCTAACGAGAAACTCTGATACAGTGAAGCTAGAGCAGGAGTTTGAAGAGTGGGTACCAGGTCTGGGTTATAGCTGTGTTCACTAATGAGTAAGAAATGGATTTGAGCATTGAAGAACCAGTCTGCAGATGGCAGCTATTTACATTAACTCCATAGCAGAAACAGCTCCGAGACCCTTTGAGGCAATCTAAAGAATAGGGGGAAAAAGAAACGTGTCAGTAAATAAAAAATAATGAAAATAAATGTAAAATAGCTACTAGAGGGGGGAAGAATTGAACTACTCAAGTACCTGCTAGGATTCTTAATTAATAGTTTAACTTGGGAAAAGTTGCAGGATGTTTTCTAAACAGCTCAGTGGAGGCCTCTGCTCAATGTGCAACTTCAGTACAAAATGGAGCGATATTAGATGACCTAACAGTGTGATGGATGATAATATGGAAAACAGTCTAATGCCTCGGTCAAAATCAAGGATGACACCTCTGAGAGCTGCATACCAGGCTGGGCACTACCAGTCAGCAAGAATGGTATGAGTTACAGGGTTTTGGAGATACAGTGAAAATGATGAGGAATGAGGAAAAAAACCTCTCTGCTTTGAGGAGAGATTTAGAAGAGCGGGATTGTTACCTTAGAAACGAGATGAACAGGAGGAAATATGTTAAAGGTATTGGAAATGTTGAATGGCTTATCAGAGAGAAGTAGGGAACCTCTGCTTGTTTCATGGCACAAGGAGAAAGGAGCGTGCAATGAAACTGATGGCATGCACGCTCAAAACCAGTATGAAACAGTGGTTTTTCTCCACCCTGCAGTTAGCTCAGGAATTCACCGGCTTGGGAACTTGCTGAAACCAGAAGCACAGTATGATTATAAAAGCATTAGGAGGTTGGTGTGGGTAAAAAAAATACTGTGGGCTTTTATAGTCAATAAGGTTTTGGAAGTATTCTCAAAATTACCTGGAGCACCTGATGGCAAGGCAGGAGGAAGGCAGCTGGGGAAGAGTCGAGCCTTACCCAGCCAGACAGTTCCTGACAAGGGGAGAGCAGGAGCATGGCTGGGCATGGAGATGCTGGGGGATTTGGGGTGTGCCGTGGGCAGCAGCGCGAGCAGGGGCTTGCAAAAGTGGGTATCCAGTGCTGCTGCACAGGCCGGCAGTCGGTAGCTGGTGTGGTGTGCCGCTGGCTCCAATGCCAGTAGCTGCCGCCCCGTCTGCCAGCCCCGTTCCTGCCCGTTTGCTCCCTGCCGATTGTGGAGGGGTGGGATGCTGCTGCAGGCTCGGGCTCCTCTCTGACTCGGTGCACAGACCTCTGAAATACCTGCTGAGCCTTTGCGCCTGGGTTGACTGGCTTAGGGCTGAAGCCAGTGGGAACACTGCTCGTGTGCTGTCCGTCGCAGCTCAGCAAGTGCCCGGAAAGGGCAGAGGAAGGCAGCTACCTCTGCATCCTACTGCCAAGTGCTGCTAGAGTGACTGTCTGCCCTGTTTTCTTCTGTCTCCTGCTTGTGCAAACTTTTAAAGGATTGCTGGAGGCGACTTAATTATTTCTAGCCATATGCGTTTTATAAAAGGCATATAAAAGTGCTTTTTACTCCATTATTTTCAGATACTTGTATATTTTTGTAGGGATAGGAGGATTATGAAATTCCTTACACTGAGTTTGGGGCAAGTGAAAGTCACATGCATGCAACCTGCATGTTCAGTGGCTGGTATGTGCTGGCAAGTTCAGAGCTGTCAGGATTTTACAGAGGTGGGGCCTCCTGCTGCCCCCCTCCCTCTCCAGCTGCGGGGGCTCCCCAGCAATGCCTGGGGAGGCTGTCGGCTCAGTGAGCCCTTCCCACCTCAGCCCCTGCGTCACTGCCACCCTGCGATGGCCGGGGGTGCTGGGTGGGTGCTGCTCTGCGAGTTCCTTGGGCTGATATTCTTTTGAATTACACAGACGTATGCACGCACCATGGCTGTTCAGCAAGCAGCTGTGTGCTAACAAGTGCTTAGAGCAGCTAATTAATAGTGGTTTTTTGTTTGACCCAGTATTTCTTTCACTTGTTGTTTGGCCTTATGGCTCTCCCGGTTGGTTCCCAGTGTGTTTGTGTTGGTTTGACAGAGCTTTTATTTACTCCAAGGCTGGGGAATAGCAGTGCAGTGATCCCTATCTCATCCGAGTACTCAGTTCCCAGGGATGTTTTATTTTCAAACAAGAAAGTCTTTGCTTTGTAATAAATGACAAGGCATCCATAAACACGCAGAGTTCTCTCACATCTTCTTTGAAAAGTCTTGCAGAAAAATTGATTCTGGGTCAGATTTTTATTAGAGTAAATATCACAAAAATTTAGTGCCTGCAATGTTGCTCCAAAGTTCTTTGCTCTGACGGCGAAAACTCCCAGCAAAATTCTGATTGTTTTGCAACCATATTCAGGATGGCAAGGAGAATTTAAATGAAAAGTAGTTCAGCATTAGTGTTTCATTTCTCCAGAAATGATGCGCAGAAGCACCTCACGTGCCTGTGGGCTGCTGGGCGGTAGCCTTGGCGCTGCCGTTCAACTGTGCTAACAGCAGGAGCGATTATTTGTCCGTGTTGCTCTCCCGATTTCTGCCACGCCAATGGTTCTGGTGGCTGAGTCCTCCTGTGGACTGCAGCTCTCCAACCTCCACGGAGGCTGAGCAGCAGTCCTGGCTGGCCGGAGGAGGCTGAACGTGGGAGCACAGGTCTGACCCTGGAGCAGGGGTGGTGGATGTGAGCCCAGGGTGGACCATCCCTGCAGTGAGGGATGGACTGTGGCCAGGAACCTCTCCCAGGTGGGACGGGCAGGGCTGGGCTGCAGGGAGCCTTAGACAAAGGACCTGGGTGATGCCAGAGGTTAATCCACCCCAGCAAGGCTTGGGTGACCCTCCCATGGCGTGTCCCAAATGCCTTTTTGTGGTCGGCTGTCCTTGTGCTAATAACCTGCTCCTGGGAGCGAGTCCTGGGGGCGGCTGTTGCCGATGCAGTTGGCTCTGAACTCCCCAGTTGTGTTGTGGATCATCGGGGGTCCAGGGAGGACCAGTGGGAAGGGTCTAACCCACAGACATCTGGCTGTGCTCATCCTGCCTGTTCTTGGGAAACCCCGGTAACGGACATGCCCTGGTGTTTTCCTCACTCCTGCCTCCCTCTGTCCTCACCACTAGGAAGTTTTCTAATGTCTGATACAAATATTTTTTCCTCTAGTTTGTTATGCCCCATATACTCCGCATAGGTATGGTGAAGAGCTCACTCACTTCCCCCTCACAGCAGTCTTGCACACACAGAAGACTGCTTCCCCTGTTTTCCTTGGTGCCGTCACCTCTGTTGGCTGTTAGCCCCTATTGTCTTGCCCTTCCCAAAGTTCTTTTTTCTCCGAGCTCCTGCCATGGCTCCTCTCCAGGCTCCCACCATCCCACTCCTTCCTGGCAGTGCAGTACTCGGAGCAGGCACACAGCAGCAGAGAATTGCGTTGCATGTTTTTCAGGCTGTAGTTTGATAGCTCATCATATTGCGTTTTATGAAATGGTGTGATGTGTGACTCACATTCAGCGTGTGATAGCCTCCACATCCCCCCCCCCCCCCAACCCACTACATAACCAGTGTTTCCCTATCTGAATCCTCGTGCAGTTGATGATGCCTGTGTAGATTTAGTACCTTCACTTTATCAGGATCCATTTAAACCCTAATCCTGTTCCTTGGAGTATTTTGCAGCCCGTTTGTACTGCCTGTAGATTTGGCAAAGATCTTCTCCAACCCATCGTTGGCTTTGCTAAAGGAGATGCTGACCCAGCTCAGCCCCTTGCGCAGCCCCTGGGTACCCCCACCCTTTGATGGGGAGGCATCGGAGGGTTGTCCTCCTGCCCTGCGGTCGGGTGGTCTCGGGGCAGCTGTGGGGCTGTGAGCAAGCTCAGTGAAGGCCGAGGTGTGTGGCTGCTGCTCAGCAGCCAGCTCCTCTCACCATCTGTCCTTGACAAATCCCTTCTGACTATTACCACATTGCTTCCTTCTAGGCAAGGACAAACGCTTTTGTTTGTTATTTGTTCCAATGTTTTTTTCCAAGAAGTAAAGTGACGGTATTTCTTTTGCTTTTCTTTTTCCCCCTTTTTGGCCATTTGCTATTTTCCACTCTTTTGGACACACTGTATATAACATGAGCCTTCAAAGATGACCTTAGGTGTTCTTAGTTTGCTTTAATCTGTTCTTAAACTTCCTTCCAGATACATAGTCAGGCACATCCAAATATTCTTAATTAATTCCTGCTTCTGGTTTCCAGGTAGGATCTTGACTCTCTGCTTCCGATATCTCATGGTTGATCTCTGATTTAAAGACAAGTAATAAGCATATTGGTCTTTTCAGTTTCATCCATTGGAAGCTTTCCCTCTCTGCAGTTAGCCAAAGAAGCACCAACAGTTACCAGCAATTCCTGGGATCTTTTTCTTGCTGTCAGTGTATTTACAGAATGAATATCTTCTTCTCCACGGTGGCATTTCCTCTCATGCTTGTGCTGTCCAGATGTTTGCTTCTGTTGGCTTGTGCTTTTCCTTCACATCTGTCCATAGCAATCACTCCCGATTTCCAGTTTATGTAGTGTGTTTGAAGTCAATGACTGTCCTATGATTTACCTGGTTTCTTACTTCACTGCTTATGCATCCTCCATGTCTGAACTCTGTTTTCCTTTGCCTTCCCCATCATGGGATCATGTAATAGTTTGAGTTACAAGGGACTTCTGGAGGCTGTCTGCCCACCATGGGCTGACCTTTCATGAAACCTTGTCTCCAGTATTCAAGAACATATAGAGGTTGGCGTCGAAATGCATTGCTCATATTTTGCTGGTCTTTCTTGCTTTCTTCCTAAGAAGTGCCGAACACTTATCATTTCATGATTGTTCCTGTCAATGTTACCTCTGCATTCATATTTTCAGCCAGTTGGAATCAAAGCACTAAAAGAGATTCTATGGCTGCTTTCTGCACCTTCTCTATAGAAATAAATTGTCATGAATATAGTCCCAGAGCTTGCTGGACAGTCAGTGTCCTGATCCTTCACTAGCAGGTCTCTGGATAAATGCAATCTCTTATTATTCCTAAGTCCCATAAGCTAGCATCAGGGGAGCATAGCATAAGACACTGCACTGGATCAGAATGGCTATCTGCCAAGGCTGGTATCTTGTCTGATGCTTGCCCCCTGGCATGTGGCTAAAGAGCAGGACACGTGCTGAAGAAACCAGGGATTGTCCTCCCCACTCTCTGAAATACCTCCTCCTTTGGTCCTATCCGTCGGCATCTCTGCAAAAGGGAATGTGAATTGCTGATGCACGGCTGGCTGGTAGAGTCCTGTTCAGGCAGATACTCTCCATAAAAACTGCACTGAGCTCAGTGCTCCTCAGCAGCAAGTAAATACAGAGAGCATCCTTTTCTAGCAGCTCCCCTGAAGATTCTTGGCACTTTGCCACCTTGAACAAACATCCTTCTTCTGAAATTGCTAAAACTGCAGTTATTGCATCAACCGGAACCTGGGGACTTTATTTCTAATATTCTTGACCTCTCCTTGGGGGGTTTAATAAAATAAGTGCCTTGTCCCAATCTCTTTTTTCGTATTATTACTTTCAACAATATCAACTGATTCACTATTCCCAAGCCCTTTTATTCCTCAACAATGTGAATGAGATCTTTGCCCTAAGTACTAAGTCACTGGTTTATTTATTTATTTATTAAAAGCCTTAGACGATTTGTTTTCCCTTCCTGGCTTTTGAAAGGGTTAGATCCATTTGATTAGTTCTACCTGCATCAGGGATTTGAGTAGAAATTGCCACAATTTGTTTCATTCTTTCCTCCGTGGCTCGGTTTTCAGCTTGGCGTCAGCTGTTGAGTTGAGTCCCCTCTGCGTCTCGGCTGTAGCCTCAGTCCCCCTACAGCAGCTTCTCAAAAAGAAACCCCTGAAGGTGGGTGGTGCAAGGGCCACCCACTTCTCTGGATGCCCCTGGGGTCACCAGGCTGCTTATGGTCCTTCCGCGCTGTTTGCAGCCCAGCTGATAGCGCCAAGCGGCACAGCAGTGCCAGCGCCATGCCCAGCGCTTTGGGTATGATGTTTTATTTTAGTGTGGGTTAGTGAAGAGCGTAGGTAGGGGATCTCTTGCTCCTAGTGCGACACCATAGTCTGAGACAACTCCACCAGTGAGGAATTAGATGGACAGTGCTTTGTGGAGAAATGTGTGGTGAGGAGACAGAGTCCCCAGTTGTCAAACTGGAGACCTTGTACAGGAAATATGTGGTGTTTGCAAAGGCGTTACAACCTTGCAGAGTAATTTAAGTTGGAAGGGACATCTGGATGTCATCTGGTCCAGCCCTCCTGTCTAAAAGAAGAAAGCGGTCTCCAAGAACTTGAAAGTAAAGCAGCTGGAAGGTCCTTGTCTCTACCCGCTGGGTGTGCTCCCACCCCTTGCCGAGGGCTTTGGCTGCCCCAGCCCCAGCTGGGCTCAGGCTCTGGCTCTGGATGGAGCTGAGCCAAGAGGGTGCAGAAAGCCTCACTGGGGGCAGCCCCTTGTCTGGGGAGCTGCCTCCGAGCTCAGGACCTCATCACCGGTCCTGAGGTACGCCAGGGGTACCGGTGCCCGGTGGGCTCTGGGACACGCTTTGTGCCCAGGGCTTGCCTGGCAGTCCCAGGATCGCTGTCCTGCCGGCCCACTGTCTTTGTCCCTCAGGACTGTGTCCCTGTCCGTGGGGTCGGTGCCCTGCGCTCGCCCCGGGTCCCGGCTTGCTGGCCCTTTCAGGGTGGCTGCTCCGGCTGCTCCTGCCAGGGTCCTGCTGCAGACCCTGCTGTGTGCACCCTGGAGCCAGTTCCCCTCCACCACCCGCCCGCTGCAGGAGAGAAACCTGCTTTGGCAGAATGTCTTCTTAGGACAGAGTCTCACCTTGAACATGCAAGTAACTGCCCGCACCACAAAACGTCTCTGAGACGTGCTGCTCCCCTCCATGCACACCAAAACACGCCTGAAGTAACTAGGACAAATGCCTTTTAAGTTTTGATAAACCAAAAGGGAATCTGAGCAATATTCAAGTGAGATTACCTCCCTGCCAGGCGTGTTTGTCTCTGTAATAGCTTTTTCTGTTTGCCTCAAAGTTCCCATAAGAATATATGCTGTCAATTTGGGATGCCAGCGAAGCTTCAGGAATGTTTATTTTAGTTGGGCAAAATTAAAATGGGACTAGATCAGATGAGCAGAGGTGCCCAGCAGAGCGCTCTCCTCTGCTGGGGGGCCGATGCCTGCCCTGTTCCAGGACCGAAGAGCCACCCCTCATGACGATAGTCCCAGAGTTCGGCCAGGGTGTTTCTACCAAAATCTGCAGCGGTTCAGAGAGCGCGTGATGCATGCAGCTCTTACAATAAATATAACTCAGCACCCAAATAAATAGCACAGCATTTTGACAGGCTTTCACATGTTCTGTTGGTTAAAACATTGAATTTTTCTGAGAACTATACTGTAGGATTTCTGAAGTGCAGCAGAGTTTGCAGGACCCTCCTGGAGAGCTGTTTTGTTCTGGGTGAGCTGGAGACCCTGGCAGTGGAGGAAGGTCTTGGAGTGATGGTAGAGTGAGGAGACACAATGGGCTAGCATTAAATCTGATATGACATGTGGAAGAGGAGATTAGATCTGGGATGGTTGGGGGCAGTATTTGGGAAGGTTTGGCAGAGTCTGAGGAGTTGAAGTCTGAATGACTGACGTAATCCAGAGCTGCCGTGGAGACAAACGCTGAAGACTGGGGGTGTGGGAATGGGAGAGCTGCCAGAACCTGGCAGTGGGGTGGCTCTTGGGTGGGGAAGGGCTCAATGGTGAGAGCTCTGTGGTCGCATGTCCCAGGCCAGGAGCTCTGGGGGGTGGCTTGCGCTCTGTTGGCGATCCCCCCAGGGACTGCTGCCTCCAGAGCCCATCGGAGGAGAGGCTGTGCTGTGTTTATCTGCACATTGCGTTGGCGCTGCCTGTACACAGAAATAGCCACCTTCCAGAAAACGTGGAGTGGTGAATGACAACAGTTTTACTGGGCTCAGCATCTTGAGGAAGGAGAGGCACTGAAAACACTTGCCGTGCCAACCTCAGAAGGGGAGTTTTGGAAAGATAACAGAAATTCATCAGAAAGGCCTGAAAAATCAGAAGCAGTAACAGCATCCGTAAGGGCAATAGGGGAAGCGCTGGATTATCCAGGCAGAGCTGCACAAGGCAGGACCTTTGGAAGAGGAGATCATCAATAAAGCAGCGAAGCTAGTCCAGGAGACTATCAGAGAGTGCAGGGACCACTGGGCAAGACAGCATGAGCTGCCCAGAGCTAAGTGAAGCTGTCTTCCAAAGGAGGAATTTGCGTGAACACTGGTGGTATCTGATGTCTTCGGCCAAGGTGAGGTCCCAGTGCAAGAGGCAAGGTAGAGAGTGTCCTGAATGAGAATTCCTTTCCTGCTCTTTTCCCCTGAGTTGGCAGGGCAATCAAGGTTTGGGAAGAGAAACTGTGTCACCCTAAGCAGAGTACTGTGATGGCAAGTGTTAATGGGGTTACACAACATATTTATGTTTAGCAGGTGGTGGCTACATGGAGGGAGAAGGGCTTAAACTGTAATGGGATTTTTTAGCAGGCTATTTGAGTTTCATCAGTCCAAAACATTAAAACTTTACGTTATAAATGTTACAGTGATCTACAAATAACATATTAGAGTGGTTCGCCCCCCCCAGTGTTTTGATCTTTTTGATAGTACAGGGCTGGGAGCAGCAGGATGAATGATGGAGTTGAGGAGCAAAGGCCAAACAGGAGACGGGAGTGAGGAAACAGAGAGAGTAAAGCAAAGCAGACCACAGACTGGAGCTGACACTCAAGGGTTTTGTGAGTTTTCATTAGGTTTCCCCTCATGTGATGTTAATATGGAAACTAGGCACTTACGGGTATGATGCAGAGCAATGCCATGAACTTCATCTAAGAAAAAAGAAATTATCCATGTTAAAAATGACTGCTGCAGTGACAGCAAAAACTCATGCTGTTGTTTAAGTTGGGCTGACAGCCTTTCAGGGTGGCATGCCAGTCCCTTCTTTTACCCGAGCTGGAGGCTGCTCTTGGCATTTACTCCTGACTCCTGCCCCACAATGGGCTTGGTGGGCGGCAGAGCTGCTGTCCCCGGGGCTGGCAGGCAGCAGGTAGTCTGCAACCAGGCAGCAGCTCTCCATGTCTTCCAGAATCCTAATTCAGGACAGCCTGGAGCTCTGGGGCCCCTGCAAACCCTCCAGAACTGGTCTTTGTGCCTCCCTTGCTCCACGTCTCCACATTGCTGGTCCCCAGCTTAGTTATTTTGTACTAGAGGAAACTGTGAGACTTCAAAGGCCGATGGAGTTTGTTGATAAATACAGGCAATGTGTATTGCAAGGAGGAAATTCAGACAGCTTCTACATTTTGCTGGATTTTAAATTAACTGCAGTCCCACCGGCTTCCTTGTCAGCGCTGCCATGAAAAATCTCTGTTTTTTTATGAGGACTCATTAAAATACAGAACAAAGCATCAGAATGTATAAAATGAGCTGGAAGATGATGTCAATAATATGACGATGCTATTCTGTAACTTGGTGTGAAACTGTTACAGGGCAGGGGTGTGCAGCCAGGGTCGCCCCAGCCGAGCAGAGGACATGAGCAGTACCTCAGGGCGGCAGCAGTGCTGCTGAGGAGGGGTCTGCCAGGAGCAGCGATGGGCTGGGGGCAGCCGGGAGGTGGCTGGGTTTGTCCAGAGAAGGGGAAGCATCAGTGAAATTGGGAGGTGACATTGAAAGCTATGGGAAGGAAACACGATTTCCTTCATACCCAGCTGCGCCGTGCAACTCCCGAGGCTTCATTTCTCACAATTTGTACTTCATTGCGATCTATCCTTGTTGTGATTTACTGTTTGTGATTTACACTTGTCGTTTGGCCATCAGCTTGCTGGTGAGGAGGATGTTTTCTCAGGACCAGCTTGCCCTCGCGGGCCTCTCTGGGGTGTCCAGCCCCCCCTCGGCGGGGGGGTGGTACCGGGTAGGGTCTGAGCGGAGGTGGCCGCGCATTGCCTGTGCCAGCCCATGGGCAGGCGAGTCCCGCGGATGTCCTGGCTGTGCCAGAGGACTGCCAGCATCCTTCCTGGTGTGCTGTTCCCAGTCCCTTGCTGTGATGTTGCTCTACCAGTTGAGCTTTTCAATCCACAGAATATTTCTGCTTGACGCTCTTTCTTTTCTCTTTTAATTTTTTAACCCTTTTGTTTGTTTGTTTGTTTGTTTTGTTTTAAAAGCAGTGTCTGCCTGCAGCTGCAGGCTCTCAGTGTGAGTTTCTCATCCCTCACTTGCCATTTGCATGCCCTGTTAACAGAACAGCCCCTGCTCCCCTGCTGCACTCCTGGTGCCCACGGGGCACATCTGGGCGTTCCTCTGTCCCCATGCAGGTTTGGGGAGGGGATGTCCTTGGAAGACCTGGAGTGAGTCTTGGCATCACTGTGTGTTCCTGGCAGGATGCAAGTGGTTGCATGGCTCAGAGCAGCAGGCTGGGAGCGAAGGCAGTGCCCAGTGTGCGGATGAGCGTTGCGAGGCTCTGCAAGCACGAGCAGCCTGTGCCTCCTTGCTGGGGAGCTGGAGAGCAATGCAAAGCGGTTCGAGCAGGTGGGCCATGCTGTCCTGAGTAAAGGTTTGCCAGGATGGAAACTGTGTTGCACTAGACAGATAGCATGGTTGTTTTCTCTGATGCAGTGCCCTGGTGCATGCTGGGCTGGTTCCAGCGATGTATTTTCCGGATAGTGATGTGTCACGACTCTCAACTTGCGGCTATCTACGTGTTCTCTGCGCACACAGCTGCTTTTCCCAAGTATGTTAGTAAACCAATTTTTTCCTCCCCTCCAGCATCATCCAGCTGTGATCTCTGAGTGCTTCACATTGGGGAGTGAGTCAATACTCTTGACTTCGGTCCTTGAGTTATAGGAGATGGCAGAGTCGCTGTGCCTTCCTCCTGTCTTTGAGGAGCTGTAGGTGATATCCCTCAGCCTTGCTGCCTGTCTCCGTGTATTTACCTCCTGTGTTGCCTACCATCCTTCACACCGCCTCTGTGCCATTTCAGCACTGTGTTTCTTGGTGTTCCACCTGCAACTGCTGCCCGATGCACCTGCGTGAGTGCCAGGCAGGAGCCGAGATGTCACTGCAGCCATCTCAGGGAGGCTTTGCCCACTGTGCAGGTACTGCCAGAAATTAAACAGCCAGTTTGGCAATGTAAGAGACAGCGTAGTGAGTAGCAGCAAATATATCCCAGTGCCTTTGTATCCATCAGTGGCACAGTCTAGTCTGAATATTGTGAGCATTATTGGGCAGCTGTGTTGAACAGATCTGTGTGGGGTGAAGGCAGAGGCGAATGCTGCAAATTAGTGAGGGCCTGGAGAAGCTCTCTTGTATGCAGAGATGTTGGAAAGAATGGGATGAAACAAAGAGGATGTGATTTAACGTAACCCTTTGTTTGGAGGAGCCATAAAACTGGTAGTCTGTTCTGAGCAGGGTGGAGGTTCATAATGATGCCCTCTCCGTAGTGATTCAGTTGCATTTCTCACAGCGTCGCTGTTTCTGTAAATGTGAGCAGATAGATACACATTTATTTATAGATGATAGATGAGCAGGCAGGCAGAGCAGTGGCTGGTCAATACTGACTGTGCTCCTCAGCAGGGAGCACGCTCTGCTCCAGAGATGCCACAGAACCAGCTGCCCTGGCAAGGCACAAAGATGCTGTGGTGCAGTGAATTGGTAGATGATTTCAGTTTTGCTAGTCCAGAGTATTTAAAACTGACATTGGCTGCAGGGCTGACTCACAGCAAAAAGAAACAGGGACCGAGCAATGGGATGCTCAACTATAAAGGAAGTCATTAGTGCCCATCAGGTAACGAAGCCAGGGAACTCCCTGTGCAGGCACAGCATGTGCTCAGCACACAGGGAGACGCAGAGGAGTGATGCTTCTGGCCAAGGCATGAGGACTGCTGCTCACAGGAGTTATGGCAGGCGTATTACAGCTCCTATTAGGTGTTGTGGGAATTTTTAACTGGCAGTAGAAAACTGCCTGTGCGGGGGCAGGTTATTCCTGGCTTGCTGCTACAGGTTTTTATGCCTTCTGCCTTCTGGATTAACCCTGCCTCCCACTGGTGATTGTGCAGGCTGGACTTTAGTTCTGAAGCCAAATTGCCATTTCTAGGGTTATACTGTTGTTTTGGCATAAATTATCTTAGTTACGTAGGATGGTGCGTGGCAGAGGCTGCCATTTCTTGCTCTGTGGCTGTGCCAGCAGCGGGACTGGGCTGGAAGTGCTGCCGGGCTGGCAGTGCTGCCCTGCAGTCCCGAGGCGCTGGCCCTTTTCTGGGAAAGCACCTGTTCCCTCAGACAGCTTTTCAGCAGGCTCAGCGCCGAGTCCTCCTAGAGCTCAGTGCAGCAATGGGAGCCATTCAGCCCTGGTGTCTGCCAGCAAACGCTGCTGTGGTCCGGTAAGAGCGTGGCTAGCTGCGGGGAGATGACTTGCACTCCCACAGGCAAAGATGGGTCCAGTGCACTTAAACTCGGCTAAGCTGCATGTACCAAAGTTCAAAAAGCGTCTGCATGCTTGCCAGCATGCAGTTGGTGCTTTGCTTTGTCTGATGTTGCAGGAGTGATGCTCACCTTCAACACAACTGTCTGCATCACCAAGGTCTCAGAGCAGGTAACAGATGCCGGTGCCATGGCTTTTCCTGAGCCTGGGAGGGACTGCAATAACACCAAGACCACGTACCCCGGTGCGACCTGCCTGCACCCTGCACGCTGTGCAGGTGGCCATGAGGCCAGAAGGAGAGGAGGGAGCAGTGCTCATGGCACCCTATTCAGTGGGGATTTTGGCTTCAGGACAGCTTTTAATTTTATCTAAAGGTGACCAACTTTGAAATACACACTAAATCTGGAAGGCCAGGCCATAATACCAGTTTTTACTTGCTTCTCCCAAATGAGTGTCCTTATGCAAGACCAGAACGATTAAGCACCTCCTCCTTTGTAGGCTCATTTTGGCATTACAATTCTTGTCTCCTTGACTAGAGAGCAGCCCTGGTTTGGCAGGAATTTGGCCCTGGTTTGGACAGTACGAGCTCTTGGATGACATGCTATTTTGGCAGGGTCATTAGGCTACGCCTCTGGGACATAAGGCTGCAGCCTCCCTGAACTGCCTGCCGCTCCATGGCACGTGTGGCTGCCCACTTTCTGTCCTGGCCAGGGCTCAGCATGGGCGCTGGCGTTGCTGCACCCATACCTTGGGGGCACCTCTGCTGCCTCCGTGAGCAATTCAGCCAGGTAGGCTCACAGGAGGGACCAGGCACCTGAGAGTGGTAAAGAGGCACCCTGGTTATAAGGCTGGGCTTCAGCCCAAAATAGCTGATATTTTAAGAATTTTATGTCTTGGTTTAATGTTTATGTGTCTCATAACCAGCGTGCAGAAGTCTCCCTGTAAGACTGCCAAAGGCACTCAGGACCCCCAGAGCTTTCTGGTGTGAGCCATATGGAATGACCCTGTACTGAAGCAATGAACGTATCATCGTTGCCATTTCAATGATGCGGTATTTATTACACATTTTTATAAGGCTCCCTAGCTATGGTATCTGCACCCCAAATAAGATCACACTTTATGGCTTGGCATGAAATTGCTAATATTGCCTAGAATTCAGCATTGCTGACACTGGGTAGCAATCTCAGCTGTTGTAAAGTGGTGTTGTTTCCCATTTATGGAGCTATTACTTTACAGTGGGTAGAAGTCTCGCCAGTGGCATTTACTGAGCTAGACTGCTCATAGTGAAGAATTTTTTTAGCTAGTTTTAATCTTTCTGTTCAAATATCTTCCAATCTGAGATTTCCCAGGTTTTCATTGCTTCTAGCTCAGTTTCAGTTAAAATGGACCAGAATTTTTTAAATGAGGCAAGGTGAAAGAAAAATGGTTGCAATATAGTCTTTGTGTAGACTTGATGCTTTTAAAAAAACCCAGCATGATAGAAAGCTAATATTTTACATGGGTGTTAGCAGTGAAGCAAATAGGTGACAGTGCTTCAGAAAAAATGAATTCTGATTTTGCATGGTAGTAGGGATTAAAAAAATCAGGTTTTGTAGTTGTATTTTATTTATAAATGGCAGTCCACTAAATCAGTGTCCCATAAATGCTGTTGTGGTCTAGGTCATATCTCTACAGAGAGATTTACCTTGGCTTCACTTCCCCTCTTCTGCAGTCACTTACTGATCCTTGTCCCAGCAAAACTACATGGATGCCTAATAGAGCGTGCAGATTAGAAAGCCAAGTGCAGGTCCCTGTCTCCCACGGGGGCCATGAGATGGTGATGTACATTCATGCCTTTGACTGCACTAAGCACTTGAGCTGGTGGTGACACTTCTTGCTCAGGATCCTGAAATAGACCATAAAATTCACAGCCCATATAAATGTCTGCCTTAGAGCAGGGTGGGGAGCCCTTTCCTGCAGCACTTCACTCACATTTCTCCTAGCACAGCTGTGTGTGTCAATGGGAAGAGGATGCCAGAGGAGCAGCTGGGCAGAGAGGGTTTGATGAGCACCAGAGGGGCCACCTCAGGTGCTTGGACATCCCTTGGTCAAGGTGCACGCTGCTCTCCCTGGGGAACACCATGGAGCCAGCCCTGGCGAGGCACCGGCACGGCTGCAGTGCAGGTCATTGGCAGATGCATGCGGTTTGGCATGTTTTTGCCTCCATGCCAGAGCTCACCGTGGGATCCCCAGTGCTGGACTGGGAGACAGATAGCTGCGAGGCATGTGGCCCGAGGTGTGGACATGCAGCCTCATCTTCTGTCCAGGTGCCAGGACAGGTTTTGTAAAAGGTGTCAGTTTTAACTTGTGTTCTCCTTTGAGGAGTGCCCATTTAGGACGTTGCTGTTCTTCACACGTCAGTGCTCTGCATGATGGTGAGAGTGAGCACTGTGCACAAACCCAGTGTGGAGCTGAGTGTTTGGCTTGCAAACTGTAGCAGAAACCTGAGGTTACGATGGTTTCTCGCTCCCACCTCTGCGCCACACGCCTCCAGTCAGGAGGGCTTCAGCTGTTGCCTGCCCCGGATGACGAGCAGGTGAGTTCAGGTGACCGTGGACAGCGTTGCCTTTTGAGCTGAGGTTTGCCCAGAATTGTGATCAGATATTTGTGCCTAATGTGTGACTCCTCCATGCCTCTTTCTGTGTGGTCTTTCAAACCTCCTTTAATTCCAGGATCACTGGAGCAAAACGGCTCATCTTCAATCTGGAATCCCCGGCACCATGCCAGTTTTCTGTGCAAAGCCTTTCCTAACGAACACAGCAGATGCAGTGGTGTCTGCCCTCCTTATTGCAAGCCATCGCCTTCTCAGACTCTGTATGGGGTTCCTGTAATTGTAAAATTACCTCTTGTACCTGTTGGGAAAATGGGTTTTGCGTCGTTTGTGCCTGTGGACAGTTTTGGGTCCCACTCTGGCTGTTTTAGTGCTGTGGGTGTTATTGAAGTAGGTTGTTGTCCATATCAATTTTCTCCTCTGTAGAATAGACACGGTTGTACTTGCTGCTCTCGAAGCAATATAGTATCCTTCCCTGACTTGATAACTTCATTAAAAATACGTGCTACTGGTCCACTGCTGTCATGCACCAGCTCCTTTAGATATCTGAGATGAAGATTGTCCAGGGTCCTGCCTGAACACAACAAACGCTCTGGGGTTTGCCTGCACTTCCTATGTGTTGATTTCCATAATGTCATCTCCATTAGCCAGTCAACTTTTGCATTACATTTTTATCAAAAACCAAGACAAAGCATTAATTTAATTTGTAGACTATCTTTATACCACTCTCACCACATAGCACCTTACCTCTTTCATCTGTGTTCTTTTCTTCGGAGTGCCTGAAGAGCTTTTCCCTGTTTGCTTTAGTTTCCTTTGCAAAGTTTTCTGACCGTTGCAGCTACACAATCCTCATCTTCTCACTGCCTTCACACACAGGAGCCTTTCCAGAATTGTACCTTCTGATTTCTGAACCCTCCCACTCCCAACTTGTTGCCTCTATTGAGAGAAAGAGACCTAAACTCTCCTCCCAGCAGTGAATTATGCATGCGGGCACACTAAGTCACTTTTGGGGTCTCAGACTGGAGTCATCCAGCAAGAAGGAGGAAGCTGCAAATGAGTATATCCATTGATTTAGGAAGGGATTTAAAATGCCCTCTTTAGGCACAGACCAAGTCCTGTCTACGTGAAGTTAGACAAAACTTTGCTAGTGGACGATCCCCCCGATGTTTTGGGTTTTTTCCTGGAAGAAGCTGATACTAGTCACTGCCAGGATTCGAAGGCTGGTAAGCTGGTGGGCACTGGGAGCCTGTGCTTCTGTCTTTGAACAACTGAGTGAGCTGTGAAATGATTTTACATATAGAAGGATCACCTGTGTCTTGTGCTGAGAATGAATATGGGTCTGAACTTCTCCTTAATGAGAAGGAAAGCTCTAGATTAAACTGTGGTGGCACATCTGACTTCATGCCTGGCTCACCGGAGGATCCCCTGAGCTTACAGAGCTCAGGACTGGCAGCAGTGGGCTTGAGAGAAGACTCTCTGGCTGCACAGTTCAGAAAAAGGAGCTGTCATCATTCACAGCATTCATAGCAAAACCCAACACCAACCCTCCTGAATATGATCCAGGCCTGCAAAAGCCAAGCGTGCCTTGTAAGGGAACAGCAAGCATGAGCAGCACGGTTTCTGCACAGAGCACTGGTTGAGCATCCCTGACTTTTGTGTCCTGATGCGTGGCCTGTGTTTTCAAGAGGAATTTTGAGAGACATTGGAAAGGAGATACAAGAACTACTGCTGTTCTAGTCCAGCTGTGTGGTGGAGGGCTAGTGCAGGGATGACAGAGTGCCATGCTCTAGCCAGGGAGCGTCATTGTGAAGGCATTTTCTGTGGTCTGTGTTAGGGGAAGGTTAGATTAGGTGACTGCAAGAATCTTAACTGAAATTTTAGGAGCCATTTTAGCCTTCATCTCAGCTTAGGCTCTCTGCTTCCTCTGGCATCAGAAGCTACCAGTGCCCTGGCAGCCCTTGTTACTGAAACACATGCATGTGAGAAGTTCCCAGTGTGAACCTGGGTTTTTGCTTGCCCCACATGCTGGCATCATGTCTTCTCTTCTAGGTCATCTCTTGCCACTGAAGCTCTCCATTCTCTTCTCAGTTTGACCAAGCTTCTCTCAACTGCAGCCTTTGCTTGGTGTTCTCTGTGGTGTCCTGACAGATGTCTTCATTGTTTTCTAACAAGGTGGTGGGTGTCTGTGTCTGCTCTTAAAGCAGCTGAAGGAAGCATCCTCCAGCGGGACAGTGCATAGGCACGGTGTTATAGGGCTTCTGCTCTTTTCATAGTATCATAGAGGGACAAGGTTGCCCAAGAGCTGCATGCCAGAATTACTCTGGGTGAAATGACAGAGCCTGGGACATCGGTGGTGGCATCCTGGCCATGCTGCCCCTTGTGCACACAAGGCTGAGGGTAGGCACAGGTCTGGCATGTGGTCCATGGATCATGGTGGTGCAGAGGGGGGGATTTAGGCATGGGAAGAATGGGGGAGCTTTGAGGTCAGGAGGGACCTGGACAGGAGAGACAGAGCCAGCCTGCTGGTACGGAGAAGTGACAGGTCATGGGGAGTATTTAAACTAGCATTTGCAGGAAAGCCTGAGGGATTTTAAAGGTGAAATTGCAGAATTTCTGGCCAAGGCGTGAAACCTGTCATTGCAAACTGCCACTGTGCCAGAGGACTGGGGTTGTCAACATGATCCCCATCTGCCAGAAGGGCTGCAGAGGGGATCCAGGAAGCTGTTGAAATCCTTTGTGTGGTGGTAGTGCCTGCAGTCAGTAAAGGATAAGGTCCCTGAGCATGTGGAGAAGGACAGCCTGCTGGGAAGGAATCCGTGTGGATTACGTGAAAGGAGACTTGCCTTGCTGACCTGATAGAGGAGCTGTGCAAGGTGTCAGCAAACCTCTGGATGGAGGAGATCTGTTGACCAAAATATATTTGGATTTTCAGAAAAGCTTAAGATAAGTTTTCATATCAAAGCTATTGATGAAAATAAAAATTGAGAGACTTCCTTATGGCTTGAAAGCTTGTTAAAGGGAGGAAGCAAAGAGTAGGACTTAAATGTCACTTTTCAGGCTGGCAACCCCAGTGGGGTACCTGGGGATGGTGTGACCTTCAGTGCTATGTGCAGGTCTGGTTCAGCATCTCAAGGAGGAAGTGGTGGAACTAGAGCAGGGCCAGGGAAGGGCAACTAAAATGGTCAAGGGGATGGAGCAACTGCTCTACGAAGACAGACTGAGAAAGCTGGGACTATCAAGCATTGGAACAGGCTGCCCAGGGAAGTGGTTGAGTCACCATCCCTGGAGGTATTTAAAGGGCATGTAGATGTGGCACTTAGGGACGTGGTTTAGTGGTGGACTTGGCAGTGCTGGGTTAACGGTTGGACTTGATGATCTTAAAGATCTTTTCCAACCTAAATGATTCTATGATTCTATGACTCTCCAGTTTGGAGAAGAGAAGACTTAGGGAGGCACATGGCCAGGGCTTACAAAACTCCCCAAGGCAGTGGATACAGTGAAGGCAGAGCTGCTGTTCACCAAGTCTCTCTCAATGAGACTAGTGGCAGATCAAATGAAATCGGACAAAAGCAAGACTTCTTTATGCAAACAGGCAATAGTTGTCTGGAGCTGGCTGCCATGGGAGGCCGTGGAGGTGGACAGTGCTGGCAGATTCAAAGAGAGAGTAGAGAAATTCCCAGAGAGCAGGTCCATGCACAGACTGTAACAGGACCGAGCAGGGTTATTCCTGCTAATGTCGCCGGTGTGATGACATTGGATGCTGGAAGGCACAAGGGGAATGGACTACCCAAAACGGCCAGGCACTTGTGCTTTCCTTAATAGCATCTTGTAATGCCACTGTCAGAGACAGGGAACTGGGCTAATGAACCATCAGCCTGGTTCCATGGAGTATTTCATATGTTTTATTGGTTAATTAGCTTAGAGTGAGACTGTTACTGTTGTTGTGTTGTATTTCATTGACCTGAAGTTTGTAGAGAGTGTTCAGTTCCCAGCCCAGATGTTGAAACTGTGATGGAAAGCTTTTGGCTTTTAGTGTCTGCTGGAAGTTGTTAGTAGCACGCATGTCTGATTGCATTAGATGTGTCATTTGTAAGATCTGTTTAGGTTAGGTATGATTTCCATCCTCAGGCCGTATCTTCCTCAGTGTTAGAACTGACACAGCTTCGCTCCAGTGTTGGTGTAGTTTCTGCGTGTGGGAATGCTGCCTGGGGCAAGGCACCCATTGATATTTTGAATGCGCTGGCAGAGCTGCTGCTTGCTTTATTGGGGCTAAGTCTGTGACTTCAGTTTAGTGGAACTTCTCAGACCACATCCCTGAAGTTTTCTGTCTCTCGTCTCAGTTGTGACAGTTTGGAGGATGCCTTAAAGAGGAAGGATAACTCTGAACAGGCTGCCTGGGTCCTGACACAGACCTTGCTCCTGGGGCACTTGGCCACTTCTGTCATGCTGGCTCTGATTGACATGTCTCAGTGGGAGGTGGGAAGGAATCATCTGAGGCTGGCTGAGATCTGGGCCCTGAGAAGCTGCCAGTCTCAGGGGTCTTTGGGCGAGCTGGAAATCAAAGCTGGCCTTGGTGAGTGTCAATACAGTGCCGTGCCACCCAGCCTGCCCGTTCTCCTGGCTCCCACCAGGTCCTGTTTCTCCAGCAGCTGAAGCCTGCCAGGGGCAGAGTTTGGATCAATGTTGGACAGCCCTTTCCTAAACCACCTCTAGCAGGCTGGAGGTGTCCTGAAGCTCAAGAGCACTGAGGGCACATCCCTCCATGCAAGCTTGGAGACTCACAGAGAAGGGCAGTTACCTTTCCTGGTCAGGTCCTGCATGTCTCTTAGCTTGTTCGTTGTGGTAATAGTGGCAATTTACAAGTTAGTTTGTCTTGCGGAGTTCTTGCAGAAAGTTGCTCAGATTGTGTTGAGGGCCTGAGAATTGCATGTTCAATGGATGAGCCGAAGACCCTCTCTGTAAATGCTGCTGTGTCCTTGCCCTCAGCCCCTGCCCCAGCGCTGTCTCTAGACTGACTCCAGCTTGGTGCACGGGACTGCTGGAGCCCCTTGGAAATGGCTCCTTGTGTCCTCTGGTGTGTTGTGGTTTCTTGAATCCCTGTGACCAGTCTGCTGTTGTGCTGCTCTAGCATTTCCCCAAGCATGACTCAGCTAAATCCCTCTTCTGGGTGAAACATACCTTCAGCAGCTTATAGTCGTCTGGGGGTTGTTTTGGAGTACTTCACAAGGAGGAAAATTAAATGGAAACTCCACAAGTCCCCTTTGTCTTCCTCCTAAAGTTTCATTTAAGGTATTTGCATGCTCTAGAGATCCTCTCGCACACTGACTACCAGGCACATCCCACTCTTTCCATCAGGTCTTCCTCCTAATCTGATTCACGTATTCAAGAACTGGTTCTAAATTCAATCAGATCTCCTTTCCAGTTGCCTAACACACTCCAGCAGAGTTTTTATTATTGGAATATATTGAATTATGTTATTCCTTTCACATTTCTTAAAGATGCAGTTCTAGTTTCCCTTTTTTTCCCCAAAATGAATAACCGTATATCCTGCAAAACCACGTACACACTGCAGTGAACTGAGCTCAGTGTGTTTGTTCATTCACCATCCCCATAGAGAGTAAAGTCTGACATGCTTTTTGGGTAAGGCAGTTCAGCAAAGTAATGTTTTGTGACATCCTTAAATCCAGTTATTTTGCTGCTGGCTAATTTGTCTGCTAGGGTGCAGGCATAATTTGGATGATATCAGTTGCGCTGGCAGATAACGTGCTAGTAGCTGTGGTGATTCCAGCTTTGCTATTTAGATGCAGGCACGGTCTATACGCCAGCTTCCCCAGTTTTGTGGGGGTATCTTGTGGAGTGGAAGGGCCTGGAGCATGGCTGGGGCTGAAGTTGTTTGTATACTTGTAGTCCACCGTGTTCAGGGGAGGAAACAGCCTTGGCAGTCACTGCTGCAGGAGGGTTTTATCAGCATCAAGATCTGAAGGCTTAGTCAAAGACAAAGAATAGATACTATGGTGACAATCTACTTGAAGAATTACTGCTACTGATAAGCAATGTCTTCCCCTCAGTTAAATTCCAGTTTGTATATTTATAATCTGCTTATCTAAATTCCCTGTGTACTTTCAATTGAATATGGCATTCTGCTTCACTTCCTATATGAAACTGATTTGTAGCATTGCCATGCACAGCAAACCAGCTCTCATAGTGAATTTTCCTTGACTGGTGAAATTATTGTCCCTCAGTCTTTCCCTGAGAGGGGACGTAAACCCCGGCTACTGTTGCAGAGGACCTGAAAGCTCTGCCTGAAGGAGTTGGTGCAAGTGCAGGTTACTGCCAGGTGCTGGACCACAGCGATTGCTGGCCCAGGAGGCCTTGCCAGGGTGGCATGGTCTGGCCACAAGTGACATGTGGGCTCCCCAAAACCGTGCTGGTACCGTCAGGATGGGGATTACCGTCTTGCGTCAGGTACCGGTAAGGACTGTGTGGCTCTGGGAGCTGTGGCTTCCCGTTTCCTGACTGATGTGCCTGAGGTCTTCTCGGGGTGACACATCTGCGTTAATACAGCAGAGAGTTCTGCCATGGCTGGGGGTGCCGGCAGCCGGACAGCGTGCAGGCAGTGGGGCTGCGTTGCTGAGCACCAGGGTCAGGCCAAACTGGCCCATAGCACTGTCCCAAAAGCCTTGGTTAGCCAGGCAGGCAGCTGGGAGGGGGTCCCAGGTGCCTTCTGCTACCCGGGGATGGTAAGCGTGGCAAGTAGTCTTGAGTTTTAAATGTTGCTTTTTGTCTCTTTGCAATTTGCAGTCAGTGGGAGAGACTAGCTGGCATGGAGCCTCAGCAGAGACCCGGAGTAGGGGAGGTGCGTGTTGGGTGGTGGTAGAGATCACCCTTTCATGGGAGCTGATGTAAATATGATATCATGCATCCTCATTTTGTGTAGAAATTAGCATACCCTGCCTCTGCCTGGAGTGTGTTGCAGAGCCTGTGGCTGAGAACAGTGCAGGAGATGGTGATAAGCAGTGTTTGTGTTTGAGAGGGCAGTGACGACACGTACGAAAGGCAGTGGTGAGATGATGGTTTGAGAGAAGGTGTGAAAGCGGGTGAGGAGCTCCCAAGGTGTGAAGGCACCTGGAATGTGCTGGGAGCAGCAGGAGATGGGGGAGGAAGGCTTTTCCAGTGAGACAGCCTGTTGTGTGCACGGACAGAGCTGGGCTACGGACACCCATCAGGGTGACCCTCTCCTGCAGCTCGCCAAGGCCTAGGGTACCTGGGGGGTACCAATTTTGTGTTTGTCTTTGGAGAAAGAATGGTAAAAATAATTAAGGAAAACTAAGTTTACAGTCCAAATAGGGGAGTCAAAGGAGGCAGCTCTCCCATCCACACTAGCTCCAAGGTGGAGGCAGCTGGTGGGTTTGTGGTAGCAGGGTCGTTGTCTGGGGCCAGACCACAGGGATCGGGGCTGTGCCAGCACCTGGTGTGTCTGTGCTGCTGCCACAGCATTGCGAGAGCATCACAGGGGTGGGAGGGTGGCTCGGGTGCTTTGCTCAGGGCTAGAGGCTGCTGAAACCCAAGGATCCAGTCTGCCATGGACAAGGAGGGGATGCATGGGTGTAAAAATTGCCAATCTGGAAAAATGTGCTGTAGGGAAAGCCGGGGCAGTGACATGTGGGTGTTGGAGAAGGGAGGTGGGGGAACAAGGCAGTGGGGTGGGGAGGGGATGATGCCCTGCCCGACAGCGGGAGAAAACATGCTACAGGAGAGCTGGACCTTTGCGACGTGGCTCCACAAAGGTTAAGGCAGTGAGGAGAATCGCCGCACCCCATGGAGAAGTGTTTCTGGGACATGTGCCCACAGGGGATGGTGTTAGTTTGAGGAGCCTCAGGGGTTACAGCAGCCTCCCCCAAGCTGCGTTGCCTGCGTCACCACCCCACTGACACCAGCCTTGACCCACAGGGGCTGGGCTGGGCAGGACAGGACAGGACAGGACAGGACAAGGTCCTCTTCTTGGAGAGTTGCTGTTTCCATTGCTGGTGGTTCTCTGCAGCTGGAGTTGGCCCATGGTCATGCAGGGATCGGGGACAGACGGAGTCTCCTGGCTGGCCAGAGTACGTGGAAGCTGAATTGATGTTTTACAGTGCTCTGAAGATGCACACACGTTTATATATGCATGTATAATACATATACAAGTGATTTATTGTGGCTAGCCCTTTATCTCTATAATCCATAATTCAGGTTTTAGGGAGCATGTGCATCTTTTTTTAATCATCACTAAATCGAGCCCTCTTAGATTTATACTTGCTACATGTGCAGTTCCCCAGCAAAGGTGAACACAGTAGATCTAATCTGTCTGGGCAACAGTGGACATTTGCTATAACGCCCTGTGTTAAATGGTTTGTACTCATGGAGAACGTGGCATAGTGCAGAGGTGTAACGTAAAGTAAATAAGCAGTGATCTAAATGTGCAAGAGCAGGGGGTTGCTGAAAGGGGAAGTGCTGGGGCGGAAGTAATTTAGTAGGAAAAAATCAAGTGTTGGTCTTGTGAATGGTCTTTAGTGTTTTCTCTGTTGTCCTTGGCATGAGAAGCACCCTCTTGAACTTTACTGATGATATAAAGTCGGTTCGTAGGAGGACTGGGAATATTAGGGAGAATTTGAAGGACAGGAAAACTAGAAATAATAGAAAACAGTAAGCAACCTGTATTTAAAAGATAACAACAAAAGTTTTTGCTATGAGTTCATAGTTGCTTTATCTGTTAGAAACAATAGAGGAAAATATTTGGGAATATTAATGAGATGACAGCCAGTGTCTGTTGTGACGTGAAAGCAAGCACTAACATGGTTGTACAACATCCCATAAGACCTTATTTAAAATACTATGCACTGTTCATTGCTACACATGCTCAGAAAAAGATGAACAGAAGCTAGAGCAGAGGAGGGCTGCCGGTAGGGCTACGAGACACAGGGGTGACCATCCTGGGACCAGGCCTCCTTGTGCCCGGACCCTGTCCCCAGTGACAGTGGGTAGTGCATACGCAGGGGAAAGTCACAAGACAGACCAAATGCCCAGGAGTGACTCCCACGACATATTTGCCCATAACTGGTGAGCAGCAGTCAGTGGGCTCCCTGAAACAGAGGCTGCCTATGGATTATAATTTTCGTCAACCAGTGGTGGATTGTCCTTCACGAACTTGTCTAAATCCCTTTTTGAAGTTCTCTCTGCTATTGGCATTCATAACATCCTGTGACACAGTCCCTTAGCTGAGCAAAAAGGTGTTTCCTTCTTGTGTTAATCTCCCCATCCCTGCCATAGGGTTAACTAATACAAAGGCACTGGAAAATATGCTTGTTTATCCTATGGAATTGGAAACATAGATGGGATTAAGCATCAGGAGAGGCCAAAATTAACAGAAATGATAGATAATATTGGTACAGGTACAAGCTGGTATAATTTTTCCATACATCAATGTGGGTCTGGAAAGTAAAAAGTGACTGTTGGAGCTGCAAGGGGAGTCCTTCCAGTAGAAGCACTTTGAGTCAGGTGTTATCTTCTGAGTCCTCCCTGAGTTAGACTTGGTATCTTTTGTACTTAATGGCTCTCAGTGAAGAGGTTTCTGCCTTCAGTTTGTTCTGTGGCTTTTTAAGCTCATGTAAACTTTCCTTTCCACAACAGCAGCAGGGGAGAATTTTACAGCTTCCTTACCCGTGTGCAAGTACCTCCTTTTCTCTAGTGTGGACTGACGTTCTCCCTGCTTTGTTTTACACCGTCCAGTTCCTGCACTGGGAGAGCCTGTGAACAGCAGATCCCTATTGATCTTCTCAGTCCCACCCCTGGTTTCAGAGGTCTCTGCCATGCCCCCCCCCCAGTTTTCTCCTCCTAGGCTGAGGATGCTTTGGTTATGAATCATAGAATGACAAAATGGTTTGTGTTGGAAGGGACATTTAAAGTTCATCTAGTCCAACCCCCCTGCAATAAGCAGGGACATCTTCAACTAGATCGGATTGCTCCTTGTGCAGAAGCCATCATAGACCTTTGCTCATCCCAGTCACAGTTCCTTGGCCTCTTCCAGATCTGCAACACCCTTTTGGAGACAAGAGACCAGAACTGCAGAGATTCACAAGGACCGGTTGACTCTTCCCAGTAATTCCTGTTTGTCCATCTGTACAGTAGTCTTCATCTTTCAATAGCCTCTCAATTTGGCCAGCAGAGGTAGCAGATTTAATGGTGTGCCATTTCTCCCCTAGATACTTTTCAAAAGACTGCTGGCCCATTTGCCATGTTCTGGTGCTGAAAGCGGATTTGAAGAACAGGTTACTCACCAATGTTAGTAGTTGAGCTGTTTCAAACCTGAGTTCCTGATAATTTCTTGCTGCCTCTTTGCTGATTTGTGATTCTGTTGACTCCTATCAGGGCTGAGGCAGAGTCTCTGATACGCCATCAGTCAGGAAGAGATCCAGCGTGGGGTTGTCACCAGTTTCTGTCCAATCTCCTGAAAATATAGATGGCAATTTTCATTTTGTTTTTCTACTATGGCTTTATTCTCTCTGAGCACTTCTTTTATACCTTGGTTATCTATTGGTCTTTTAAGTCCCTGACAGGCTTTCTGTTCTCGATGTTTCTGAAAAATGACTTACTAGTTTTTTAGGCTTTCTGCACATTATTCTTCCAATTCCATTTTCATCTTTTTTTTTTCCTTTTCCCCCATTTAACAAAATAATGCATGATCTGTTCTGTTTTTTTCTCATTTAAATACAACTTCATCTTTTTGACTGGCATTCCTTACTTCATATAACCTTACTTAGTCAGCTATTCTTTAGTCTTGCTGTCTTCCTTTAGGTCTTTCTGAAGTCCTTGACAGGTAGTATATGTCTGAGCTTCCAATAAGCTGTCTTGAAATAGTCTCCAGGACACCAGCAAAGGCTTTACTTTTAATGGTCCTTTTTAGTTTCTTATTACCAAAATCAATTCTTATGAATTTTTGAAGTCCCTGTGTTTCAAACTGAGCGTAATGGCAGTTGATTTATTGGCTTCCATTGCTTTGGCAAGATTACGAACCTAGCTATATTGGGGTCACTGTTAAATAATGACTCTTAATTAATAAGATTATGAGCTATAGCATGCTCACTGGTCAGTACAAGGTCAGGAATGCATTTTCCTGCGGTCAATTCCCTGCCTGGCTGCTCCACTGGCTATGCCTAAAAATTTAATTTTGCTGTTGTGCCCCGACATGGTGTTTGCTCAGTTTGTGCAGAATTAACTGGCGTATCTTGTTCCCCTGGCGTTCGCTGACCTCTCTGGTCTCTGGCAGATTACACTCAGTATCACCATGCCACCTGGGTGGCCTGGAGCGTAGTCCTAACCATGTATGTCTCCTGCTGGAGCATCAACCCAGGGCAAATCTACCTTCTTTGTTGGCACAGTTAACTTATTAATCTGATTTAGCTTTAAGCCATTTTTGCAATGCCACACCTCCTCCCCTGTCAGTGCCCACTCTGCCTTTCCCAAATGCTTTGTGTTACGCTTTCCTACTGTGTCTTTCCTCCATTGAGTTTCCAGTGCATCTATTGTATCAATATTTTTATTAAAACTAGGCATTCTGGTTCTCCTGTCTTATTTCTTAGGCTTCCAGCTCCTGAACAGAGGAACATAGGCATTAGTTTGGGGTTTCTGTTTTTTCATTATGTTTGTGCAACTGCTCTTCACGGTTTTATATCTGACTTTTGCCAGCTCTGTCCTATCTTTTTATGGCTTCACCCCTACAGCATGAGTCATCCCAAAGCAGGTGCTTTTCTGCATATGCTGGCTTTCCTATGCCTTTAGCTAAAAGCTCTCCTATAACCTTGTTAATGTTAAATCCCAGCAGCTTGCTTCCACCGTGGTTTAGAAGTAGTATGCCTCTCCTGCACGGGTATCCTATTTTCAGACTTCCCCAGTTCCTAATCGGTACTCATCCTTCCTCTTTTTTACACCATTTTCTTAGTCATGCAGTGGGATTTTACCTCCTTGCTTCTCTATCTGGCTTCTGCATGTTACTGAGGGTATTTCAGAAAACATTAACAGGCAGGTCTTGATCTTCAACTCCCTAAAAGTTGCCTCCAGCTGCTCTCTCCCACCCCTCCCCATTTCACAGACCCAGGGCCCTCAAACACAGGACCCTCCTCGGCATGTCCAGACCATCCCATGAGGTCTGCAGTCTTACCAGCTGGGATGTTAGTCAGCAGGCAGTCTACTAGTGTTTCACAGACCTGGTCATCTCTCTGCTTGATAACCAGATCGACTGCTCCGTAATTTGCCTTGTCTGGCAGCATTTCCCCCTTGTCGTGCTTTAACCCCAGCTGGTAACTAAGTACCACGCAGCTGCTCACTCACTGCCCCCTCCCCTCCGCCAGCGGGATGGGAGAGAGAATCAGAAGGAAAACGGTAAAACTTGTGAGTTGAGATAAGAACAGTTTAATGGAACAGAAAGGAAGAAACTAATAATGATAATGATAAGAACAGCAGTAATAAAATGACGATAGTAATAATAAAAGGATTGGAATATACAAAACAAGTGATGCACAATGCAATTGGTCACCAATCACCAACCAATGCCTGGTTAGTTCCCGAGCAGCAATCTCCCCCGCAGGCCAACTCCCCCCAGTTTATAGACTGGGCATGACGTCACATGGTAAGGAATATCCCTTTGGCCACTTTGGGTCAGCTGCCCTGGCTGTGTCCCCTCCCAACTTCTTGTGTCCCTCCAGCCTTCTTTCTGGCTGGGCAGGAGAAGCTGAAAAATCCTTGACTTAGTCTAAATACTACTTAGCAACAACTGAAAACATCAGTGTGTTATCAACATTGCTCTCATACTAAATCCAAAGCATAATGCTATACCAACTACTAGAAAGAAAGTTAATTCTATCTTAGCTGAGACCAGGACACCCCTTCTTGAGCTTTATTCTTTTCTACCATGACACTTGCCCCTCTCTTCAGCAGCACCAAGTGTGAAGTCAGAGGGGAGATGGCTTCATCCAGTGGGACTTAAGCTCTTCTCTCCTCACTCTGTAGCCGTGTCTGGGCCTCCACGTTAGCCAGATCTGCTTACTGTGATTCAGTGACGGGCCTTAACTGCTTACTCAGCATCTTAGATCTCTGCAGGGGTTCACTTTTTTCAGCTTTCGTGTTGTCTTTGCTTTTGCAAACTTGCATGCTCATATCCTGTGCCTTTCACACCTCCATGCAAAGCCCCAAATCATGTGCACAGCTTGTCATCAGTCATCCTTATGGCATAAGTTTTAGGGTTAGACTTTCCAGACTCGGAGATATTAAGAGCAGTCGTGCAGCGCTCCATAGTAAACTCACCCTGTGTGACTTCAACAGCTCTAATCAAGCGGCTCGTCTGCAAGATGAAGTTAGTGCTAAACGAGCTGAGGAGTGACTTTGCAGCACAGAAGCCAGTTTGCAGCCGGTGAGGATGCTCCTCCTCGGGAGCTGCATAGGGCTCCTGACAGCCCGTCTGGCTGGGGAGCAAGTGCTCACGGCCTGGTGCACCGCAGCTCATATTTACGCTTACTGTAATTTTACGCAGATAAAACCCTTGGAGTGTTCTTTGGCTGTTGCTGAGTTGGAAACAGCTATGATTATTTTAGTAAATAAAGCAGGGTCAGAGCACAGTCTGACTGGTGTGGCTGTGGTCATGTTCCTAGGCAGGGCCAGCACTGTGTGGGGTGATGGGGCTGGGGACCGGCTGCACCCGGTTACTCTGCGGTGAGAGGAGATATGTGGATGTGAGCCAATGTCTGCTGCGTGTCTTCAGGGCCAGGGCACAGCTCTTGCCTGTTTTGTTTGTGCTGTGGGGTCCCGCTGGTGGTGTTTGTGCTCATGGAGTTGTTCTGCGCCACCATCTCTCCTCCCGCAAATGTGAAACCTCAAGGTGCAATGAGTTTTATTTTGAAAAGGCAGCCTCTCCATCTGAAGCTACAGATGCCATAAGATCCACTCGGCTGTGGGAATTGTTGTCCTTGCGTGCTTTGCCCCTCTGTGGAGTCTTTTGCCACCCACTGCTGATGGGGTGACTCTTGAGGGTGAGGTGGTGTTAGGACTCTGTAAGAGAGACACAGTACGAGAATTACTTGCTCTGTTGTTCACATATAATATTTTCCATGGTTACTTTGAGAGAAATAATTGTCTTCAATTTGTGAATGATACCTGGCTCCTAACGGTCGCAACCCCTGACTGGGGACCTGACATCGAAACGAGCTACAGAGTGTGACTTGGGAGACCGCCTGGTAGCGGGTGCCTGGGAGCCCCGTGGGTCCCTTGCAGGAGCCGCTCAGCCGCCGGCCTGTCCGTCAGCGTGGCTGGGGGCCTTGAGGGCCAGGGCAGGGCTGCTCTGCCAGGTGGATGGAGTCTGTTGCACCCTCCACAGCCTTGCCAGGACCTCCCTGGCTGTCCGGGTGCAGGAGAGTGCAGGGTACGCCTGCAGAGAGTACCTCCTCCTGCTGCTCCAAAAGCAGAGGAAAACAGCACAAGGCATTCACAGAAATCATGTACGTTTCTGGGAAGTGGATTGGCAAGTTAGCCCAAACACACTTTTTCTGAGAGTTGTGAGTCTAACCCCTGCCCGGAGGAGTGTGCCTTGCTGTAGATACGACACTGCTCAAGCAGAGCTGTAGCAACAGCCCCGCTCCTCTTTGGCTGCCTTCATCGTCGTGGGCACCAGCTAAGCGCCTGGCACATCTCCCAGGCAAAGAGGGGACGCGTACCTGGGATGAGGCACTCGCTCTCTGTTACAGATGGAGCCATGCAGGAGAAGGTCACAGAGAAGAAGGAAAGGAAGGGATCATGCATCCACCAAGGGCTAGCATGGATGTGGCTTTCTGAAGTGTATTATCAGTTTTGTGAATCCTCACATGCTGAAGTGGTGGCTGCTAGATCTTTTGATACCTTCTGCCAAGGCAAGCCCATTCAGAATTCAGTTTCGGTCTTCCCTGAATATGTTCTTCCATCTTCTCTTGGTTTATGCCTTTGAGATGTCCTCTAAACCTGACCTGAGTGTGTCTGGTCTGTGACATCTGCCTTGTAGGAGAGAGCTTGGTCTCCCACCTTGCTGCTGTGTGCTGCTTCTCAAGCTGCAAGTCTGGAGTCCTCTGAGGGGAGAAAAGTCTGAGACAGTCTTTATTCTGCTATTTAACTCTCAGCCAGTGTCTCATGTTCCAGTGCCTTCACCAAGTGGGACCTTGTACCTTGGCTTCTTAAAACATCCCATCCTTCTCTCCTGAGCATGCTCACGAGTTGTCTCAAGTGTGCTAACAGCTGTGCTGCGGAGCTTTGGGCCATTGACAAAATGTAGTAACTGCAATGCTGAAGGCTTGATTTTAGCTTGCTGGAACTATTTTCGCTGCTATTTTAACAAGTGTACAATTTATAAGTAATATATTTCCTGGGCACTGTCAGCGTGCTCTGCCAGAAGGACTGTGAGATGTGGTCGATCTCAGCCTCACAGCAGTTGGCCGTTCTGGGGGTCCCAAATGGTCCCGCTGGTGCTGGTACTGCCCAGCACGGCCCCCAGCAGCACGACAGGGCTGGTGGCGGCGGCTCCTGTCGCCCCCACCCCATCCTTGGTGTTATGCTGCATGGAGGTGGCTTCAGAATCCCTCTACCACTGTTTGGGGATACCTGACTTAGGTCATCTTCCAGGCTTTAGTGGAATATTTTAAGGTTATGGGACAAACCCACAGGCCTACCTAGAGAGTAGTTTCCATTCAAAGGAGCATCCCCTGTAAGGATGGTGAAATTACTTCAGTGTGGTAGAGTCAGGCTCAAGTAAGTGCTTTGAATGTGCCATACCTGATCTTTGCTGTGCAAGAGCTAAATATGGTCATGTGTACTGCATGCTGTATGCAAAGTTGGTCTAACTGAGTAGAATTAAAGCATCGATAATGTGAAATAAAGCAGGTCTGGCTTTATTATTCCCCTAGACTGATGTATAGAGAGATTAAATATCAAGGAAAAAGATTTTCTACAAGTATGAGAAGTTATTAGTAAAAGGATCACAATTTTTTGTAGACAGAAGGACGATCGCAGGTTGAAAAAGCTACCCTTTGGGGACTTGATCGTATAGTTTATCCTGCAGGTTTGTTATCCTAGATCCAAGCTTTGTCATTTTAAATGAAAGGGGTCGTTGCTGTGTTTGCTACGTATTCTCAAGCAGTCATTCCCCTGTTTTTTCTGGGGTGACGCTTGCATACTTGCAGTCCCAAGTCGTGCTGCTGCATTATCCTGGGGGTGAAATGTGTTGTACAGTCTGTGTTGACACCTCGAGTACTTCTGCTGTTCAGCTGGGTGTTTGCTGAGCAGGGCCAGTAAGAAATGGGCCACACCACCCGTTGTCCTACAGGGGACCTGTTCATGGTGATCCCTCTCTGATGCTTCTCGTCAGTACCTTTGGTAGATCTCAGCTGGTCAGGGTTAGGGGTGGAAACCTCAGTGTTGTTTTCTGCACTCCCATTCTGAGCACCAAGAGATGAGGGACACCCCAGTGGGTCCAGTGAGTCCATTTCCAGTGCCATTGGGTCCCATTTCCACCTGCTGCAGCCGTTTTTGTTGGCAAGCCTTGTCTTTGCATCATTTTGCTTTTTTTTGCATCAATGATGCTTTTGATCCTAGCAACGGTTGGAGCACCAGGCAAACGCTGGGGCTGAAGTCGGGTCCCATGTGAAGGTCACCCTGCTGCTCCAGTGAGCTCTGGATGCCTCCTGCCTGATGCCATCACATCTGCAAGAACTTTGTCACTGCTTGGATCCTGATTCAGACTTGGTGGTGGCAAAATATTTCTGGTGGTGAGGTAGACAATATGCTCCTTCCCAGGTGTCTTGTCTGCTAGAGGCGTCACAACAAGCCGCTCTGCCCAGGCATATGACTCATGCATGCTCCCGTTTTTAAGAAATACAGATGTGGAGTAAATGGGAATCAATTACACTTCCTACACAAAGAATCCCCTTGATTTGGCATCTGACACAGACATATCCTTCCTTCCAAGGGAACAACATTGAAAATTAATTTGAGTTCCAGAGAAATTTCAGTTATGAATACTCTTCCTCAGCAGTGACTGTCCTTGGCCGTGTCACACACGTGAGTCCCTGCAGCACCGGCTACCGAGAGTCTGCCAGTGCCAGAGGGCCCCTTCCCGAGTGGACCCTCCCAGGGCAGCGCCGGTGTGGCTGGGCTGTGCCTGGGAGCTGGTCCCCACGGAGGGAGCTGCTGCTGTGGGGAAGGACCCCTTTTGCCCTGGCACCCTGCAGCCACTGCAATGAAATAAGCTGCTGACCTGAGCTGCAGCCCCGAGAGCAGGGCTTTGCTTTGCTAGAGCTTGGACATGCCAGTCCCAAATTTTATGTACAAGGAGGCATCTGTGTTTGCATGTCTGGGAAAAAAGAAGAAGGGCTGATTTAACTGCTGAGTGCCGAGGACCTGTGGCTCCAGGGGCTGGGATATTTGTATCGCAACCTTCACCCTATTGCTCTGTCTCTCAGGCAGAGGCAGTGACTGGGTACGGGGTGAGGTGCATGAGTGGTCTCCAGGACATCAGTGACAAACTGGCTCCCTCTGGTCTGGGGGGTGTCTGAAAACAGATCTATTTTCAACATGGCATAGGGTAAAATGCCTGAATTCCTGCTTTGGGGCTCAAACAGAAAGTTTTATTCATGTCCAGCTGAGGACATTTTGCTTTATCCAAACAGTAATATGGAAAATAAAACAAGAAAAAAGGAAAAAAAAAATTATTTCCATACATCAAGCAGGGCCATGGTTGTTTCCAGATCTCTCATCTTTCTGGAGATCTGTGCTGGCAGCTGCAGACATGGTCTCAGTGGGCCTGCCATGCTCATGGTGCCTCCTCATCACCTCTGCTGGCTTGGGCTGCATCTCCAGCAGATCCAGCCCTCCTCGCTGAAGGTGCAGTGTGTCGTGGAGAAACGTCCATAGCACCATGAATTCAGGTAAAAAAATTCTTCAGGAGTGAGTGTCTTACAATGTTACAGAAGACAAAACATTGGTATTCCCAAACTGCCAGTCCTTCGAGAAGAAATCTCTTCCTTTGTGCCACACAGGTCAGCAGCTGTCTTTGATCATTCTTTGGGCATTGGCAGTTTTAGTAAAAGAGCAATTACTAACGGAAGATCTGGATCCAAGTGACGTGCAAACCACAAGGAGATGGCCGCAGCCACACTGGAGGTCCTCTGGAGGCCATGTCCCAGGCTGGAGCTGGTTTTCATATTTCAAAACCAGGAGGGTTTGGCCCCAACTTTCTTGGCAAAGTGCTTTACGGTCCAAGTTTCAAAGCTGCTCTTTTCTAAACAGAGCCAATGCCTGAGAAGGGACTTTGCTGTCAGGGGCTGGGACGTTTCAGGGATGCACTCAGCCAGGCACTGCTCGGCTTGGTACCTCTGCTGTCTTCTCTGGTGCCACAGCCCCACTCGCTGCCGCAGATGCTCCCTCCAGCACCTCCTGCTCTCCTGGTGCCGCAGTAATGGCAGCAGCTCCTCTCTCAGCAGTACAAGGAGAGGAAAATGAGCGCTACAGACCAGCCAAGAGACAATACTCTGCACGCTCTGCCAATGCAGTGGGAATTTCGTGCAAAGTTGCTGTCTTCTCTGCATCTGAGGTGCGTCCCGTGTCCTCTCACAGCAAGGGCTTCTTCTGAGGTTTGGGTCCAGATGTGGTGTGGTTGCTGTGTGCCTGACCTTGCACACTGCACTGAGTGACAGCTGCCTTTCCTCCCTCTGGGGATATTCTAAACTGCGTTTTGGCAGTGTGGGATATGCTTCTGTGCAAGTCCCCATTCTTTGGCCTTATTTTAATCCTTTAACAGTTCCAAGCAGTTCCAGTAACTTCTGGACGCAACCATGGCTGTCTCCCAGCCACTGTTCCTATGATTAAGGAAGTATGTGGGCAGAATGAGTGAATATCATTTGGTCAAATTATTAAAATTCACCATTGAGAGAGAGTTGGAAAGTAACTTACAGCTACCGTCACAAAGACAGAAAATGACTGCTAGAGTCCACAGGATCTGTGAGGGAGGGATCCATTAGGAAACTATGGATTTCCATCCCCAAGGACAGAGAGGGTAATGATCTATGGGCATTAGTCCAGGCAAGCCATGGCATCAGCCTAACAGAGCTCAGAGTAACGATGGTCGTGTTTGGAATAGAAATACTGGTATCTTTGTGCTGATTCTTGAAACAAACCTACAAGAGTTGGGATATTTAGCTTGACAAAGGCAGTTTCAGGATCATCTTTGCTGGTTTCTCAGAGGTGTAGTGAGCTACATGCCTCTGGCCAAAGGGTGTGCAAGAAGGGTGCCTTAGGTTGAAGAATCTGGTAAACACACAAAGGAGAACTTCTAAGTGGGCTAAGAAGGCTGTTCTTGGGTGAGTTGGCCAAGAGGTGCCATCATTTTCCTAAGGGAGGAAAAGCTAATGTAATTCAAGGAATTAGCTGCAGGCTTCTGATTAATAAAAGAATAAAAATGGTAATGAGTTAAGCAAATAAAGAATCTGCAAAAGAAGTCCTCTGCATTGCTGAATTGTAAATCTGTAGATCTTTGCTGGTGTGTGCACACACTTATCCTGGTATTCTTGATGCACTGGGATGGGTTTGGGAAAGCTCGCTCTGTGCAGCCTGTTCATTACGTCCATAATGTGTTCAAAGAGGTAGCAGTACAGAAGTATGTAGGCACTGCAACAACCAGCACTGCGGTACCAAATTTGACGTGCATGGCAAAACACGTGGGATCTAGTTGCCCACTGAGGTGTCCAGGCTCCTTATGCAATGCATGAGGTGGTTGAGAGTCTGTGAAGGTGGGAGCAGAGGGCTGCACTACACGACTGCAAGAGGGAACATCCTAATTACTTCAGCCTCCCTGCAACTGCCTTGCTGCAAACTGGTTATTCCTCCCATGACCTGGCAGTCTGGGCCCTGGCCCCTTCCTGGGCTGATGTACTGGTCCTTACTGGTAAGGAGGGTAAGAGGATGGGGGTGCCATGTCCCCCCTTTTATCCAGTAGCTCAGTGGCTTTGATGGATAAATTGGATGGTTTAATAAACTCTTGGTAAAAAGCACAGCGTGCAACTCCTATCACGTCTGTTGTGTTTGCTGGGAATTGTCAGGGCTCGCTAAGGGTTTGGATGTCCTAGCAAGTCAGGGGAAGGAGCAGTAGCTGGTGACACCGGAGCAGCTCAGGTGCTGTGCACATGGTCAAGGCTGAGATATCCTGAGCAGCACTTAAGGAGTCTGGGGACGTTACTGATGATGCTGGAGAAACACTGCAGGTTTCGGTCTCTGAAGATGTGATAGTAGCTGAATAATTTTCAGGACTAACGTTTCGGACTACAGTCTCAAAGTCTCTACTCACTCTCCTTGTGGTTCTTGCTCCAGATGCCTGTACCATCTAAATGGTTTTCCCAAGGTAATTTTAGTGAAGGCAGGAGGTGTCAAGCTTTGGTTTGCAGAGTCAGAAATTGTTTACCAGTTGTGCTGCAGTAACCAAATCTATCTCAGTCTTTGAGTCTTTGTCATGGTGCTCTGTGGAGCTGCCTGGGCACCTGCGGAGGACCTTCTAGAAAAGGTCCTTCTAGACCTCTTGGTCTGCTCAGTGTTTAGCCATGTACGGGGAGGTGGTGATGTGAACGTTTGTTTATGAGGAGCGGAATGTGTACCCTAAAACCAGCTGCACACAGCAGATACTGAATGCCATGTGTAGGGCACTGGGTTTTGACTGAGACACACATACGGACTTAGGAACCAAAATGTTAAAGGTTTCGTAGCCATAGGCTTGGCAAATTATTTCCTGCTTTACAAAGTAGCTCCTGCCTTCTGCATGGCATGGGTTCCTCCACCTCTACGAGCTGCAAAGCCACAGACCTTCTGGGATAGGAAGGTTCATGGTGCTTAAAGTAGGGAGGGTCTGGTGAATCATCTCCTGTCATTCCTGAGTAACACTGACCAGGAGATACTGCTGAAATGATTCTTCTTTTTCTTTTTTTTTCATAGAGCAAAATTTTTGAAATAGCTTGTCTTGATCAGCAGCAGCTTGCGAGGATCCATCTGGACCTTTGCCTCCATCCCCCAGTGAGGTGTAGGGTTTGGTAATCCTCATGCAGCTCCCTTCAGTTACTATCTACCATAAACTTGTCATGTGCCTTTAGCAGAACTAGGCTTTCTCTCACCTTTGTGAAGAGCATCTGCCAGAGAGTGAGGTGCATGTTAATTCACGGTAGTTGCCTGTTCCTGCATTTGCTAGGCTTATCAGACAGGTTGTCCAAATTCCTAAGGACTGTGATCTTGCAGGAGAGGCAGGATTAGAGGCATAATTTTCAGAAATCCTGTTAACCTCTTTATCAACTGATAAAACTGTATTTTGTCTTTTCGGTAGGACTTCTTAAGATCTGATGGAGCTACCCAGTGATACAAAACACTTTTAGCTGTCTGGGTGGAGAGGCACAAATTCAACAGCCGCTGGGGATGTCTTGCTGGCTGGGATGCACACGGAGTGCTTTAAAGAGTGAATCAGTATCTGTGGTTATATAACGGGAGACAAAACTTTTAATTAATTGTCTCTCTTGGGTTTCCAGTTCTGCTCCATCTTCTCCAGATGCGTTTGTAAGGCTGTAGCCACAGCCAGGCGGAGGTGTCTATTCTTCAGGGGAGGTAGTTCAACTTCCAGATGAATCATTGCAGTAAGACGTAGGTCCCTGCCCGGAGAGGAGGGTGCCTGCAGGACCTCTCCCAGCTGCCACTTTGGCCAGCTCTCGCAGTCATTATCAGTGTGTCCTTGGTGGCAGACTCTCACGCCAGGTTTCTGAAGCATCTTGTAGGTCACGACTGCTGGTGCTGTTTGGCTGCGTGCTGCTCTTCTGAGGATTTTCATGTTTGGTTGCTGGCCGCATGGCTGATGTCGTCCTGCGCTGTGTTTCCCTCGTGCGGTGCAGCCGCACCGCTGTGCTCTGTCCTCGCTGCGCTGCGGTGGGAGGAGCAGCCCCGCCAAGCTGCCGCTGCTCCCGGCGGATGCCACGATCTGACCAAGGGCTCCGTGGCTCCTGCTTTACGTTGTTGCTCAGGCCCCTGTGCTAATTAGCTGGAGTGCTGGTCTGGTGGCTGTCTGAAGAGGAGCAAGGAAGGCAAGTGACTCCCGTTATCCCATTGCCTCCCTTTTCCCGAACAGCGTGAATCTGCCACTAATTGGCTCTCGTTAGCAGGTGACTGTGCTATTCTCGTTTAGTAGTGCAGAGATGATCTGAGACCAGAAGTTTCTCAGCAGACTGAACAGCAAGCTAAATGAGCCGTGCTCTAGGAACAGAAAGGAATAACATAGTTTTGTGCAAGAGTCCTAGCAGTCGGCCCCAGAATATCAGCCCAGGTCTGCCTCATTATCCAGCTTGGGGGGCACGTGGGGGGAGAGGGTGGGGGTCCTGCTCTGCTTCTGTGGCTGGCGGGAGCCCCAGCGGTGAGGCATAAAGCTCTCAGTGTCAGAAACTGCCTCCTGAATTTTGGACAGAACCCATGTCTTTTGGTCATTATATCAGGTCTGACCCAGGTGATACCACAGGCAGAGTGTCTCTGAAGATTTCTCGCATTTCTGAATTCAAGGTCGCTCCCAAAATAGCTAATTGACAGCCATGGGAAATTCCCATTACCCCAAATATATGCTGGGGGGCACCCAGCTGGAAAACAGCTTTGCAGAGAAGGCCCTTGGTGTCCTGGCTGACACCAAGTTGAACATGAGCCAGCAACATGCCCTGGCCACAAAGGCGGCAAATGGTATCCTGGGCTGTGCTAGGCAAAGCATCTCCAGCAGGTTGAGGGGGGTGATCTCCTCCTTCTGCTCAGCACTGGTGAGGCCACAGCTGGAGTGCTGTGTCCAGTTCTAGGCTCCTGAGTACAGGAGACACATGGACATACTGGAGAGAGTCCAGTGAAGGGCCACAAAGATGATGAAGGGACTGGAGCATCTCTCCTATGAAGAAAGGCTGAGAGAGCTGGGACTCCTTAGCCTCGTGAAGAGAAGGCTCAGTGGTGATCTCATCAATGAGTATAAATACCTGAAGGAAGAGCAGAAAGAAGACAGAGCCAGGCTCTTTTCAGTGGTGCCCGATGACAGGACCAGAGCCAACAGGCACAAACCTAAACACAGGAGGTTCCCTCTGAACATCAGGAAACACTTTTCCCACTGTGAGGGTGACTGAGCACTGGCACAGGTTGCCCAGAGAGGCTGTGGAGTCTCTCTCCTTGGAGACATTCAAAAGCCATATGGACATGGTTCTGGGCAGCTGGCTCTGGGTGGCCCTGCTTGAGCAGAGGGTTGGATGGGATGACCTCCAGAGGTCCCTGCCAGCCTCAACCATTCTGTTAGATTCTGTGAATCTGGGATAGTGTTAGAAGTGACGAAGCTGCTATTTTCTTGCTGGAGCTGAAATCGTTTCCATCAAACCCAGTCTATTTATGTATCTGTCAGCCACGCTTGTAGTAACAATTTGAAACTCCAAAAGCAAAAGCATTTCTTCCAAAGGACACATAGTAAGTTCCATAATCAAGAAGCAGTGTTTGGTTGTCAGTCAAATTCTGTGTAATGGTACCAAGTTATAAGGACCTGGTGGACTTTATAATACTGCTTGTGTGATGGTAAAATCTCTCTTACCTAAACACCGAAGAGTGCAACTCACAAAGGAGATGACTACAGCTCTCACTACTGGACAAAGCTGAAAGTCCTGCGGCCGGGCATGCATCGTGCGCTTCGTCCCACCAAGCATTGGGTACAGATGTCTCCAGAAAGGTTCCTACAGAGAAACTGTCTCCAGGTACTCCGTGGGTGCAGAATTGTATGTGTGAGAGCACATAAATGTTCTCAGAGCAAGAGGAGAAGTTTACAAATCCTTCCTTCTATGGCTGAAGTGAAAGGCAACTCCAGCACCAGAGACAACTCATTTAAAAAAAAACAAAAAGAAAATGCATGCTTTTGGGATTGGTCCCTTGTGGACAAGAACAATTGAACAGTCATAGAGTCACTAGGGAAGGTTAACAGGTTAACTGCGAAGCCACCAAATACATTTCTTTCCTGAAGGGTTCAGTTTATAGCACGCTTTGAAACAGTAGGAAGTTCTCCCATGCAAAAACCTTTCTGTGTCCTAAAGCAACAAAAAAATCTGATATTCAGCTCTCAAGGGGGAAAAAAAATCAGGATCTGTAATAGATACTTTCATGATAATGTGCAAGACACCTTAATATGTTCACTGCCTCCCAGATGTATGCTGAAATGTGGTAAGACAAAGCTTGAGTTATTCCCACAGCTCCGGCACAGCCTCATTGGCTCAGGTCTGCCACATCCCCATGTCCTACCTTCATGGCCCGTGCTGTGCAGCAGCAAGCGCTGCAGCACCCACAGATAATCGGCTGTGCTCTCCAAAAACCTGTGTGCCTTCACCTCACACTGCGGGTGCTTTGCTGGGACGGTGGTGGGCAGGAATTCCCCAGAGAAGGGAGGAGGAGGAGGGCTGTTGAAGCCTGAAACAAGAATCCTTCAGCCAGAGCTCACCTGACAAAAAGTGATTCTCTTCTGATCAGCCTCTTGAGAGCACATAAAAATTAAAGCAACTGTCCTGGGTATTTGAGACGGCTTGATGTGTTTGAAGTAATTGCGGAGACTGTTAATTCGCTCGTGGTGATTTGAACCTACCACCGGCCTGTGGAAGGGAGCTCTGTCTTCCCTCAGAAATGACTGTGGCTTGTTGAGGGGATTATTCTAAGTGTCTGATCTCGTGAGAAAGCTCTTCCATACTGGGACCCCACATGCTTTCTGATGGAGGCACCCTGTCAGATGGTCAGGTCTCCATCACCGTCTCCAGACAATATCGTGTCTGGATGCTCGCAGGGGCTAAAATATCTGTAAGAAGTACGAGACATGGAGTCACACATCAAATCCATCTCAAATAGTTATTTTCAACAGGCAGAGCAAGTGTGAGACCTCAGAATTTTATACAGAGGCATGCCGTCAGGTTTTTGTATTGACGCCTAGGCTTACAGCAGTGTTTCCTGAGCGCTTGTTTATCTGCAGGAGAACCAAACCGGAGCACCCAGACTGCGAGCAGCCCCTCTGCAGGACCTGACCAGGAGGAACACTGGGTGCAGGCTGCTCGGGCTCCTCCTGCCTCCAGGTGAAGCATCCGAAGAAATCCGATTTCAGCTTGCTGGCTTCCGGAGGAGGTTGCTGGCTGTAGAGGCAGCAGGTGACATTAGGGGAACGAGTCCTCCATCTGCTCTTGAGCCTCATTCAAACCAGACATGTCCCTCTTTCCGGGGTGCTTTAGTTGAACGATACCTACTGCTGGGCTGATGTACCCAATGTTGTTCTCCGGTCGCTGCAGTGAAATCTGATGTGCAGTTCGGACAGATGATTTTCAGGTAAACGCTTGCCATAAGGAGAAAAGCCCTGTGATCACCAAGGGCAGGATCTCTGTGCAGAAAAAGAAAGGGCTGCTGCTCTTTCGCAGTGACTACATTTTGTTTGAGCTGCCCCCACTTTGCCCCCCCCCCCCCCCCCCCCCCCCCGGGGAGCGGTCTCCTCTGGCGCCCAGGCATCTCTTGGCCACTGCATCCTGCCCGTGCGTCTCAAGGAGGAGGAGGATGTGGGCATCGCACGTGGCGAAATCACGATTATACACTGGGGACATTAAGAAGCTCCTTAGATGCTTAATAAACACTGCTGCGGTAGTGTTTGTTTTATTCATAATATACGAGGCATCCTGGCTGCTGTTCAGAAATAAGTTATGGATCCAGCAGCGATTAGCTACAGCTTAAGTAGGCGTTACAAAGGATGAAACCTGCTCCTTCAGGCCTCAAGGTGCCTTATGGCACAGGGTGATAAAGTAGGTGAAGAAACACATTGTCAGTTCACGTGGAAACATGCCAAGAGATACTCCGCTCTTGACTGATAGAAAACATAAAACCCATTCCAGGCAGTTTTTCTCACATTTTCCAGTTGCGAGTATAGGTAGAAATGTTCCCAGAGTAGAGCCTGAAACTGCAGCAGCTGCATGACTGACACAGGTCTCTATCAAGCGGGCATTAACATGAAATATGATTAAACTAATTAAGATCCTTTAATTGAAATTGAGCCTGCCAAAAGAGCCCAAACAAAAATGGTAGTATTCTTTGAAATTATTACAAAACTTATTATAAATGTACCTCTGATATAATAGATGTAGGTTTCTGAGACACTGTGACTTAATAACTCCTTAACGATTAAAAAATGAGCGTGCTACAAAATCAATATGGCATATACGAACTGGATTGCAAGCCACATGATTAATGCTTCCCCAGTGCAACGGCTCAAGAGGAGCCATGGAGATTTTGGGCTGCTTTTTCGATCTTCATGTCACTGGCGCAAGGACCGGCTCTTGGTCCAGCAGCAGTATTTTCAAAAATCACATGAAAGACGACACAAAGTTGTTGCTGATAAAATGCGCGGGCAATGGTGCATAAACCCGCCGCAATCCTGCTGGAGGGTGCCAAGGTGCAGGATCAGCGGTGGAGCTGCGGGTTCCTCGGTAGCTGGGGTCGCTGCACGTCGGCAGCACGGTTGTTTGAGAACAGCATTGGTGCCACAGCAAGGGGAGGGTAGGCTTGAAGTCAGTAGCTTGGAGAGGCGAAACGGCTGGAGCGGGATCCTGCTCGCTGACAGGTCTGTGTGGGCCCCCATTGCAGTCAGCGGTGCTGGAGGGGGCTCACGGCCCCAGCGCTGCGGCGATGCTGCGCCGGCAACCTGGCCGTCCCGCTTGTGTACGCGCACCCGCGTGCAAAGCCCGAAGCGCGAGTGCCCAGCCCTGCGGGCTGAGCGTCCCCAGGCCGGCGTGAGCGGGCGGCAGAGTGCAGAGCTGCAGTGTCGGCGAGGCGCGCTGCGCTGAGCAGATATTTCTGCGAGCTGTCTGCAATAGCTACATTTTCTGCCTGCTTCTCGTGACTGTTTCTAAAAACATAAAGGGGCCTTTTAGAGATCTGAGCTGGTCTTTAGTATCTCTGCATTGACTAAAAATGATACTGGAGTGACATTTAGAAGTATTATAAGGAAAGGGTAGCTATTTATTTCTTATTAAGTGTTTTTTCCCTTGATGGGCTATAACTTGGCGCAGCAGTGAAGCAGCAGGCTTCTGGGCTGAGGCTGGCAGGTTACCTGGCGCACATCCCCGGCGTGACAGTGCCTTCTACTGAAGCTTTGCACCTGCGGGTGGCAAGTTTGACAGGAGGATTTGGGCAACCTGCTGATGCCAAGGCGGGAAGCCGTGCCTCTCGTGCCGGGCCGTTTGCTTTGGTGTTGGGTCGCCATTGCTGGTCTCTGTGCGGCGGGCATCCGCCGGCAGTGCTCCGAGACGGTGGCCGTGCTGCTGGGGGAAGCTCAGACTGTCCCAGGCCAAGGGACGCCATCCTCTCTCCTGGCTGTGCCCCGCTTTCCGAGGAGCCGTGTACCCCTTTGGGTTACGGCCATTTCTGGGGGCGCACGTACAGGACGTCCCTTCCTGCCTCAGCAGCCGTTCCCCGCTGCCCGCAGCACCGGCAGCGGGAGGGTCTGCGGGAGCAGCCCCTGCTGCACCACCGTGCCCCCGACCCTCCTGAGGGCCCGGGGGGCAGCAGGAGGGTGGGTGGGGGCAGCCCCGTAGGGGCTACGGAAACACGGCCCCACGGACCTCGGGGACGTGGGGTGAGGATGTACGCTAGTGAGGGGCTGCTAGTGCAGACCGCGGCGGGGGGCTGCCACTGCGGGGCAAAGGGGCTGCAAGCACGGAGCTGGGGGACGACGACGGGGGGGCTGCAAACAGGGCGCTGCAGAGGCGGCAGAAGGGACCCGCCCGCTGGAGCGGCAGCGGGAGCCGGGGCGCTGCCCGCAAGGCTGCGGCCAGCCCCGAAGCCCCGCCGTGTGCGGTGCGCGGCGCCGGCAGGTCGGGGGGTGCGGAGGGGACCCCCCCCGCCCCCGGCACTGCCCCCGTGCAGAAGGGCACGGCTCCGTGTGTGTGTGTGTCCGTCCCCGCCCCGGGAGCGGGAGCTGGGCACCCCCGCGCATCCTCCCGCTCCCGAACTGCTGCCCCCCTCCCCGGCACTGTCCGTCCCGTCTCCCCCCGCACCCTGCCTCGCCGGGCACTGCCGGTCCCCCCGCCCCCCCGCCCCGCACACTCCCGTAGCCTGCCCCTCGGGAACTCCCCCCTTCCCGAGCTGCACGCACCCCCCGGCACTGCCCCTCCAACCTGCCCCCCCCGCCCCCCTCCCGGCACTGCCCCTCCAACCCCCGCCCCCGGAGCCGCCCCCCGGCACTGCCCCCCGCTCCCTCGGCCCGGGGCAGTGCGGCGCCGGCGGCCGCCAGGGGGCGGCTCGGTGCGCGGCCCCCAGCCCCGCGGCGGCGGCGGCGGCGGGCCGGGGCGGCGGCGGCGGCGGCGGCGGCGGCGGGGGCGGCGGCCGGGGGCGGGAGGCGGCTCGGCCGGCGCCGTCCCCGCCCGCAGGGGGAGGAGCCGCCGGCGGCGGCACCTGCCCCGGGCCATGGTGCGCGCGGCGGCGGCGCGGCGCCGGAGGGAGCGGAGCGCCGCGCGGGGCGGGCGGCGCCGCGCCATGGAGCCGGCGGCGGGCGGCGGCCCCCCAGCCGCAGCCGGTGCCCGCGCCCGGGCGGCGCCGCGGCGGCCGGGGCTGCGCTGAGCCCCGCGCCCCCCGCGGCCGCGCCGGCCCGCCCCGCCATGGCGCAGCCCGCGGGCCGCGGCGGGCCGAGCCGCGAGCTGCCGGGCATCAGCACCGTAACCTACGTCTTCGTTTACAGCCCCGGCGGCCCGGCGGGGCCCCCCGGCCCCGGCGCCGAGCCCGCGCCGCACGCCGCGCCCGCCCCGCTGCGCGGGCCCAAGCGGAAGCTGTACAGCGCCGTGCCCGGCCGCAAGTTCATCGTGGTGAAGAGCTACGCGCCGCAGGGCGAGGGCGAGATCCAGCTCAACCGGGGCGAAGCCGTCAAGGGTGAGTGCGGGCGGGGGCCGGGGCGAGGGGTCGGGCGGGTCTGGGGGGGGAGGGCCGGGGGTGACACCCACCACCGGTGGCTCCGGGCTGCGGCCCGGGGGGTTCCCGCGCCCGCCACGGGCTGTGGGCCGGCAGCACCGGTTGCCCCGTCTGTGGCCGTGGGGTCCCGGTCTGTGAGTGGGGCTGCAGGGCCCTATCCCGGCTGCGGGGCAGCAGAGCCGTGGGGTCCCCGGTCAGCTCCAGCCCCGGAGTCCCTCGGTCAGGCCCTGGGGGCACGGGGCTGCCGGCCTCAGGCCAGCCCTGGGTGCAGGTCCCTCAGTCAGGCCACGGGGTGCTGGTCAGGCCCCAGGTGCGGGGCCGTGGCTCTTCAGCGTGGCCCTGGGGCTCTGGTGGTGCAGTCGGGCCCTGGGTCCTCGGTCCCACCCTGCCACACAGGGCTGTGGGCACCGAACTCTGCTGGGACCCTCGGGAGAAGCGGGCGCCTCTCTGAACCCTCTTCTCCCCAGCCTGGGGTTGACCGTGCGTCCTGTGCGCTGCCCCTGCCTCGTGCCCTGCCATGGGCTGTCTGCAAGGCTCCCAGTTGCCAGCCCACCGGCTGAGAGCAGTGGGGGGGAGCGGGGCAAGGAAGCACTTCTGAGACAAAACTCCCAGCCACACACACTGAGGAGCCATGGCGATGCACAGCTCACGGGGAGATGAGAGGCTTAGAGGGATAATGGCATTGCCCGTTATGTTGGGCAGACTTCTTGAAAGACATACAAACCCTGCAGTAGGTCGTAAGCCAGCTTCCAGCAGACAGGGATGAGAAAAGGCTTCCTCTGCAAGCGGGCTAATTCTGTAGTTTTTCACAGAAAGTTTTAGGATCTTCTTTTCATCTTCCTGCCTCCACTTTTTTTGCTGATGCCTCTTACAGTGCGGGCTGGAGCAGTCGCTAATCTGACTAGTTGCGTTAGCTGTAATGTGGATCTGAGCTTGGGAGTGGGAGACAGGGCTTGCTGTTCCATGCTCTGAACTGCTGCTTCAAAAGCACATTAGACCTCTAAGTCCTGCGCTGTGGATGCTGAAAACCTCCCTTGGAGGTGGCAGTCCAAGCAGACCTGCTGTTGCCCCCACGAAGGCAATTTTGTCCCCTGAGTGAAGGAGGAGGAGATAGATGTGAAGTGCCTGTGACTTGGCTCATGTGCCAGATGGTGAGGGTCTCTGCAGCGGGGTAGCTGGAGTTGACGGGTGTCTGATGTGTGGAGCTACCCTTCGTGTGGTCGCGGGTTAAAGGTGTTTGTTTCCAGGAGGCTGGAAGGAATCAACAGATGGACAGGGCTTTTGGGTCAGAAGTGCTTTTCCCATCTCTTGTCTTCACCCACTTACCCAGTGTTTTCTGTCACACCCTTCTGTATGTTCTCATGCATTTGCATTAAGTGGGTGGTCCTGTTGCCATTCCTTAGTAATTGCAACAGAATCCTTAATTCACGTATTCACCTGTAATTGTTTGCATATCTTCTTCATGTGATCTCCAGAGAGAAAGCAAGTTGTGGGAAGTACGGTGGGGATGACTACGACGGGCAATGGCTTCTCGGAGCTGGAGGCACTCTCAGCTGGCTTTCTTAACGTGTGGCTGAGAAGGCTTAATAAGAGTTAAAAGAGAATCACTTCAGTGACTCGCTTATGAAAGATCTCCAGGCAGTGTAGATGGGCAGTTGCGCAGTTATTTACTGCTTTTGAGATGCTGATTAATTTTTGCGAGGATAGGAATATTGACAGTTATTGGATAGGGTGCCCTGGGGTTGCGGACAGGTAGAGTGATGGGGATAAATGGAAACCAGCAGTCTGAGCAGAACTGCTGCGGCTGGTGCTTTGTCATGTTTGGTGGACTCGTGACTCCTTTGGAAACGGGGTGATTTTCAGTTGGTGCGAAGAACTCTCTCACACCCGGCTTGTGGGAAATAGAAGCTGGAATAAGTGAAGGTCCCTGACTGAGCTAGTGCTGGACTTTGGCTTTGAGCTAACAGGGGTTCCAAGGTGCTTGCAAATGGGCAGCAGCTGTGAGAGGTGTTGGGAGAGTGTGGTTTGAGAGGACGCCTGGCCATGGGCAGCTGTTTTGTCAGGCTGGGGGACTTCAGATCAGGGTCCTGAAAAGGATGTACCAGCTGGGTGGGGACTAACTGAGCTGCCCAGGAATTGAAGTGTTGGGGGGTGGAGGGTCCTGGAGGGAGAAAGGTGGCAGTTGGAGGAAGCACTGACGTGTGGTGGGTATGAGCAGAAGAGCTGTTTGTGGAAGGATGGGAGCTGATTTGGGGAGTGGTGTCAAAGAATTGCTGGAAGTAGTTGCCTGATGAGATGAGCTACGTTTGGGGAGATGTGCAAGGGCAAAAGCCCCTGCATGGAGGAAGCTCTCCGAGTGTGATGCTGAGGGAGAAACCTGTCTGAAGATGCAAGTCTGAGAGAGGAGCTGTCTACAGGCAGGAGTGTGCTGTGGGAAGGAACCTCCACAGGGAGGGCAGCGCTGAGCAGGCGGAGGCTGGGGACAGGAGATCACCGACGTGGAAGCTGTGGTAGGGCTGGTGTCTCATCTTAAGACGTATTAGTGAGGGCACTTGACAGCCGTCCCTGTGATGCAGTGAAAGTCAGTGATTTCAGACAACTGGGGCTGCAAGCAGTTACTGTCAGAGAGGAGAGTGGCAAAACATCTGGCGGTTTTTATCTTGAGAATTGCAGAGAAGATGAAGAGTTTGAGGTAGAGTAACATGAGCACCTCTGCAGTGTGTGCGTGGAAGCCACGCAAGGGTTTGTGTATGGCCCTGTTTCAATCATGACTGTGTTACGAAGCAAATGCTGCTTGTTGGTGTGCTGTCTTGAGAGAAAGCTGAGGATTGTTGAACGTTCACCTAGGGTTACATTCAGAAGTGGTGTTCCTTGTTAAAAGCAAATGGACTCCTGCGAAAGATTCTGCTGAATGCTGATGTTAAGCGAAGGTCTTGCATACTGGATTTGGTGGAGTGAGATATGCACTGAGCCTTGCTTCGTGTGATGGATTTCCTCAGGGCTTTTCAGTAGGAGTTAGTTTGGTTTCAAGAGCACGGTGAAAGTTAAGGGTGTCTCTCTTGACTGTATACTGTAACTGTCCTGGTAGCTGTTGGATGACAAAAGGCAATAATCAATACAGTTATTTCATTTGTAAGATAGCTAAAGCAGAGGAGAGTCTGCCCTTGATCTGCTTGTTACTGATAATGAGAAATGAAATGAGATGTGAGCGCCCCAAGCAAAGGGAGAACCAGTAGTCACCAGCACTGAAATCACAAGGTCACAGGGAGAAATGGTTCATAGACAAGGCACAAGGAGGATTGAATCTCCAGCCTGGAAACTAGGGAGAAATTAGGAACACTATGAACGTGCTGCTTTTGGAACCTCATTTCTTTGCACTTTGTGCTTAGGAGGAGTTGTTCTTGAGCAACTGTTACCATGTGCATCCAACAGTAGGTTTTCCTCTCTAGTGTGGTTCCTTATTGACATTCCCTACTGCAGTATCTAAGCTAACCCTCTGTGAAATAAATGGCAAACTGAATTTCTGTTGGTGGTGGTTATGGTTTTGTTGAATTATTGTAGCAGTTCTCGTTTGTGCTGGAGGTTGTTTAGATAGAGGAGATTCTTTTACTTCTGAATAAGGTTGTTATTGCACAGAGAATATAGTTTTTGTAGTGGAAGGTTTTACAGTTTCTGTTTGATGATCAGCCAGCTAGTTTCCTCTGGACTTTCTTTATCCAGCCAGAAACATTTAAGAGAGGCTGCTCATGCAGAGTTCGCTGTGGGCTGTAGGATCCCTGCTGCCCTGTGGGAAGGTTGCTGTTCTGGTGGTTAGATGCAGGTGGTTAGTGTCAGAGCCATTAATAACTTGGAAGGTTAAGCCAAAGCTTTAAACTTCACTGTCAAACTATCTGTGCCCATGGTGATCTAGAGCAAAGGGGTGACAAACAGCTGCCTTCTCCCTAGACTGCAGCTCCAGCATTACTCTCATTCCCAGCACTGGAAGAACAGAGTTGGAGAAGGAGTTCTGTGATCAGTGAGTTGAGTCCTTGGCCCTGTGTGGCTCTACAGTCACCTGTGAACTGATCATGCTCTACCTTTAAAATTGCTGACGCTTTCCTCCTGCTATTCTGGTGGGGAGGCTGTTCTAGAACCTTCTGGACCTCAGGTTCATCTCTTCTAACTTCTGAAATAAGTGTTCATGGCTGGTTTAATAATTTTTTGATGTGCCTTTAGACACAACAGACTGCTGTGATCTGGCTGTGAGACATCAAAGGCACTGTGACCAGGTCCTTGTTTGGAAAAAGGAGACTGCTTTTTCCTTTCCTAACAAATGAAATGACTTAGTCACGAGTACTACCTGCTAGCCTTATTTTAGTCATCCACTGAGCAGGGATCCCAGGCTTCACTGGCTCTGATGAGGGAGATGTGTGAGAGCGGTATCCCACCTGACAATGCGAAGCAACTCCTGGTGCTCGTTGTCTCCACGGCCTCTTCAGCTGGAGCTGCCCTGTCCTGTGGGCGCTGACTCCAGAGCATTCTCCACAGCACCAGACAAATCTGGGAGTCATTGAGAGCCTGTTGCCCTCTGAGCTTGTGGTGCTTCACTCTCTCGGTTCTCTTGTAGCCCTTGGGTGCCAACCATTCTTGCTTTCCACCTGAGGAACTCTTTAACTTCCCTGGGGAGTGAAATGCATTAAAAAACTGTCTTTAGCTCCAGCATCGTGAGTTTGCTGAGAGCTGGACTGTGAGAGTGGATGACACCAAGCTGGGAGGGAGTGTTGGTCTGCTTGAGGGTAGGAAGGCTCTATAGAGGGATCTGGACAGGCTGCATCGATGGGCTGAGGCCAATTGTGTGAGGTTCAGCAAGGCCAAGTGCCGGGCCTGCACTTCGGACACAACCACCCCATGCAACGCTACAGGCTTGGGGAAGAGTGGCTGGAAAGCTGCCTGGCAGAAAAAGACCCGGGGGTGCTGGTTGACAGCCGGCTGACTATGAGCCAGCAGTGTGCCCAGGTGGCCAAGAAGGCCAATGGCGTCCTGGCTTGTGTCAGAAATAGTGTGGCCAGCAGGAGCAGGGAATTGATCATCCCCCTGTACTCGGCACTGGTGAGGCCGCACCTCGAATACTGTCCTCAGTTTTGGGCCCCTCACTACAAGAGAGACATTGAGGTGCATTGCATTCCAAAGAAGGGCAACGAAGCTGGTGAAGGGTCTAGAGCACAAGTTTTACAAGGAGCAGCTGAAGGAACTGGGGTTGTTTAGCCTGGAGAAAAGAAGGCTGAAGGGAGACTTATTGCTCTCTACAACTACCTGAAAGGAGGTTGTAGTGAGGTGGGTGCTGGTCTCTTCTATCAGATGGCTGGAGATAGGACGAGAGGAAACGGCCTCAAGTTGCAGCAGGGGAGGTTTAGATTGGATATTAGGAAAAATTTCTTTACTGAAAGGGCTGTCAAGCACTGGAACAGGCTGCCCAGGGAAGTGGTTGAGTCACCATCCCTGGAGGTATTCAAAAAGTGTGTAGACAAGGCACTTCAGGACATGGTTTAGTGGGCATGGTTGATGGTTGGACTCAATGATCTTAAAGGTCTTTTCCAACCTAAATGATTCTATGAATTCTGTTCCAGTTCTCTGCAGCCCTAAGTTACTTGGAGGTAATTAGGCATGAGTGTGGATCCTACCAGGCCTTTGGATAACAGGAGTTGTTATCTCTCTTCCGCGCGTGCTGGAGAGAAGTGGTGGCAGACAGCTGTGCAAAGCTGTGCCCATCTGCTGTGGTATGTTCCCGTGTATCTCCTGTCTCATGGCTTTACCAAAGGTGCTCTGCCTTGAGCATGGCAGTCTTGGACACGTGCCGTGGAGTGACTTGAATAATACCTTGTTTGGGAACCAATCACGAGGCTTCCTAATTGGTTGGCTGAGGTTATTAGGTCTTGTGGGAGCCTAGGATCTATGCTTCTGTGCTGTTTGTCTAGCAGTCAGTGTTTGGAAGTTAAAAGATTTTTCAGGAATAACGAGAGCTTCTTGAGACATGGATAAATTATTTCCTCTTGCTGTTGTTGGAAACTCTGAAAAATGAGTCATGGAAGAGGAAAAAGGGAAGAATTGCTTATGAAAGACAAAAGAAAATGAACTGAATAAAACTAAAATATCTCAGGGACGTGAAAAAAATTGTTTGGAAGAAGTGGGGGGTTTTGTTGATTACGATATGTACAATTGCATGGCCAAGCCTGTGGTGACCAGGTGACGGGGTACGATGCTGTTCCCTTTCAGGTCAGCAGGACACACAACGCTTTTCCGCTGTAGGCTTGGGTAGTTTCTCTCCTAGATCTAAGCAAGGTCCTGTCCCTGTGTGGTAATTAGTCTCTGGTTAGCTAATGCCACAAGCTCCTGGAAGGGGTATGGTAGGGCACTGGCTGAGCCGCAGAACTGGCCCTCGACAGAGCCCAGTGGTCCTTGTCTGGCTCCTGACCCCACAGAGGAAGATCCATGGTCCCTACTTTTAGACTGTTCTCCTGAGGCAGGTGCACATAAGCAAGTGTTGTTTCTCTTTTCTGATTGTTTCATACTCACTTTCAAGCCACTTAAACATTTTCAGCCAAATTTGTTCTATGTGTGGAGGTTTCAAGGCCAAGTTGCTCAAGACATGGAGCTGAGGGTGGGGAAAGCAACCAGCTGATGGCTCATTGAGCCCGGTGGTCCCAGCCACCGAGCCTCTGCAAGCTCGATGACAGCCATGATGTGATCTGTCATGTTCTGGCCAAACAGGAGTAAAAGGGTGGCTGGGAATATTATGGTGGGAAGAGGTGTTGGGCTGGGGCAGATGCTGTGTGTGCACAGGGAGCCATGGACATGGGGGTGATGGGTTTTGTAAGACATGGGCTTCCAAACTGGCTCAACGGTGGGCTGCAGAGTCAGTGGACTTTGTTGTATCTTGCCTAGTATATCTCTGGCTGTTCTTGTTTTCATAGAATCACAGAATGGGTTGGGTTGGAAGGGACCTTTAAAGGTCATCTAGTCCACCCCCCCTGCCATGAGCAGGGGCATCTTCAACTAGATCAGGTTGCTCAGAGCCCCGTCTGACCTGACCTTGAATGATTCCAGGGATGGGGCATCTACCACCTCTCTGGGCATCCTGTGCCAGTGTTTCACCACCCTGTATTTTCTGTATAAATACCTGACCTCTTTCTGATCCCTGCTGCACTCTTTATGCCAGTTGTGTCATAAGACAGCTAATTATGCCTGATATAGAAAAGTATCTAATCTTACTGGTTTATAAATATGTTACTCTTCAGTTTAAGTGTTAACTTGTTCAGATGCTCAGTGGAAGTTTTGGTTTTTTTGAAATCCCACTTGCCATTATATGCCTGTTTTTATCTGCTTAAATACACATTGCTTTGCCATTAATGCGCCCCATTCTTTATATCTTTTCCTGCAATTAGTTTTTTTTATACCTCTGATCAACCCTTTTGTTCTTCTCTAACCCAGTTTGGTTTCTCTTGCAAATAAATAGGTCTTTGTGATTGCAGTCTTGGGTGCTGTCCAGGTAGATCTTGCATTGTTTTGGTTAAGTGATTTCAAATAAAGAGAACATAGAATTTATATACCCTGTTCAACTTTTTTAAAGCAAATAAACTTCACAAAATTCAGGAATATTAAATATATATTTAGCTTAAGCTGTGAACCATACCTCCCTTTCCTCTCCTTTTGCATGCTTATTCACTTGTTAAATGTTGGTAACAGCCAATGTAGGTCACAAATAAAGGTGACTGTACTTTATTTGGTGTTTCTTCAGGGGTGTTACAATTTGGATTGCAGTTTACACAGTTGTTCAAAGGCTATCCTCTGACTGTACCCTCCCATTTATTGAGGAGGGGGCTGATGAGCTGGGTTATGTTGGGAAGTCATGGCATCATACTCCCCAGTGCTTGCCATCACAGGGCTGTGTAGCACCAGCAGCTCCAGTGTTGGGTTTCTCTGGGATTACGTAGGAGGCCAGTTCTTGGTAGCTAGCATTGAGCTGGGCCCTGACACCTGAAATGTCACTCACTGGTCATTTGGTAGTTGGAAGAGACCTGGAGCATGGGAAGGGATGTACTTTCTGGAGAGAAGTGCTATTTAGTAGGCAGTGTCTTCCATTCAGAGCTGGCTGCAGGCTTGTGGTGATTTTGAATTGCATCCACTGTAGCAGCATAATCTAGAAAGAAAGAAAGAAACCAAAAGCCTGGGTGGGAGTGTAAGGGTTTCAGTTCTGAGGACCCTGCCTCCCTGATGAATGCAGGTGATCAGAAGTCTGTTAGATAACATGCATCCACCTGGACAGCCCCCAGCACCAGGGATGTGTCTGGATGTTGGGACAATGAGCGTTTGCAAGAAATGGCCATCAGATCCCATGAGTTCGTGAGGTATGTTAGAACACTGGGGAGGAGAGGAAAGTAGCTTGTTAGAGTCTTACAAGCTTTCTGGAATGCTCTTTATGGTCTAATATCAATCAAGGATTAAGATGGTCGGGTAGGCTCTGATGAGGACAGTGCAATGGGAAGAAGTGTCAAAATCTACTTCAGTGCAAAGAAGAGATGGAGATTCCCTCAGGACATGCGGCACAAGTAATCCCTCTATGATTATTAAAGCTGCCACCAGTTGACATTATAAACTTTATTTTTAGTAATCCTAAACTATGGGTAGAAAAATTGGTCTCGCCTAAAATCTTCTCGCTCTGTTTAAAGTTTAATTTTTGCCACAGATCAGGCTGCGCATGTTCAGGCTCCTTAGTGTCATCTGAAGGAATAAGAGTGCTTGCTTGCTGAGGGGAGGGCTTCCGTGCCTTGTGCTCGTGCCCTGGGGCTCAGAGCACTGAACTGACCTAGGACAGGCAATCCCAGCCCCTTCCCTGAACAAGTAGGTAATTTGCACACACAAATTAGATAGACTGCATCCTGGCATCAGGGGTTAATCTTGAGAGTTGTTGTATTTGAAGACAGCGTCAGACACCAATGCCTGTGTCGCTGCTGGGGGCTCTTCGGGTGGTTGTTTGGATCAGGCTCCGCTGGCTGTATATATCGCGTGTAGAAGACATTCTCTTGGCACGTGCTTAAGCTGAGTGGTTTTTATGATCACTAGCAACAAAAGTTAACAACAAAACCTTGATCCTGTGTTTCCCTTTCTAGCTTTATTTCTGTGAATGAGTTTATTACGGAGTGTCTCTGTGCCTACTTCAGGGCTAGGAGGGACTTGGAATTACTGGTGAAGCTTTTCCTTCATACAGGAGTCAGGAAATTCTCCTTGTGTTCCTTCTTGTTTTGTCTACTGGGAAGGTCATTTTGAAAGAGATGGGAAGAAGCCAAGATGCGGCTCGTTGCTGTAGCCTGGTATGAGAATTATACAACCTCTTGGGACTGCTGTCTGTCATAAGTCCTGCTTTTGGCTGTGCTAAATTTCTTTACTTGAGGTTAGGACAGGATTTTTCCACTGAGATCTTAGGTGTTGCAAGTCAACAGCATGGTTTCTAGATTGTTTGAGCTACTAAACTTAAAATGTCCTGCTAAGGCCAAATAACCCTTCTAGAAATCAAGGTGTCCTTGACAAGAGATTCTCCGCTTAAGAATTTGGAGAAAAAAAAATAATCACAAAATTAAGGGAGGATTTAGAGATGATGTCAGGAGAACAGCATCAGGACCTTGGTTTCTCTGCTGCACGTAGGAAGAACAAAACTGGCCTGAACTGTTGTGGTCCACTTGCCTCCAACTTTACTTTCCATTCAGGTACACTGGTGGAGAGATTTTGCTTGCTTAGTATATAATAAATCTCTGAAACTTTTTTGTATTTTCTTTTTTCTTCAGCATAAATTCCTCTGCCAGGGAATATTAGTCTTCAGAACTTATGGGAACTTCCTTCAGATGTCAGCTTTTTCCAGTACCTGCTTTCTACAGAGATGCTCATTATATGTGTAACACCATACTGGTGAGATAATTAGATGCTGGAAGAAGAACCATATAAGATACAGAGTTTGTATAATGGATATCGTGCAGGTATGCAGTCTGTCCTATTGTGCCTGTTGCCTGCGCAGGCCTCGGCTCTGCTGCCTTTGAGTATTCACACTGAAGCTTTAAAGTGTTTGAAAACCTTTAGGTCAAGACAACTATTTTCTGCAATGTTCTGGATTTTTCATTCTTTCTTCTCCTGCCTGTTTTTAATTTCTTCTCTCCTTTTATGAAAAGAAGGGTAATAAGCATTTCCTATGTCAACAACTTTGTGTTTGCTGAATATGCAATGAGTGATGTTGCCCCAGTGCCTCTCTGAAATACACCAAAATGAGACTCCTTAGTGTGTGGATCAAATACCATTTGAAAGTCATATAGGTACCCAGTGTGAGGTTGGATTATTGCATATTGGCATAAAAATGATAGTATTTGTACTTGGCATCTGTGATGATACGTTGAGAATTCTTATCAGCTTGTCACTGTAGGAGAGGAAACCTTGTTGACAAGTCAAAAGAACGAGATACCATCAAAACTCTTATTTCCGTAGCAGAAATCCTCTGTCTCCTGCTTTCCCCTCAGGGACCTGGTACCTACGGCAGCATCCTGAGCTCAGCTGCACAGTGGGTAAACAGAAGGTTCCCAGCAGAGTTTATTGGAGTGGTTGTACTTGGCTTGTGTGCATCAGTTCAGTAGCTGGACCCAAGTATAGAGAAAACATACATGCTTGAGATTGACTAGCACAGAAATTGTCCTTTATTTTTAGTCTTATTTCCAACAGGTTGTTCAGAATGCCCCTGCCTCTTGCATCTTCCTGTTGGATGGACTTTTTCCTCTGAAGATATGTTGGTTTTTCTCCTAAAGATACACTTTTTTTTTTTTTAACCAAACCTATCGTCCAATTTGTTCTTCATCCACTGGATTATCTTCTAGTGCTGCAGTACTTACAGATGCAAGTTCTTGGGGAAAAATGTCAAACCAATCATCTTAATTTGACATTGAGAGTGTTTTTCAGAAAGTGTGTTTGGGGGGTGGATTTATGCTCCTGAACTCTTTCTGAAGGTCTTTCTCCATTTCCTATGCTTTGCCTACATCTGATTTCTACAGCAGAGAGAAATTTGTCTCTAAATAGTGCACTGCTAAACAGTATGCTTGAAAGCATAAAGAATTTAAAAAGCATCCTCCTGAGTGGCTGCTGAACCAAGGTACTTGCAAAAATAATAGCCAAGGTTATTCCCTTCTCAGGCTTCTTCTAGCAAGATAGTTCTCCTTAAAACGGTGACGTTTTCTGCCTGTTGACACAGGAAGCACAGGCAAATACAAATGTCTCATCTCATCTACCACATGCTCCTCTACTTTCTGCATCTGTCAGATGCACTTTCAGGACAATCGAGTACTGACAGCTAGCATTGCCTCTCTGTCTTAAATCAAATTACAGCAAGGTTTGCTTTGGCTGCCAAATGTCTTCAGTCAAATTCTAGGCAGATGCTTGTAGGTGCTACCAAGCCATCTTCTTGTGAGCACGACCCATCCCATTCCCAGACCGTGGCTGATCAATTAAACAGTCCTTCCTTTTAGTTCAATCTCGTCTTCAGCCCGTACCAGTTTTGAACATGGCGCCAGCTCCAGCTGCCTTAACTAAGCTGCATGCCCCTGATAATCCTTGACCTGCTGTCACTCCATAGCTGAACAGGCCTGTTCTTTTCTGCTATAACTTTCTTGTGGCTTCTTTCTTAAAAAAACATGAAATAGCTTGAAACTTGTGTTCGGTTATGACAGAAAATTTGCCTGTTCGTATTCTCAGAACTTTATTTTTATATGTATATGTGTGTATGTCTGCCTGTCTCTCTAATTTTACATAATCCCACAGCCCCTTTCTGTTATCTCATAATAAATTTCACACAACCCTACCAGACCCCCACATGCCCCAAAATGTTCCTGCTTGTCACGTTTCCCCATTCTTGTTGGTGGCAAAGTCTGGGCTGCCCTCCCCAGCGCCGTGCCTGCTCATTTTCCTCGCTGCCCGTCAGTGCAGACCCACAGCGTTTTGCTCCTCTAGTACGACCTGCTGTGAATGTTTGTATGCCTGCGTTTAATGTATGGCTTCCTCTGGTATTTGTGATTTCTGTTAGTTTTAACCAGATACTGTACTGAATCGGGTGCTTTCCCCTTCCATGTACCCTTGCAGTCCCAGCTGGGTGGGTAGTCTCCAGGATCTATCTTTGCACAATAGTTTTCTATTACAAAGTGACTATTTTTTTCCTCCCCAAGCTGTTTTCCCAGCTCTGGAAGTTTTTCTTAAGATTTTTGTCCGTTGCACTTGAGCTGGTTCTGTAAAGGGCAGGAAGTCTGATAATTTATTTTTTTTTTTTTCCCTCTTATCAGCTTTCTGTAGGGTTTCTCTGGCTGATCTGGCACCCTTAGAAAGGAGAGGCTCAGGTGGAAGATGCATTCTCCCAAAGTCTAGGATCTTTAAAATCTGATCCGGAGGCAGTCATGGCTCGCGCAGGGCAAAGACGCCTCTGACCAAGCATGTCCTTGAGGGCAGGAGGCAGCGAGCACAAACCAGGAGCAGTTGGTGGCTGTTCCTGGGGAGCTGCTGCAGGTACGGGCATGAACTGCCGAGGTGCTGGGCTGCAGCGGCCCTCGTGCAGACTGACTGTGGGGTTAGGGTCACCCTCTTACTGGCAGAGATACCATTACGTTTGAAGCACCAGTGCAAGTCTCCTCTCTGGACTGGGGGAAGTTGAAGGCTGTCGGAGAGGTGGGGGGTGATTAATCTGTCTGCGTGTGGCTGGCTGATGTACATAGCTACACCTGAGGTAGTTGTCTGGGCTGCCTGTAGTCAGTGCTAAGAAATAGCTCTTCCAAAGTGCAATTTATCTCCTCCCAAGTTAGACATTTAAAATAAGTCTGATGAATCACACTCTGAAATAGACTATTTCTCTGTTGACTAGCTCAGATACAGATAGCCTTTTAGCTGTGTCTTTCATCTGTCTTGGCCATTAGCAGTGGCTCTTGCAAGCCATAGCAAGGGTTTGTTTGACTTTCGCATCTACTTTCTGTCCAGAAAGCATGCTCTGCTCTTGTCTTTAACGTCCTGCTATGGAAGTTAATGAAAAGGGCAGTCATCAATCTGACAGTCCTCACCCATCCCAGGTGGGTATTAACCGAAGTTATGGGTCTTCTCTTGGAACCAGCAAAAGGTTTCCTAATGAGTCATCGTGCTTTCCCAGTGTAAAGGCTGCTTTCCATGTGGCCAAAGCATTGCTTTGTGAAGGGAGCAAGAGACAGATGTTCATGGCTGCCTCAGTGTACACCGATTCATTTAAGTAGTGAATTCATATCTTTAATCTTTTAAGGGTGAAGTTAATTAACGACTGAACAAACCTACTGGTGGGTGTCTTTTGCATAAAGATCAGATGTGTTTCTATTCAAGGCTTTCCAGCTCAGGAGAGGTGAGACTGGCACTTTAGCAGTTTGCTCCCAAGGTGGAGCTCTGTTGTTTGACTGTCTGGGACTCTGCTGGCACAGAGGCTTGGTAGATAATCTGAATCTTCAGCTTTGGGAAGAAGCGTGCCAGCAGAAATCTCTGTGCCTGACAGTAACAGCTTGCTTCAAATCCAGCCACATGTTTGTGGATTAAATATGGACCTTGGGTCTAACACCTGTAAGACGCACTAGGGGCTGCCTCTCTTGGGCTCTCCAAATGATACATCACAGTCTCCTAAAACTAAGGGCATTGCTGTCACGCCAGCTGGGAATAGCTGGTGGGCATGAGGGGTCATCCTTGGTGTGTTTTTCTTGTCTTGATTAAGAATTAGTAATGATCCACATAGTCTGCTCCTTGTTTAAAGCTTGCTGTCAAATCATATCTGTGTATTAGCATTTTCTTTTGATCCACTGCTGCCTATCAGAAGCAGCGTTTCGTTCTCGGTGAGCTCATGATTGATATAGTTGAGTAGAATGTTGGGACAGTTGTTAATATAGTCTGCCTACAGACAGGGCAAGAGATGCTGCTGCCTCCGCGTGCCCAAGTGCCAGCATGTCGGTAGCTAACTCACAGGGAGCCTTTGGGAAGGAAGGCTTGGGTCTGAACTGGGTCTTGGGGAGAGCTCAGCTCTGATGTAATCTAAAAGCTAAACCCAGGATGCAGATCTTGAATCCCATCCATTGGAGGCATGGAGGGATGTTCCAGCAGATTTTTAGAAGGTTGACGAGGAGAAGCTATGTATTTCTAAAATACAAGTAATGATAAGAATGATTTTCTGTAATTTCTGTATGTTACCTCTAAATACTGTTTGATTAATTTTTAATTGTAAGAATAATTGCAGTTTATTAGGAGCATGACAGTTAAAGTTCAAGGCAGTTGCTTTAGGCTGCTGTAGCAGGTAACTGGAGAGATGCCTAGTGCTCCGTATGAGTTCATAGCCCTAAAGGACAAGGGGGACCTCCTCCTTGGAACTGCAGGGGCTCATCTGGGGGCTGAGTGTCGGCCAGGAATAGGTGTCTTTGGAGCAGCTTTTGGCCAGCGTACTGCAGGTCTGCAGGGAGAGGCTTTAGCCTGGCATAGATCCACAAGGCATGCACTTTAGATAAAGATTTTGGTATGTGGCTCGTGGTTGTCAGCCCAGTGTCCAGCCCTGTTCTGATCTGCCCATGCTTACTTCTTCAGGGCAGAAGTTGCTGGGAGAGGCTCTGTGCTGGCAGAAATCAGACCAGCTGTAATTTGCCTTCTGGCCTTGCCCAGAGCACTGCTGGCCTTTAACTTGATGAGAGTGTTCTTTGCACTTGTATTCAGCTCTGTTCTGTGGTCCTGAGACCTAGATCTGCTGGGAGTTTGGCAACTTGTTTAGCTAAAACTTGTGATCATCATAATATTTGAACACAGGGATTTCCCATTAATAGGCTGTCTATAGTGAGCAGCAGCACAGGCAGTACTGAGTGTTGAATGTCTGCTTATCAACAGCATGGTCCTTTGAGACTTCTATTTGTTAGATCCCACAAATCATTTTTTCCTTTATGGCTTGGCTAGATAGGGTAACCAGAAGAGCTGATCCATGCTGCCCTTTGTAATAGACCAGTTTACCCACTAAAACAGTTGTGGCCTCTGACTTGGAACTGAAATAGTTCATTTAGTTTAGTTCAGTTCACTCCCAAAGCTATAATTATGATAAAGGAAATTATATTCACTTTAATTCTGCATAAGAGCATCCACTTATAAATATGATTTGCAGTGACTAATACATTTCAGTTCAGATCACTGATATAAATTAACTGATCTTTTTGCACATCAGAGCCTTGACATTCATTCTTGGTGACAGATAAAGGGGATGCACCTGGTGGTATAACCTTGCTGATCCATACGAAGTGGTCGGGATGCACACACATTTTTCACCAAGGTTTCTATTTACAAACTTCTGGACATAAAAATAGTAAATGTAGTAGCAAACTTACTGTAGTATTAAAAAATAAACAAACTCCTCCCTCTTTCTTTTAAGGTTTAATTAGGATATTTTTGCATTTTCTGGCACTTCTTCCTGCATGTATAATCTAATGGTTTGGTCCTTGAGCACTGCTTTTCTTTGTCCTCTGGGAAAAAGAGTTTCCTTGTACTCCCACTTCATCACTGAGATTTCTGTAGGCTGTAAATCACATATTAGACAGAGTTAAGGGGCATTACAAATGCACAAAACCAGCATACTACCAAGGAGCATACAGGTACTGGAATGCTCTCTGGGTTTTGGGGGTGGTTTTGGTAACTGTTGGCTAGACTGTCCTGGGAGTACATGATGGGCTTGCCTCTTGCCTTGGCTGCAGACAGACCTGGTAACGTGGCAGAGATGTGTCTTCCTGCCAGACATAATGGCAAGTAAATTAGCAGCTAAAACGTGTTTTGTAGATGACCTCTAAACATGACCTGTTGGAATTTGGGGGTGCCATCTTAGCGAAATAGTCTGTCTGTCTTTGGAAACTGCTTAAATTAGTAAGACATACTAGTCAAATGCATTTAGGTGTGCACTGAGCTGGCAGCTGTCCCTATTTACCTTCCAGAATTAGAAAATGCTTCATTAATTCAAGTCAGCATCTTCTGTATGCCTCAGCTTGACCTTAGTAGTGTCCCAGTTTTTGACTATGGGGGCACACAGACCTATTATTAGAGGGAAAACTCAGGTGTGAGCTTGCCAGGCTTTAGTTGCTGTAGGATTGATGTGCCCTAGGATAACTTAGTTTCTGCTTGCTGAAAGAGTGCATGGACTGTGTTCACAGCAAGGTAAGGCTGTGCATGTGGACAGCTGTGCAGGGTAGCTGAAACACTGACTGTGTGTTTGCATACTTTTGTGTTCCTCAAGAGCATGCTTATATAGTCAGGTTCTTAGACATCCAGAGAACTGCCTTATGAACCCCAGCTTCTCTCTTTATGGGTGTGTATTCTTCACACCTGTCAATTTAATCATAGGAACAGGTTTGAAAGGCCTGTGTAACATTCTGACTTGGGTATTCAACCTGATCTGGGGATCTGTGTTGAGGATGCTGACGATTCCTGTGCAGCACGGTGATTGTTTGAGCAGGTTTCAATGTTCTTCACTCAACTGAGTCTGAGAGCTTGGAGCTCAACCTGGGAGCAAGCAGGCCTGAAGCACCTTGAGGGCAGGGGCTGCTGGGACAGTCAAGTGTGTGCAGTCTTGCTGGACTTTGGTCTGGTGCTTCCAAATCCATGCTTGAGATGAGTGCATGTTTAGCATCCTGTTGTGGTTTAACCCCAGCCAGCAACTAAGCACTACACAGCCACTCACTCACTGCCCACCCACCCAGTGGGATGGGGCAGAGAATTGGGAGAAGAAAAAAAAAAAAAGGTGAAACTTGTGGGTTGAGATAAGAACAGTTTAATAGAACAGAAAGGAAGAAACTAATAATGATAATAATAATAAAATGACAATACTAATAAAAGGATTGGAATATACAAAACAAGCAATGCGGAATGCAATTACTCACCACTTGCTGACTGATGCCCAGTTAGTTCCTGTGCAGCAGTGTGCCCCCCCCCCCCCGGCGAACTCCCTCCAGTTTATGTACTGGGCATGACATCACATGGTAAGGAATCTCCCTTTGGCCAGTTTGGGTCAGCTGCCCTGACTGTGTCCCCTCCCAACTTCTTGTGCCCCTCCAGCCTTCTTGCTGGCTGAGCATGAGGAGCTGAAAAATCCTTGACTTTATACATAAACTTAGTATAAGTTGACTTGGTCTAAACACTACTTAGCAACAACTGAAAACTTCAGTGTGTAGTCAACATTCTTCTCGTACTAAATCCAAGACATAACACTATACCAGCTACTAGAAAGAAAATGAACTCTATCCCAGCCGAAACAAGGACACATCCTTGCAGTGTACACAAGCACTGTGCTGAGGATTGTATTAGTTGAATGTATAGGACTGTTCACATCTCTGCACAGCACCAAGAAGTAATAAGGCATGTGAGGCCATCTTCTGCCGTTGCAGGGGATTTATATACACTGATGTTTCTTCAGGCTGTTTGGTTCAAGAAGCTGCTAGAAAACACGCCAACTCCTTTTCTCTTGCTTACTTCTATGCTTCTAGAGTGACGTTCCCCAACAGTTCTTTGCAGCATTACAGTAGCATGTTTCCCTGTAGGTGCAGTGAGAACCATATCTGGCAGTGCCATAAGCCAAGACCCAGAAAAGAATCTGGGCAGGGAGAGGCTGACGGTGAAGTGTGGACCCAGCTTTTACATTAGGATGCTTTGACCTGCAGCACCAGCCACCTTCTGCTTCATACAGCGTGGCATGGATGCCCATCTGCTGAGCTGGAAGGGCCTGTGCCCTCCCCATACAGCTCCTCACTGCATCCCAGGTTGGGCGATGCAGGAACTGGCACTCTAGCACGAAGGCTACAGTGGTGAAGTGGGAGAGGTCCTTGCCTGTTGTAAAGGAGGAAGGCGTGTCTTGATTTAGCAGTACCTGAGGGTTCAGCATCTTTTGGCAGGTGCTGTTGACTCTCAAGGGACAAGAGGCCTTCCAGAGGGTTATAGATAGATTGGACCATTGGGCAATCATCAGTGGTGTGATTAACAAGTCCAAATGCCGGACTCTGCACCTAGGATGGAGTAATGCTGGGCACAAGTGTAAACTGGGAGAGGAGTGGCTGGAGAGCAGCCCTGCAGAAAGGGGTCTGGGGGTGCTGGTCGGCAGCAGCTCAGTAGGAGCCAGCAGTGTGCCCTGGCAGCCAAGAGGGCAAACTGCATCCTGGGGGACATCAAACACAGCGTGACCAGCCGGTCAAGAGAGGGGATTGTCCTGCTGTAGTCAGCGTTGGTGTGGCCTCTCCTTGAATACTGTGAGCAGTTCTGGGCCCCACCATTTGAGAAGGATGTGAAGGACCTCACATGCATCCAGAGGAGGGCAACCAAGCTGGTGACAGGGCTGGAAGGCATGTCCTCTGAGGAGCGGCTGAGGACTTTGGGCTTGTCTAGCTTGGAGAGAAGGAGGCTGAGGGGTGACCTCATTGCTTTCTACAGCTTCCTGAGGAGGGGACGTGGAGAGGGAGGTGCTGAGCTCTTCTCCCTGGGATCCAGGGACAGGATGCCTGGGAATGGTTCAAAGCTGCATCAGGGGAGGTTCAGACTGGACATGAGGAAGCGTTTCTTTACCGAGAGGGTGATCACACACTGGAACAGGCTTCCTTGAGAGGTGGTCAATGCCCCAAGCCTGTCAGTGTTGAAGAGGCATTTGGGTAATGCCCTTAACAACATGCTTTAACTTTTGGTCAGCCCTGAAGTGGTCAGGCAGTTGGACTAGATGATTGTTGTAGGTCCCTTTCAACTAAAATACTCTATTCTATCTGGATGTAGGCCAGAGGAAGGGCAAGAATTCCGTGGAGAAAGCCAGCAAAGAAGGATAATTTAGAAAGCAGTGGTTGGAAGAACAGGTGTTGGTATGTTTCTTGATGATGAAATTAGTTGTTCAGGTCTGGAATCACTTGGAGCTTCTTGAGGACTTTAGTGGACAAACCAGATAGACATCTGTCTGGGTTAAGATTTTAGGAACATCAGAATCTTGTGGACATCCAGCTCAGCTTAAACAGGACATATGTTGTGTGACTTTGGGCTTCTGGATGTGTCAGCAGCATGCTGGTTTATGCAGAATTGCTGTTGTACACCATGCATCAGTTATGAGAAGGGGGATCGGGAGGTGAGCAGGCTGTCTAAAGGAAGAATATAGTGGGCTTTCTGGATTTGAGTGGGAAGTGGTGCAAGGAGGAAAACAAAAATGCTTTCTATTTCTTTCCTGGGCAGAGGGGACAGAGGAGACTCTTTTTATTTTTGTATTTAGTATATGGACTATTTTATAAAATAAATTTCCTTTTCTGTTTTGGACTGGCAGGGCCTTGCAGAATGGTTTTGTCCCTTGGCTGTGAGGCCATGGGGTAGAAGAGTCAAGAACCATTGTCCTCTAAAGGCTGTATGGTTAGAAAGTGTGCGGACCTCTGGGTTTTGGTAAACCAGACACTGTGGGGCCAACATCAGTGGGCTATAGGATGCCAGGCTGTCAGTGCACTGTTGCTACCCATGGCCCAGGTGTGTCCCAGTGACTGAGCTGGAAACAGCTCTTGTGCTTCATTTATGTGTTTTTCTGCTTTGCTCTCTGCTTTGCTAGTGCATGTGTCCCATGTTTTTTCTCTTTCATTTTCATTCATGCTTCGCAGTAGAAGAGCAGCTTCGTGAACTAGGTAACTATGAATTTTTTTTTCTCCACTCCACTGCACCCTTTTCCACTTTTCTCCTTGCCGTGTCCTCTGTGTGTATGTGAGTTTACTAGGGCTTTTGGAGACCAGTCTTTCCTCTTCTTTCCCTGATTCCTGCTGTCTAGCCTGGATGGGGTTGGGGGGCAGGGTACGAGAAGGGACCTTCCTTTCCTATCCTGCTGGTTTTCCCACAGTTCCTGAAGCTTCTCTGTTCTTGTATGTTTCTTGTGATGTACACGGGAAGACCAGCCAAGGAGATGCACGTGCGTCCTGTCATGGTTTAACCCCAGCCGGCAACTAAGCACCATGCAGCCATTCTTCCCCCAACCCTGGTGGGATGGGGAGGAGAATTGGAAAAAGAAGTAAAGCTTGTGGGTTGAGATAAGAGCAGTTTCACTGAAATAAAATAATACAATAATAATAGTAATGAAAAGGAAGATAAAAAGAGAAATAAAACCCAAGAAAGACAAGTGATGCACAATGCAATTGCTTAGTGCCTGCTGACTGATGCCCAGCCAGTCCCTGGGCAGAGATCTGCCCCTCCTGGCCAATTCCCCCAGTTTACATACTGAGCATGACATTCTATGGTATAGGATATCTTTTTGGCTAGTTTGGGTCATCTGTCCTGGCCATGCTCCCTCCCAGCTTCTTGTGCACCTCCTTGCTGGCAGAACATGGGAAACTGAAAAATCCTTGACTTAGGATAAGTGCTACTTAGCAACAACCAAAACATCAGTGTGTTATCAACATTGTTCTCATACTAAATCCAAAATACAGCACCGTACCAGCTACTAGGAAGAAAATTAACTCTGTCCCAGCTGAAACCAGGACATGTCCCAAGAAGATACTCCTGTGGCATCTGGTGAGAGCTGTGCGAAGGACTGAGCTGATCCCAGGAGAGTCTCTGCAGAAGTGCTAGCTATCTGCCTGCTGCTTGCTGCCGAGGTGGTGCAGGACAGCAGAGAAGAGGCAGTACCAGACCCTGCTTCTTCCCCTGTTGCTTATGAACGAGGTGGCAGGAGTTCACACCCAGTTCATGTGGTCTTGGCGTAGGTTGTTTGGATTTTTTTAATGCTAGGATGAAAGTGTTTGAGCTTAGTCAGGAGGAATGGATACCATACTCTCCTTTGTGATACCAGTCCCCCCCAGGCTGGAGATCCAATCCCCTAATCTGAGGGTGTGACTGGGGAGCATCGGGTGAAACAGAACTGACCCCAGGAAGGGCTGTGCACCACCAACGTCCCCATCTACTCCCATTGCCCTCTTCTGTGGGGGAGCCCTGAGCTCAGCCCCACTGACAATGCCATCTCTTTCCCGTGTCTGCAGAGGCAGCCCCATCACTCCGGGCAGATGTCCACTCACTGCCAAATGGGTCTTGCCCCTTGTTCCAGCATGGGGCGGGGGGGAAGGTGGCTTTAAACCCGGGGGCTGCCTCCTCCAGGCTGCTCATCCTGATGGTAAAGCTAGCTGCTAGTTGACGCAGGAAAGGTAGAGGAAACTCTGCATGGAAGTGAAATTGTCTTCCTAATTCACATTGAATAATGGTTGGCTTCCGCCTGTAAACGTTGTTGTAGTTTACAGTTACAGGCAGAGCTGGCAGTTGAGATTGCCACGTGCCTTCTGGGCTTTCCCAGGCTGGCTTCTCCCATCCACGGTATGTGTTGTGGCCTTGGCATGGGAGGGCAGCCATCCAGACTGGAAAGTGGGAAGAGGAGGCACAGCTTCATGGGAACGCTATGGACAGCTAGCAACTAGCTTCAGGGTAAGGTGCAGCAGAGACAGCACAGAAAAGGAGGGAGGCAGGAGACCAGGAACACGTTTGGAAGCATTTTTCTTCCCTAGGATGAAACTAGACCCCTTAGACTGTCAGAGAAATGGGCACTACTGTTCTCAATGAGAGTAGGCTCCAGAAATCTACCTGCAGACCTGGAAAAGTGACACCAAGCATGTGTTCAGCTGTGATTATTTTTTTTTGTAAGCTTACACTGTTCGCAAATGAGGTTGGTTTTGTGTGTTGGTGGCAGTAAGCACCTTCCAGGGACCTTTTCTGCCAAATTTAAGTCTGTCGTCTGGAGTGTCCAAGTGTCACAGCTGCCTGTTCAGAATGTTTGTAAGAGTTTTTTGTTTGTTTTAGACACTATGAAAATGTTTTATTTCAGCTGTAGTTCTGAACCACAACTGGGCTCCAGTTCAGTTCCAGGCGCAGCTGGAACTTGTTATTTAAAAGATCATTGAGGCAAATACTTGGTATAGGAAAAGTCATACTAAACAGTTAACTTCAGGCACATTAACGGTTGTTGAAAACAGAATGTTTTAGTGAAAAAATGTGAGACATCATAATGCACTGGCAGCTCCACCATGATGATTTATCCTGTTGTAAACAGTTGCCAGTGTTTCCCTGAAATGCTATTAGATTTGCAAATGCTGATTCTGCTTGGGAGTGTTTCCTGGGGCTCTGCTGACTCACAAGACCAGATCTGTGCAACGGGGTTGTCTGCTTGGCTGGCTTGACCAGGACAGGAGGAGGAACCTCTCTCTCCCATGGGTACCACCCTGCCGCCAGCCCAGGGTAGGTGCGAATGTGTGATGAGAGAAAGCTGATCTCATCAGTCTGCAGTTGGAGCCTGGCAGGCTGGTCAGTGACGCGTATCCCAAACCTTGTCTTGTATGTGAAGTGCAATCGCGAATTTGAGCATTGCTGTAAAGGGATTCTCTGTTCTTTAAGGAACAGAGTGCTTGCCAGTTTATCGTGATGTGCACTCATTGCTGAGCACAATGAAGTGCAGAATGATGTGCTCTAGTGGAGTGGGAAGCGCTGCTTCAAGAAGGAGAGAGGAAAAAAACCCCCGGTGTTATCGATATCTGCTTCAAATGTAGCAGTATTTCTGTTGTGCTCGGGCCTTTCTCCTGCCATTTTTACTGGGAACTTTCCAAAAACACTCCATGCTGTCAGTATTGATCTTTGGATCTGGTCCCTTTTAGTAGCCTTTGACTCTTAATTAAGAAATGGAGTACCTCCTCTACCTATACACAGGCTACTTGCTCTTCATCCTTGGCTTCCTTGGGCTACTTCAGAACCACTCTTTTAAGAATTTTCATAAAAAAAGAAATATTTTTCTTTTCCTCCCTTGTAATTTTCTTTTGAATTTTTCTTCCCTCCTCTTGCTTTGTGTCAGGGATGCTGCCCTAGGACTTCCATGAAGCATGGCTGTGAAGGACTCATAGCTCTTTCCTATCCATTTTCTAGACAGGAGTTTCTCTTGCTTTCCTAGGCAGCTTCATTAATTAGCACCTTTCTTTTCCCCCTGAAAGGTTTTCCTTCAGTTTGCAACACTTACAACTTGGATAGCATATGTTATAAACCATACGCCATATGAAGTGTTTACTGCATGTACATCTTACTGGGTTGCTAACTTCTAGCCTCTGCTGAGAACCCATGTGACATTGGGATCACTGATGAGATTTCACACTAAACACCTCTTTCTTAATATCAAAACTGACGAGCAAGTTCAGGACAGTACTAAGATTTCATTGTTATATCTCTTCATCACTCTCCCCTTGTTTTTTCTTCTTTGTCATTTGTTGGTCCCTAACTTTTCTGTAGCTGAGAAGTGCTCTTGAAATGAAGTTGTCAGTGTTGCACTTGATGCACGGATGAGGTGGCACATTTATTGTCATGTGTTTTGTTCTCCTGATCTTTTCCAAATGTTGTTTGTAGTTATGGCAGCTATTCAGAAGTCTTAGTACCTGCTTGCCATGCTTCTGGGGTCTCCTTGCTTTGGGTTATACTTAGTTTGAATGCAATAAAGTGTGAGCTTCTCAGATTTTTCTTGAAGTTTGCTGCATAGTGCACATCATACAAACTGCTGTCCATGATTGTACGACAGCCTCCGAGGCTATGTATTTTTCATATTCCTTGCATAATCATTATATCCCAATTAGCAACAGTAGTTCTGTGTGATGGCAGCTCAGTGCAAGGGCATCTTCTCTTCTCTGCATTGTTTTCCTTTAATATAAGAATCTAAAACAGGTCGTGTTGATCAGGACAAAGGACTGTGTGGTTCCACTTCTTGGTGACAGTGGCCCAAAGCAGTGGTCTGCAGAAGACTATGAAGGGAGGAAGGTGCATAGCAGTGCTTGGCTGGCAGCTGGGAGGTTACACTTGTAATGACTCAAGGCTTAATTTATAGCTTTTGGGGATTTTTTTTTTTCCTTTCATTAACTTCTCCAGTAGCCTATTGAACCCATGATAACTTGTACTGTCAATAATGTCCTGTGGCAAAGCATTCCTCAGCTTAGTAAGCGTTGTATGAAGAGTCTTCCCTGGTTTAGTTTTGGACCTGCTGCCCAGCATTTCGGGTGATGCACCCACCTCTTGTGTGAGGAGAAGCAGTGAATGGCTGATGTGTGTCCGTCCTTTCCTGGCCATGTGCAGTTCCACTGACTTCCCACTCCACTGGTCTCTTGCAAGCCGAAGCGTTCTGGTCTATGTATTATTTCATGTGCAGGTGTTATTCCAGACCTTTGTTCTCCTTTCACCTCCTGTGGAGCTTCTTCCAGTTCTCTTTGTCACTTTTAAAATGGGGAGACTGGAGCTGTGCATGTTCTTAAATAGGTGGGCACGCTCGGGATTATATGGTGGCTCAGTGACAGCTTTGCTCATGCTTGATCTTGCTGAACCTGCAGCAGCGAGAGAACAAAAAGTTTAGGTCCCCTCCTAAGCTGAAGTAGTGCTAGGGAGCGATCTTGGGCCCAGCAAGAAGGAAGATATTGATGATGCTGGTCTTCATCGTATAATAGCATGCTAAAGGATGGTTATTCCCACCAGCTTACACCTTGTTACAGAAACAGGCTTTAAAAGCCCTTTTAACCTTGCATTAACTATGGAAATTAAAGAAAAAATAACTTTAAAAAATACAAAGCAGTTAAAAAGACTTTCAATTTAACATTTCCTTTCCATGTTCCAGGAGCGAGCAGCATTTGAAAGCTCCATGCTTGATCTTTTTTTTTTTTTTTATTTGTTGGTACCTGCCATTTTGGGGGAGTAAAGTGAAAGCTAGCTGCGATGATCTAGAGCAGCAACGTGGAATCTAGACCTTTTAAGACAGGGCAAAATAAACAGTTTCCAATCCTGATGCAGCTCTGGCTATCTGTGCACTGAACTACCTTGTGCAGCATAATCACATCCTTATTTTCAGACCTGCTGCTTGGAAGGCACTGCAAGAGTGCAAAATATGATCAGCCCTTCAGAGACCAGATAAACTCATCCCACCTTGAGGCTCTCCAAGGCTCTGTTGCTTTCAGCTGCTTTTGGTCCGATGTTCAATGTGGCATTATATTCCTCATAAGCTAAGCTTTTCACAAAAAATGAAAAGGATAAGAAATAAAAGTAGTAGTAGAGGGACAAAGTGGAAATGCACAGAGGAGAAGGCAGGGAAGGGAAGGTGTGGGGATAAGCAGAGCAGCGTGCGTCGCTCGCTCCAGATGGAAGAGGTGGGAAGCTGCCGATGTCTGGCCACTGTCTCCAAGAGCGGCGGGCAAGCCCTCAGCATTGCAGGGCTGGTTGGAAACGCCGAGGTGAGTCACAAGCTGCTTTTGCTGCGCTGTCTGCAGGACTGGCTAACGCCGTGCCTGGCTTCAAGCGATGGTGCCAGGAGCGACGGCAGCTGCACAGAAGTGCCTTCCCCTGCCCCGGCTGGGGTCTGCGCATCCCTCTGGTCTCCACGGGAATGGGCTGCGGGGGCGGCTCCTAATCAGAAATGAATCCTTCCTTTCATCTGCTCCCTTCCCTCACTCACATCTGTGTGGGTGTTTCTGTCTCAAGCAAATTGGATTGCGGGTTGATGAAGCAGCGCCTGTGGGAAAAGCGGCGAGCGTAGCTGCCGCGCTCAGGCCGGTGTCTAGAAGCGGCAGCCCCGTTCGGCGAGGAGTGCTGGAGCAGTGGCAGCAGCCAGCTCTGGCTCCCAGCGCAGGCTGCGAGGCAGCCGTGTGTCCGGTGGAGGCTGGTGCAAGCCCTGGAGTCCTGCTGGCCCGCGAGCCGGAGTCAGTGCAGCATGGGGACAGGCGCAGCAGCCCTGGCTTGCGGGCGGTCAATGGCCTCGGGGGATCTTCCAGCATCTGGTGCCCTGCCACTTGATCAGATCCAGCCCCTGGCGCAGCCCTGGGAAAGTTGTTCTCCTGTCCGTAATGGACTTTGGAAGAGAAAATTAAATACAGTATTAATGAATTTGGGAGTTTCCACGAGGACTGAGCAGTTTTTTAGTGTCTGCTGTTTACTTCACAAGGAATTTTAATGCTGACTCTGTAACCACTCTGATGTTCACCATGATTTCGACCTCAACCCATGAGCATGTGGTCTCTTCCCTACCCTTGCTTGCTCCCAGTAGAGAACTTCCCAGCTTCTCTTCTGCCTCTCTGGCTGTTATTTCCTACTTGGCTTTAATGATTTCAGGTCAGCTGTGAAGTCTTTTGTTTGTACTTCCATAGGTGATGACAGCAAACGTTTCTTCTGGTTGGACTGTAGAAACAGAGTGGCGCAAGGCATGAACTTGGGAAAGCATGGTAGCTCTCCTTGGCCCTTTCCCAGTGTCTCGTTGGTGGTGGGGCTCCATGGGGCCCTGCAGCACCATGTCCTGGTAATGTGCCAGGGTAAGTTGCCCCCTCGGTCACTTTGTACTCTGCCATCGTGGGAGACAGAAGCCAGGGTCATATCCCTCTGGAAGCTGAAGTGACGAGCTGAGTGGCCCTGGCAGTGCTGTAGTCCTATGCTTTGTATGTTTGTGTCAAATTCGGTGTATTTAATATCACAGAAGATGTTTAATTTTCAAAGTGCTTCTGTTTGAAAGAAGTGCAGTGTCATGCTGCAAAGCGCCTTGGACAGGAGGAGAGGTCTGTGCTGCTAATTGCAGAGCAGCGAGCTCTTGGCATTTGAAATTGCAAAGGTGTCAGTGGGCTGGTCAGAAGTATATGATCTAGTAATTTTTGTTTAAAAAAGAAAAAGAAGCAGTAGTGAAATGGCTATGAGTGTTAAAGGAAAAGGTGACATACTACTGCTTGCAGTGCTGCAAGCTGTCTGCGGAGTCAGGCGGAGAACAGCCCCCCTTGCTTGCTCACTCCGAGCAGTCTGCAGACAACGCAGCATCCATGCTTAGCCAGGGTAGATAGCTTGAAAGCTGACTACCGAGAGCTGTGGAGGGATAACGTGATGCAGAGTGAGCAATAAAATGTCTGTTGAAGTTCAGAGCTAATAAATGCAAATCATGCACATAGCAAAGAATAGCCCAGATGATACATACACAGCAATGGGAGCCAATTAGCTATTGGCATTCAGATAGTAGGTCTCTGAGTAGCAGTTTCTCTGTAGCATTGTCAATAGTAATTATAAATAAAGAGATAACCAGCAATACTCTGTGTAAAATCAGTGCAGTGCTCCAGAACTCGCCAACCCTACTCCAACTAATGGAAAGTTAGGAATTATTAGGAAAGCTCTTAAGACCAAACCAAACCCCGTCAACATGCATCGTGTAAATCCATGATGTACCTCATCTGACAGCTTAAGGTCCCCTCTCCCTATAGCATACAGCTGTGTTGGCGAAGTACAGAGAGGGTATCGAGGGTGACCAGAAGCCTTCAGTGGCATCTGCACAAGGAGATACCCTTGGACTTACCCATTTAGGAAATAAATGGTGTGACAGCAGTCTGTAATTTCATGAATAGTTTGGAGAAAGGCTGCTTACTAATCCTCTAATACAAGAACCTGGAGGGGCTCAAAGAGATAGTGGCTCCAGCCTTAAGACAGAGGAGAGCAATTTTTTGTGCATTGTGGTGTTAAACTGCAGGATTTATTGCTGCAGGACACTGTGGCGGCCAAGAATGTGAATGGATTTTAAAAAAGGAGTAGGTTCATTTATGGAAGACAGGTTTGTCAGTGTCTGTTAGGCAGTACAACTGCTGCGGTCTCTGGCTCCAGAAAACCCCCTGGACTGTCAGCCACTGGAAGCAGGGCGCGCTGTTCCTTGCAGCCCTTCTCAGGCCGCTTCTGTTATGGATGGGTGCTGTGGACAGGGTGGTGGGTGCCTAAGCCTTTGGCTGGGTTCATGAGGGCTAAGCTGGCGTTGCCCATGGCTCCTCCTTTGGACATGGAACTGGGTTCTGTGTTTCTTTTAGGCGCTTGCTGGCTGCCTGAAGTTGCCTGATTTCTATGGCTGCTGTTTTCAGTCCAGGACGGGAACACGAGAAACGAGAATGATTTTGTCCTTTGTGCTGCACTCAGTGTGCAAAGGGAGGAGGGAGAAAGCGAGCGTTGAGCAGGGCAAGGTGAGGCAGTGCATGCTGGGCCCCCTTTGGGTCGCCTGGGCTCTAACTGCTGAGTTTGGCTTAGCTCTGGTCTCACAGAGAGCATTTTGCATGGCAGCCCTCGCTCCGAGCTCTCGCAGCTGATGGATGGCTATTGACGCCTCCGCAGTGAGTCTGTGCTAGTCACTCTGCTTTCTTGCCTGCTTCTTGAGTGATGTGTCAGGGTGGGAATTCCTTCCCAAGAGGCCACCAAGTGCTTTACAGTTCAGGATTTCCTCTCTATATGGCTCTTGAGTGGGTCCTAATCCTTCTGTCTGTAAGGACAAGCTTTCTCCGCTGCAGCAGTAAATTAGAATTGCAATTGCTAGTCCCCGCCTAAGTGTCTGATCCTGAAATGTTCCTCAGAGTGGGGCTCATTCAGCAAGGGTTTAGAAAAATCACATCAGCCTGTAATAACCTCCAAGACGCTTTCTTGCCTTTCTTTGACACGGCGTTTTAGCTGCTTGAGTGGTGTTAACACGGCAAAGCACGTCACAGCACTTCAATGGGAAGAGGATTCAGGCAGCAGACAAAGGGATTTCCTGAACTCTGGGACTCTGACGGGGCTCCTCCTCCAGGAAAACAGCTTGTCGGCGAGGAGCAGGGGGGAGATGAGCAAGCAGCGTGATGCAGCTTGGCAAGGTGGTTGCATTTCTCCTGGATCTCTCTTCTTCCTGGCAACCTGGTGCTAGTGCGTGGCTGCGAGTTTGTTCTGTGGGCAGCACACTGAGATCTGGGTGCGAGCCGGTTGAGAGAGCTCTCTGGCTGCTTTTCTGTGTTCAAGAGCTAGGGAAGCGTGTGCTGCTGCTTCCTTCACGCCAGCAATGCCACTGATGCCATGGAAAGCCTGTGACCCCTGCAGACCTACGGCCCGCGTCCTGCTCTGCAGTGCTAATGAACATGCCCAGCGTGGCAAGGCATCGGTATGCACAGCAGGACGGTGGCAGTGCTGGGCTCTGCAGTTAAGTGCTCTAATGGCCCCACTCTTCTCTCTGATTGCCCACCAGAGGGTTGGAAATGAGATGGGCAAGGGCATGCAAGATGGTAATGAGGCAAAAAAATGCAAAATGTGTTGTGCTGAGGAGAAAACTGAGACAGGCGACAGCAGGCGCAGGGGGTGTGTGCGCCATGCCTGTGTCACCTCTTTGTGCAGAAGATGGGGGTGATGTAAAGGGCCCCCCACTCAAGGACTGCTGAGCTGTGGGCTCTGAATCCATAAAGGTCTGCTGTAGCGGAGCTGCCAGGGCTGAACCTGCCAGCATGGGAGCTGGGGGTAGCGCAGAGTACCCTCCCCAAGGCGTGCTCTGGTCCCAGGGGATGTGCTGATTGGTGTAACCTGGCCGGGAAGGCAGTAGATGGACAACTGTGAGTGCTCTGGGCTGGGCAGCTTCTTCTTTTCCCTCTGCTGTCCTTAGTGGAGAAGGAAGAGGCTGGCTGCTGTTACATCTTGTTCTTCAGACCATTGTCACCAGTGTGTCTGCTCACCTTGTGTGCAGCACTTAGAAGTGTGCAGCTCTCCTTCCCTGTGCTGGGAAATTAAGCAGGGATTATATATAATTTTTAATGAGTGTATTACACTTGTCTGTGCTTTGGTATATATTAGCAATAGAAAAAAAAACAAACCACCAACACCCTAGGAGAGAAGGGGGGTGGGGAAAGTCTTTAGTGTTGCCTCTCCTGCAGCAAGAAATGCCCTGATGTCTAAGGAGCAGGCAATGCCTTCTCTTGGGGTCTTCTTCCCAGGCCTTTTGGTCCTTTCAGGTGCTCCGTGAGAAACCAGTGCAGAAGCTGGCATGCAGGACATTGGCTTCTGTGTGGGTGGAGATGCATGTGTCCTGGGTCACTGGAGTCCCTGAGGCTTCAGGGTTCTGTTGTTTCCTGTATCTGGTAGTACAGTGTGTGTGAAAACAAGATCAGGCAGTTGTCCTTCAGGATGATATTGAGCCTGCAGGTGACCAGACATCACGCAGGTGTTTTTCGTACATACTGCTCTGCAGTGCTTGAGACTGTGAGGAATCCAGGAGCCTCCTAAATTTTATCTGTGTAATTATATATTAAAGAAAAAACCCACAACACCACGTCTGCAAAGTTGTGTCTTTCTCGTAGTTAACTTCTCCTAGCTGCTCTCTGTGAGTGTTTTGCCAAATAGTGGGTCCTCTTGCTGCTGGTGGTGTGGATGGACACGGTGGAAGGTGGGTAGTGCTGTATTAGGTGCACATAGTTCTTAACTTCCATTTCTGTCATCTAGCCATTTCATCTCCTGGTTGCCTGTGGGTGTCAGTTGTACTAGAGAGATGTGATCCTTCCAAAATCTTGCCATGCGAGGGATCCGACAGCAGGCATACATTTGCCCACAACTCTTTTTGGGTACATGTTCTGGAGAGTTTAAGTTTGTGTCCTCTTGTCTCCTCCAGGCAACACAGGAATGTTTCATGAGCACTGCCTTTGCACAGATGGGAGGGAGTTCTGGTCCCTCCAAACTCTGTCCCCTCTGCGTGCCATTTCCTTGGGAGGAGATGTCTGAGGACCAGGAGATCTGCAGGGTGCAGATGGACTAAAATTATGTGGTCATCCAGAGATGACCGTCTTGGCTGTTAAAACTTTTATGTGCTGACAAGAGATTTCCGTGACCTTTAGTCCTTCTCATCTGGGCAAGCCCTTTGTAATTCTGTGTCTGTTGATGGTATGTCCATCGCTGTCTCCTGAGTCTATCTGATGTCTCTGCTTTGGGGGAGATGTTAGCAAATTAGAAGTGTAGAGCAGATCTTAGGAAAGGGATCTGACTCTGGAAAGCTTACATGACAGCTTTACATAAGGAGGCAGCTTATAGAAGGGACTCTAATGTAGCGTAGAATGAAACAGGATGGTAGAAACTTCAGACTACAGGAGCTGAGTGTTGCGTTCTGGGTTTGGTTTTTTTTTTTGTTTTGCTTTTTTTAATCTTGGGGCTGTTTAACCACTGGACTAACTTATGAAGGGCTGAAGTAGGTTTCCTGCCTTAGGTATCCACTCTGGCCCTGGAGTCAGTGAATTGTTGGGACCCTGAAGGTGAGATGTGGTGGAATCACCATCCCCTGAAGTTAAAGAAAGATTTGGTGTTTCTTTCCAAAACACTTATTCTAATACAGACAGAGTAATGGGCAGGATGCAGAGATTCTGGTAATTGGCAAAGCAAGATTAATATAGCAGTTTCCTCCATCCTCAAAAAACACAAACTCGGAAAGCCCTGTATCCTTCAGCATGTCATGTTTGGCTTGCTACGTGACCTGCCTGACCAGAGTGCCCGTGGCTGTGGGAGCTTCCTGGGGATGAGGAGAATTGCCTGGATGAAACGTGGGACTCTCCCAGTCAGTAGCTGTTTATAAAGTCCCTCCTGGGACCTGCAGCCTGAAGACCCAGGCCCACATGTGTCCTGGAACCATCTGTGGGCAGTGAAAGGAGACGGAGGAGGAGACAAGCATTTGGATTTTGCAGCTGAAACTTTGTGAGCCCAGTGATGAAGTTGAGGACAGTGACCCTGGTGTGCCCTACCAGTTGAGAGCTGTCACTGGGAGCTTCTCTTCAACCCTTTCTGAGTGGTGGAGGCTATGGTCAGCACAAAATCCTGTCCAGCCGTGGCTCTGATTTCCTGCTGAGTGGTGGTTAATTTCCAGTGGCTCGTCTTATTTGGATTGAGCTTAGTGTAGATGTTGAAATTCTTTACCGACGTTTCTGCCTCACTTATGGGTCAGTGGGAGATTGTGTAGCAGGGAGAGCAAAGGTGACCAGGATGGGATTGCTGGAGTTGTGGTGCTAGTCCCTGTGCAGAAGCTGTCAGAAACTTTATATTTAGCGAAGCCCGGGGACTCAGTGGTTTTTGTCATCTGTTCATCTCACTGTGAGCAGCATCGGCTGTTCAGGCTTGGTTTCTGGTTTGTGCAGGCAGGACAGTTTCAAAACTGAGAGGTTCCCACAGCCATTATTGTTCTACATTTTCTGGCCTTGTTTCTCTCTGAACGAGTGGTCAGTGGCAGTGGCTATGTGCCTGCGCTCCTGGAGGCTAACTGTTCCCATTACCAAATGCCATGGATGGGACATCTGCCTGGTCCCTGGCAGAGCTGTCATGTGTGCTGCCCTGAGACCTTGAGCCAGCTCCTCAGGACAGAAGTCACGACCATATAAAAACTTGTGTTTCAGGTACAAACTGACTCTTGTGACAGATTTGGGAAGAGACCCCCTTCCCCAAGGCAAGTGATTCTGTTTCAGTCTGTTAGAAGGAACCTTGCTCCTTCCTCCAGACATCTACCTCTTTCTCCTTTCACACACAGGAGAGAAGGTTAGATGAAGTCCTGCTCAGGCAGCTGCCTGACACCCGTGTTCCTCCTTGCTTGCCCATATTCTGTGCAGCATTCTGTGGTGCTGTCGACTGCAAGCCGTGATCCCAGCTTCTGATGGGCCTGCCTCTGCAGAGATGTTTAGCCGGTGGAGGTTCTGGCTCACGCCTGGGATGCTTCACCTGCTCCTCCTGCCTGTTCCCAGCTTGCCCGCACCGCTCCCGTTGGTGCCTGCGGTTCCACGGCAGGCAGTTGGGGTGTGCATGGGCACTGTGCAGACTGTCTGTAGATGTGGTGTTCCATGGCTGGGACCCAGCTGCACCTCCTGTTACTCTGGGCACCGAGCTGAATCGTGTGGCTCTGTCTGCACCGCCAGGTTGGGGGCAGAGGGGAAGTGCTGGAGCATAGGATCGTGTGTGGACTCAGCTGCCCTTTATCTCTCTCCATGCACTGCACTGGCACTGCAGGTCCTGGATGAGATTCATCACCTAACGCTCGCTCCAGTGGCTGCTTCAGTTAGATAACCAGGTTAGGCAAGATAAAAGTGGGCTTTAGAGGGCTTGAGCTGGCCTTTTTGTGACTGACGTGATGGGTGGACAAGTGAGAGTTCGGACTGGTGTGAATCGGAGCATGCAGTGCAGGGTCGAGACTACCCTGTGGTCTGGGTGGGGTATGTTCACAGTAGCAGGAATTTCTGAGATTTAGGAATTGCAGGTTGCCATATTGGTACCTAATCACCAGCAGAGGTGGAAATGGGCTATTTTCAGGATTTTCTGTTTGCTGCTTTTAGTACTGTTGCTGACCAGGGATTATTGACTAGTTTCCACTTTATTCTTCTGAGGCAGACGCTTCTGTAGCCTTCAGCTCATCCTCAGACATCATCTTTTTGATTGGCCTGTCCAGTTCCAAAGACTGTCAGATGTGACTGCTGTTGTGTTATTGTCTGTTGCTGGCAGATTGGAGGAAGAGGGAATGAGGGGGGGGTGGTGTGTGTGTGTATTGTGTATTATGCAAGATGCACAGCACTTCACCCCTTTTTTTTCTCTCCTTATTTACCTGGAACGCCTCTGGAGTCATTCCTCCATAACTGAAAGAAAGAAAAAGCAAGGAGCAGAAGCATTACAACAGCTGTCTCTGCACTGCTGTGTCACTCCCAGCATTGTTCTCGCCATGCCTCTGAGACTCAGGCAATCCCCAGATGCTGCTTTTTGTTGTGGGTGATCTCTGAGTCCGCCTGCTCGCAGGTACCTCCGTAGCTCACCTTCTGTCCAGCATATCAACAGCTAGTTATGGGAGTGGACCTGTTGCTATCTAATTACCGACTTTGTGTCCTAATCAGGGCTCCTTGAAATCAACCTACTTTGTGCTTTGCACATATATTGACATCTTGGGTACAGAAATTGCTAGATAATGCCTGCTGTCTATACCGTTGTTTGCACACACTGAATCCTCCACCCACACTGTTCTTTGCTTGTGTTGAACAGCTCTGCTGTGTCCGAGCTGCCCTGGTGTGCTCACTGCTCGCATCTCTGCTTGCTGGCACAGGATAGCCCAGCTGTGCCTGGAACCCACAGCTGGATTTAGATGTATCTGAGGTGCCCACCCAAAAGTCTTTCCTTATTGTGAGGTAGATGCTGATGAGCACAGGGGAGGAAGAGACGGAGTAGAAGTGTTACAGGCTGAATTGTGCATATTTCTGGTATGTGAAGAGCATCAATGGGACTAGTTTTCAGTTCAAACTAGCTTTCTTAGGGGTACTTTCAGAATACCAGAGGGAGTGGAGTCTGGGTTTCTGCCTCCCTTTCTCTGTCTTGATGCAATCAGCCACGTAGGGAACAGAGGAGGAGCTGTGATGAATCCGATTGAAGTATGCAGCACCAGGAGAACTCCCAGAAGATTTCCCATCAGGTCTGGTATGCCACCTTGAAATGAAAGGGGGCTGAACACATACAAACAAGAAACTTTAGAGCCAGGATGTCACAGCAGGCTTGTGGTAAGGTACCAGTTGCACCCAGTAACAGGGGCAAGTGTCTCTGTAGGAGTCGCAGGTCAGTCCTGGTGGGATCTCTTCAGGGGATGGAGGAGTTTCTCTGGAGACCTAGGAGAGAGAAGGATGGATGTGAGCAAGCTGGAAAGGCTGGATGTGTCTGTGCTCTGTGGAGGGAGGAAAGAAGCGAGTTGGCACTAGCTGGAGGGGAGATTGCAATGAGGGTTGCTGTTGCTGGTGGTGCTTCCTTGGACCGGCTCTCTCTGACCTGTTTTTATCCCAGGTTTGCCCCTTTTGGCTGGAGGCTCTGTTCTCCTGTGAGCGTGTGTATCGGGGAGCCTTGGAGAAGCACAGGTGGGGGAGTGTGTGTGGCCTGCCTGTGCCTGTAAGGATTGCATGCCCCGGGTTCTTACAGTTCCTCCTGGGCGCAGAGAGGAGAAAGGCCACATCATGAGCTGACTCCTCCAGCAGTGCTGTATTCTCCTTTGCTGGAAACTTGAAATACTTCCTAAAAAGTCTCCTCTGGCGAGTTGCTGTTTGTGGCTTTGGGACAGCCAGCCAGCCAATGGTCGGTTTGGCCCATGCAGGGCTCCAGCAGCAGGAAGGCAGCTGCCTGCAGTTCTCCTTCCATTCACCGGTGCTCATGGGCAGTGCCTCCAGCACTGGGCCAGTGCCTGCTTGAACTCGTGCGTGACGTGCTGCAGCTACAACCCACCTACCTAGTCATGAGCCCCACGCATTCATGAGGGACCAGAAGCTGCAGAACATTTTTAGGAGAAGCCTGTTATTCCTTGGCATGATTCTGCCTGCTGGGAATGGGAATAGAAGCAGCCCCATTAGCCTGTCCTCAGCAGTGGCCAGCTGTTGCCCAGGGAAGAGAGTGAGATTGGGAAGTGTATGAGGCTCTTGGCTATTCGTCTGTGTTCATAGTCCTTAACGGTACTTGTTGAGGTTTTTGTAGGGATCTTTGCTCTTTTAGCACATACAAATTCTTTGCAGCTACAGCAGCTTAACTGTGCGTTGTGTGAAAAGCCATTTCTTTTGAGGCTTTTTTGGCCTTCTGTCTGCCTTTTTTGCTTGATGACCCCTAAATTTTTGGTGAAAGAAGCAGTGGGCAGGGGATCCCTGTTCATGCAGTGCTGCTCTTGACTTTGTACACTTCCATCTTAGCCCTTACTTCTCCGCCAGGCTAGAGGCTGCCTGTTCCTTGTCTGGAGCCATTCCTTTCACTGTCCTTTTCACCCTTTGCTGTATCTTTCCGAGTTGTGCTGTGACCTCTCTGAGCTGAGCTGCACGTGGTATTTAAGATACTCTTCATTTCCTGATCATCACTGATACTTAGTTTGGTTTTTGTTGCTGTCCATCACTGAGCTGTTCTCACACTGAGATCTGAATCAAAACCTCATTCCTGAGGGGCAACAGGTCGGAGCCCAGCATCGTACATGCAATATTAGTTCCTCGTGCTCGTACGCAGCCAGGGCACATGTGCCTGTATTCAATTCGACCCGTTGCTCTCTCGCCCCTTTGCTTGGTGACACACGCCGTAAGCATTAGGAGCGATGTCCGTGATCTGGCTCTTCTCTCCTGGTGTGCTTCCAGACGGGCTGTCTCCTGGGGGCTGGTGAGCCCTGGCAACTTTAGACCTTTCTGGGCAGCTGAGTCCTGGCATGTCCCGCTGCAAGAGTGGATGGGATCCTCCCCGTGTTCCCAGACATTGGCAGCAGCCGGCGTCCTGGAAGTGGCCACCCATGTCGCAGAGGGCTCGTGGGCCCAGCCAGGTCTTTGTGACAGGTTTTTGTGAAAGCTCTCACTTTTCCCCAGCAGTGCGGAGCATTACGATACCGTACCGGACTCCCATAGGGAAGCTCTGCACCCGAGGGGGGAACCGTGTTGGTACCCCTGACTGGCTTCAGGGCTGGAGGGCTGTGAGAATATTCACAGCGTGAGCCTGCATGTGGAAGGGATGTCTGGGAGAACGCCTGGTACAGCTCCTGTCGTCGCTGAAGATTGGATGTACCCTGTCTTCATGCTGCTCTGTCATTACCATGTGTGCTTTTGCAAGGCCTGAGGAGGAAGGGCATGGTCGCACACGTTGCCTTGGGTTTCCTCACACCATGGCTGTAGTAGGAGCTGGAATTGGGGGAACCTCCCCTTTATCTGGGTGAGTGCGAATGGCAGATTTTCACGGTGAGCCATGCCAGTTTATCTGGTGCAGCAGAGCAGCCTGAGCCCTTCCAGTGATGTGCTGGGGCTGCCCCCAGGGAAGCTGGGGTACCTCAGGGGTGAAGAGATCTCAGCCCCCTGAGATAGAGAAAGCTGTTGTAGGAGAAGTTGCTGGGGGTGCATGCGCTGGGGTGTCAGGCTCAGTAACTTGTGCCACGACTCATCCGAGTTTTCCAGGGCAGGCTTGGCTTTAGGCAAGGTTTGACAGGCCCAGCGTCCTGAGATGTCTCCCTGAAGACCACTTGTCAGGCTGGCTGCTAATGCTGGGGGAGCTGCTGGGGCCAGGGCTCTGCGGCGCTGGGCTGCCTGAAATCCAGAGCAGCGAATGCGTGCTCCGCTTGGTCTGCGGCAGCCGTGGACATGGCACAGGGCCTGGGTCCCTGGGGAATCCACTCGCGGTGTGGAAATGCTGCTGCTGCGAGTGGCCTAGGTGGGATTAATGTCCCCAGGAGGTCGGGAAGGGAAAAATGAAAAGATCAGGTGGTGCTGAGAGAGGAGGGGGGTAAGCACGGACAGCAGAAGAGAACCACAGCAGTTGCCTCTCAGCTCTGGCTGTCTGGGCCACCCTGCTCAAGCTTTGCATATCACGTTTCAAATCTGCTTACTGGGTACCAGATCCTGAAGCTCTGCTTAGGCTGAAAAGTCCTCATTAACATTTTGGGAATACACTAATTCCCTTCCTTTCCTATTCCAACCTGCTGACTTTGATTGGCACTATTTTTTACAATAAATGCTTAATTAAAGGCATAATGACTGTATAATGATTGTATTAAAAGCAAGATGATTAAAAAAATCAGCTTAGCAGCTGGAGGCTGCAGGGCTGGAATAGCTCAGAGCAGAAATCAGTGCGGTGGTGCTGTGGAGGCTGTGCTCACAAGTTGATTATATGCAGCATCTCTGTTGCCATTGCACTCACGGACCCCCAGCCCACAGCCCCCTCAATCTGAAAGCTGTACAGAGACTTACTGCAGAAATACCTTCTGCTTCAAGGAATTTCAGCCTAAAGCAGCCGTAGGTGGGGGAAGGCAGATGTGCCATTGCTGCCTACTACCAGGATGACTGCAGATGAGGAGCAGAGCTGTGGCATGATGGAAGCTACAAAATGTAATGTACTTCTGCACCAGCACCAGCTGCAGCCTCAGGTCTCTGCTGGGCTTCAAGTCCCACAGACAGGCAAGCCAAGCTCAAGGTCTGGGTCCTTATCTGCAGGGTGTACTGTAGTCTGGTCCAGCACAAGGAGCCTGAAGCTCTGGGCTAAGGCCATGACTGACCTTGCACTTCAGGCACAGGATGAGACATGCTAGTTTAGGGCCAGCTTGCTGAGAGCTCACCAGGCTCCCCTCCTAGCCTCACTGCCTGCTGCTCCTCCATGGGCCACCTCTGCTGGTGTACAACCAAACCAGGTCCTTCTCTGCCCAGTCACCAGCTCCATCCCTGCTCATGCAGATCTCATCCCTGAGGAGTGGTAGGCATGAAAGTGACAGTTGGATGGATTGGCCAGCCTTTGTGGTGTGTCCTTAAAGCACTGATGAGCATGGCATGAAACTCGGATAGAGCAGAAATGACCCAGGAGAGGGAGCGTGACAAACCCCTGCAGAGCCCGTGGCTTGTCTTCTGTTGGACCATGTGCTGTGCTGCAGGACTGTGCAAGGCCAAGGGCAGTGTGTTCTGGTCTTATCACTGCTGTAAGGGCTCTTGCCCTCCCATTCTAATGACACTCAGGTGGATCCCATCTGCTCCTGGAGACTTTTCAGGTCCCTAAGCCTTGAGCTTAATAGCTTTTACCTGCCTGCATCTGAAGGTGCCAGGAAAGTTGCAATGTAGTCGGTGACAGATGGTGCAGGCAAGGGTGGTCTGGGCTTGCTCTCTGCTGTGCCAGTTCCCTCTTTGTGCCCATTCTTCAGGTCATGTCCCCATTCATCCATAATGATCTCATTTCCTCCACTGCTATATTTGAGCTCTGTGCCACTTCAGATCTCATTTGGACCCAGCTGTGCCTCTGTTCCTCTGTGGTAGCTGGAGCCCCAAACTTAACAAGATACAGAAGGCAATTTAGAAAGTGCCCCTCACCCCAGACTGTTAATTGTGCTGTGCCTGGGTCAGGGTAGTCTGTGTGAAAAGCTGAAGGTTGCAAGTTTAGTAAAGCATAAACACTTAATACGATGTTCAAGGGCAGGTTTTTTTAAAAAAAAAAGTTGCAAGCTATTTAAGTGTGCAGTGATGAAACAATGGTAGGAACAGATGTTGAGAGAATTCCTTTCTGTATCTTGTCTAGAGCTGTGTGCCTCTAAAATAGGTCACATCCATCAAAATGCAGGTTATGTGTTTGTGGAGAAGATGTTCTAGTAGTCCTAGGTGGGAAGCATCAGGTCTCCGGCTGCAAGTGTTCAAACACAGGTTGTGCCTGTGGGCAGGAGCTGTGAGGAGCGACTGGACACTGTCTCTTGGTTGTTATCAGTATTGCTGTGGTTCGCCACCGCACAGGAGAGGCTGCAAGTCTGCAGAGCTGCTCTGCTTGGAGGGTGTTTCTTTCATGGTCTCCTAGATAGAGGGATGTGCAGAGCTGCTGACACAAACCTGTGCCTGGACTGTCTGATGGGAAAGGCTGTGAGGAACCGGTGTGTGCAAACGTCTGCTAGACCCACCAAAGGCTTGTTTGGTTTGTGGTCTTCTGAACTGGGCTTAACAGCATGCTGGTCCCTTGCCTGCGCTGGTGGTCCTGAGCATCCTGGGAACAGGATGAGTGGTGATTTCTGTTCCTCAGGCACACAGCATAGTCCCCAGCAAAGGCAGCACTTCTCTTTTTACACACAAGGCTGGTCCAAGCTTTCAGAAGAAACTCTTGCAGCAAGAACCCAGCACATCCTTACTGTCCTCAGTCTCAAGCCCAGCTGCATGTACCACCGAGGCAGGTGGCTGCTGCAGTGTTACTCAGCGGATTCTTTGGACCACTGTAAAATTGAATTCTCCACAGCATTTCTTCAGGAACAATGAGGAAATGCACCCCACCCCTCTTCTTTCATTTCTAATAAAGCAATGAAGGTTTTCCTTCCTTTTCATCCTTCTCTGTTTTAAAAATTGTTAAAATGTTAAGTACCATGAATGCAAAATAGTAGAGTACCAAAAAAGTCATATCCAACATCCTGGCCTCTTCTTGTATAGGAAGCAGGTCAAAGTCCCCTGTCCTCAGAGTTAGCTTTAGTTTGGGGGTCTTTTTTGTCCCTTTGGGGATGATTTGCTTTTTCTGCCTGACTTGGAAGTCTATGATCTGGCATGCTGAATTGCTGCCAGAGTTGCTTGGCTTTAACACCAGTTCCACTGGCTTTACTGTTCTGAAGATGCTTCAAGAGCATACTTTCCTCAGGAGTCACGCACTTGACCAGGTAGTTGTCTCTGCTTGTTCAGTTCAACATGGCAGGCAGCAGCCTGGACTCAGGCCAGCACATGCAGCTGTAGCATTCACTTTTTTCATCCACTGATAACTATAAATTATGCCAATAATTTCATGGGCTCACTGGAGGCTGCAGTTTGAGCAAGCCAAGGCAAAGGCTGTAAATTGTTGGGCATTTGATACACTACACTGAGACTTTCTGTGCCCAGGACTAAAAGCATCTTAAAAATCTGCTGTGGTGCAATGGTAGTTTTCAACTCTTAAAATTCTTATTGAGAAAAGTCAAAAGGGGATTTTAGGTCTCTTCTGTATGGTCTGAATATTTGTACTCTTACTTGCTATCTTAGCCCCTACTGTGATTCAAGGAAAAAGAAGTTTGAAGAGACAGGAATTCTTCAGTCTTTATTAATTTGTCATCTTTGTTTGAGAGGGGGAAACATTATTCTGCTGCAAGAGTAAACTTGCATAGTAGACTTCAAAGTTGTCCTTTAACTCTCATCATTTTTGCTGATGGGTTTTGGTCCAGATCTCCACTAGCCACCAAGATTAATGTGTCTCTGGTCATAGAGAGCACCTGCAAACTCAACACAGGTGAGTAAGTGACTAGAGAGCCCACCGACTGACTTTGTACGTATGTGGAGAGCTGACATTTTCATGGCAGGATGTCTGAAGACTCTTCCCTTCTGAGCTAACACTTTCTGTGTTGGATTTCTTTCTGGAGTAATTTGTTTTAATGTTATAAAGAAAACATGTAACCTTTCAGTGAGAGAAATCCACTTAATTTGCTTTAAGACTATTTTTTATTACCATGAAGTAATATAGGTAGGGGAAGTAGCTGTGGTTGAAGAATGCTAAATGGCCCTCAAGGGGGAGCAGTCACACGAAGCCTGTTTGGATGGGAATGACTGGAGGCTGTTGTAGGAAGCTTCACATGCATTTACATCCTGGTGTAACCTGGCAGTGGCTCAGCTAACCAGGTGCAGGTGCTCCTACATTTGAGCTGCTGAATTTAACTGCATTGAACACAAAGTGTAGGACTCCCCAAAGGGAGGTGCTGAGGAAGAGTCTGGCTGCAGAAAGCATATTATGTTGAGGCAAGACCTGAGCAGAAGTTCTCGCCCCAACAGTGTACAGCCTCTAAGACAGGTAGCTCTTCTGCAGCAGACTTGCTAGGGTCTACAGCAGGGAGAAGTGTGGAGTGCCTTTGTTATGGAGAATTATGCACATTTGAAGGGCTAGGAGAGAGTCCAGCCTCAGGATATATGTAGAACTTCCCGTTGGAGAGCAAAATACTTTCCTCAGCAAATCAAAATTGCACTTGGGTGTGCTTCTGTTGATGGACAATGTGGGAGTGAATCATTGTCAACGCATAGTTCTGTAATGTGTTTTGAGGTCTGTGTCAACGCAGGTGTATTTAGTGGGATGGTGGATGCGTCTTTCAAGTAGAAGACATCTATATCCATGCCTGACTGACAGAAGGACTTCATTTCCATGTTGCATGCAGGCTCTGGCTTCTCATCCATTGTCAGTAAAGGAGCAAGTGATGTCTAATGAAGGCTTGTTCAGTGTAACCAGGATTAAAAGCCTCCCCAGGGCATTTCAGTGGAAGTTTATGAGGCTGGTGGACAAACCATTTTTTCTGTTGATCTGGGGGCCCCGTATTAATCTTTCCTATTTTCCCTAATTGCTTTAACTGCCAACTTGTCTCTCCCTTGGTTTTTTTATTAATAAACCCAAGTGAAATCTGTCGTTGTGATGAAAGGACCCTGCAACATCTGCCAGATGGATACTACGCAATCAGTTTATTAATTTGATGGGGCATTTAAAATCAGCTGTTATAGTTGCATTTTAATTTCATAACAAATAAAGCAGCTGTGCAGAGTGAAAATTTGGGCTATTGTGGCATATACTGGGGGCTCACTGACTCTACAATTGTCTTGGGTTTTACAGCTTGACCCATCAGGGATCTGTGAACTTCATCAGATAACAGGGTTTGAGAGTCCCCCTGTTCTGGGAGTTAGGAAGGCTGTAGCCTCGATTATGCTGGTACTAGAGACTGTACCTTCACAGGTCTAACATTCCCAAGACCTGCATGGCACAATCAGTGGGCTTCTTCTGGACAGAGGATACTGCTAGGGTTGGTTCACAAACAATGCTGGGATTTGGGTATCAAGAGTGTGAGTAATTGTGCATTTGAGAATATGTAGCCTGTGCATGTGGTATGTGCTCAGGCTTACTACACTACGTGCATACCCTTGGGCAGTGTGTTAAGGCTGAGCTCTGGTGTTAAGGTTGAGCTGGGAGTTAACAGGCCTCAGAGTAAAGGATTTAAAATCATGTGAAACTTTACGTTGCTTGGCTTACTTCCAGTTTTGACTATGTCTCAGTATAGACACAGGCAAATTAACTGGGAAGGAGGAGAAACCTTTCCTAGTGTGAGAAAACAATAATAGGAAGAAACTCAGAGCCTGATAAGCTCTGGAATTAAGTGAAGGTCACAGCACAATACTGCTGCTCAGATGAGGGACTTGACCAAAAAAATGGGTCAGTTGCTGATGATTTTTCAGAGCTCAGCAACAGTAATTTACAGCTGACGTTGAGCAAAACTGTGCTGTCCACATGGTTCTGGCAGCTTCCCTTTTTCTGGGTCCCTGATACGGCACTGGCTCAGAAGTGAAAAACATGAAGGTGAAGAGTGTGGTGGAGAGGCCATGTCATCTCCATGTTAGCCTCTCAAACAGATTTGGGTGCTTTGTATAATACCGAGGTTACATGAGAGATTGTCCGGGACATGGATTTGTTGCAGAAGTTGAAGCAAAGTTTGCTTGTTTGCTGGGAAACTTTTGGAATAAAACAGCCTAGAGATCTGTGTGTGACTGTCCTGGTTTTGGCTGGGATAGTGCTATGTTTTGAGTTCAGTATGAGAAGAATGTTGATAACACACTGATGTTTTCAGTTGTTGCTGAGTAGTGTTTAGACTAAGTCAAGGATTTTTCAGCTTCTCACAAGAAGTTGGGAGGGGACACAGCCAGGGCAGCTGACCCAAACTGGCCAAAGGGGTATTCCATACCATGTGATGTCATGCCCAGTATATAAGCTGGGGGTAGTTGACCTGGGAGGGATCACTGCTCAGGAACTAACTGGGCATGGGTCAGTGAGTGGTGAGCAATTGCATTGTGCATCACTTGTATATTCCAATCCTTTTATTATTACTTTTGTCATTTTATTACTGTTATCATTATTAGTTTCTTCTTTTCTGTCCTGTTAAACTGTTCTTTTCTCAGCCCACAAGTTTTACTTTTTTTTTCCCCGATTCTCTCCCCCATCCCACTGTGGGGCGGGGGGAGTGAGTGGGTGAGCAGCTGCATGGTACTTAGTTGCTGGCTGGGGTTTAAACCATGACAATGACAGAAGCACCTGTTTCTTCTTGACTTGATCTTGGATTACAAGTATGTAGTGGTGGTGTTTCCATGATGTGATGCGCATCTAGTCTTGGAGTGAGGTCAGGGTACCTGTTCTACTGTTTTTTCATTTTGTAGTCTTCTGGAGTTTGTCTTTACTTGTAACACGTCTTTCAGGGACCAACTCTGCTGGGGTAGGGTTGGATGTAGGCTGGGACAAGATCTTAGCAATGCAGTCAAGTTTATGGCTTCAGCCATGCTTGGGAGCTGTGTATCATAGCTAATCTGAAACTGCAAGTAATCCTGCATGCCCAGGGATTTAGGAAGCCCTGAAGCCCTGTGGCATATGGACAGCAATAGTGATATTAGCATGAGGGTCCTACATGATCATCTTAATGGATTACTGAGCACTGCAGATATGCCACTTGTAGTCATGTATTAGTTTTGAGAGAAACACGAACACTGCATCTGCCTTTCTCCCTCACCATGGAGGGCATCTTTCATGGTCAGGGTGGCTTCAGGATGTCATTTCCATCAGAGTGATCAGGGAAGGTCTGTGAAAGACAGGTCTGATACCCCTCTCTGGGTGTCAGCACACATCTTTGTGCTGCCTGTTGCAAAGGCATGGTATGATGCCTCTGGGTTTCTGAGGTGTGCCTTATCACAAAGTTAGGAAGTTTCCGGATTCAGATTCTGTATCTGTCCCCTAAATGGCTTCCTGATAGTCATTTAATAGATAAGCAGAATGGATTTGTCCCTTGTTTGTAGCTCGAGACTCGGGGCTGAAACTAAATTAACCTGTTATGTAGGAATTTGGCCATGACAGCTCCCAAGGACACAGAAAACCGACAAACATGGCAGTGGGTGAGATCCAGGTGCAGTGCGTGAGTGTGGCTGACGGGGAGCTGCAGGGGGTTGGCATCGAAGGGAATGCACCGGGGTCCTGTGTCTCGCAGTCCCCAGTTCGGCAAAGGAAAGGGCAAGTCTGAATGGTGCCAGAGTGGCCTAGAGAGAGCTGTGATAAGCAAGTTTGTGTTGGAGCGTTAGGGAAGGTCACAGGGAGTACCAGGACTGTCCTTAAATGCCGCTTGTGCCACTTTGCAGAGGAGTGCTGGAAAGGGCAAGGCCTTTCTTGGCATTGCTGAGAAGTCAGGATTTGGTGACATTGTTAGAGAAAGTAGAAAACCTTGGCAGGGAGTTAAGCTTGACGGACCTCAGCAGAGTTCAGTGTGGGAGTCCGAAAGCATAATGAGCAGAGCTATGGGTAAGGGTTGATGAAAAATTAAATTAAGGGTGTTACACACTGGCAAGCAGGGCCTGTAGAGTCTTTCTTGTTGCCTTTTGAGTTGTTCTTTATCTTCATGCATTAACTTGTCACCAGCACAGCAGAATCTGAACTGGAAGGTCACGTTTGCATGCTGCAGTAGCTATGCTGGTATAGCCGGGGTCCTTTCAGCTTCTGCCCTCATCAGGGACTTTGCAGTGCTGTGAGTGAGGACAGCGGTCACACGTGCTTGACTGTGGAATCCCTTGTTTGCTTGATTTTAATGTCCTGGAACAGATGATGGGTGCAGTATGTTGTGAACTTCTGAATCTGTGTCATTAGCTCTGGGGTGACAAATGGAAGGAGTGCAAATGGGACCTTCTAATGGGAGAGCTGTCTGGTACGTGGAATTAGTCAGCAGCTCTGGTACACACCCATTTTGTGTCTGCATCTGGGAACAGAGGTAGTAAATTGATGGGCGTGTTGGGGAAAGCTACTGTGGCACCACTGTTGTAAGTGTAGAGAGGCCCCAGGGTGGGCTCAGGTCTCCAACAGCTGCCACTTCACACTGCCTGCCAGGAGGAGACCTTCGCATATGGCTTATGGGTGACCCCACAGATAGCCCTTGGGAGAAACCCTTCTAGAGCATATTCCCTGCAGCACTGGTGGATCCTAGTCTTTCAGCTCTCATATCTCCTTGTAGTAATGGCTTTAGACAGGAATAACAACGAAAACATTTAATAAAAGATACCACAGACTGCAGAGGCCAAAGGGATCTGTAGGCACCCCAGGTTCAAGCTGAGTCCATGCAGATGCCAGTGGCTGGGTCGTGCAGCTTCTCAAGCAAGACTTGGAATCGGAGCGCTCTGTGGGCTGTGCTGCGCTCCAGGCACTGTGTTGTCCTTGGGACTCAACACAGAGAAGCTAGGAGGAGGAATACGGTGGTGCATCCTTTATGGGAAAACCTCTGATGCTGACAAGAGATCCTGTGTTCCTCAGAGCAAGATGGGGACGATACCTCATGAGCAGACTCTATGGGAGCTGGCCCAGTGGCTGCTGCGTCCTCAGCACATGCCAGAGGGATCCCTGCACTAACAGAGCAGGAGAGGGAAATTGTCTTGCGAGACAGAACAGAAGAGGAAGATTCTGCTTGAGCAGTGAATGAGACGAGGGTTGGCCTGAGCCCAGCCTCATGAATAAACGATGAGCAGCTTGGGTGCTAGGAGTGACATTTCTAATAGGGAGGAAACAATACTAAATCAAATGGGGCAAATCTTGTGTCTGAGAGACTGTGTAAGAAGGCAATTTTTGGGATTATTCTGAAAAGGAGCAATCACATGTCAGTGTGTAGGGGACTCAAGAAAGGGAAAACCCACAGCCACTCTAGGTTGGGGCTTTTTTTTTCTTTTTTTTCATTTCCGTCAGTCTTGGAACCTATGAAGCAAAGAAAAATGGGAGTTTCATGAGGAACAGAGGTAGTAGGATCGAACTAAAGAGTTCTGCTGTCCAAGCCACCTGTGACGTTGCTAGCCCATGTAGAAGGCATATCTTGGTAGCTTCTAGAGTCCTGTCTGGTTGGAGACCTGCTTTGTGCTGTGCAACAGAGAAGAGGCAGATCCAGATCCTGGAACTCCAGGTTGTAGAGTCAAACAGTAGAACAGCTGTCAATGCAAATATGGGGTGCAAAGAGGTGGTCTTAAAGAGCTGACACTGCTGAGCTGATTCTATATGTAGGCTTTAAGGGTTAAATGGGATTGAAATGAATGGAATGAACACAAGGGAAAAAACATGGTCTTTGGTTAGGTCAGCTGCCTCATCATTTGCAACTGGCTGGCTTCCATAAGCATCATTTCAGTAGGGAATTTTCCACAAGACCTGAAGGATGCTACAGTGGATTCTCCAAGGGAGAAGTTTGCAGGTACAGTGGAGTGTGTAGGAGGCAGCACAAACTGGTCTGGAAGACATGTTTGGGATGAGAATGGGCTGGGGGAAAGTAGGGACTGGTCTGTGGTAGAACAGCAGTGGGAGGTGGATTTGTGCCTCAAAGGGGAAGGTAGGAATGTCTGCATTTGGTACGAGAGTAGAGATGGAGCCAGCAAGAGCACCCTCAGGAGTGGTTGAGAGAAAGCCAAGATGATTTCAGCAGCTGCTGCTGTGCTTTTACTTTGGGGTCCTGTAGCAGCAGGTTAAAGGATCCTTGCAGGCAAACACAACTCGAGAATGTGGCAGTCACTTGGGCATGACACTGGGAAATGGCAGTGGGACTTGACTGGCCAGGGCCTGGGATCAAGAGTTGATTAGCTATAAATTCCTTCATTAAAGAATTTTTTTTCCCCAGTATATCTTGTTTGTTAATTTCTTCAAAGCATATTTAAGCATCTCATGAGCGCATCCCAACATGATTCGGTATACACCTCATTACCATGTTTATAGCTATTGAAATTACCAGTGACCTTCAGAGCTGATGGTTGTGTGTATGACTCGCCCAGCTTGCATCAATGATTCGTAGTCCTCAGTAGACCGTTTATTTCTCTTCTCCTGTCAGCGCCGGCTTTTTCTTGGCTGCTGTGGTATTGCCCACTCGGTCTAAGGCCCCCACGGGAGAGGAGAGCTGTCACAGGTGAGTTCTAAGCCTGGTGCTGAAGGAGAAGGGCCTGACTTTGCAGAAGAAAACAAAACAGGCTTTTGGAGTGACTTGTCAGGAGAGACTGCTGAGAGATGGCATCCACGTGTCAAGTCAGGCCCTGTTGAAGTCCAGCTGAATCCAAGCTGCTGCTTTGAGTGCTGTCCTTTTGGTCTGCCAGGCATGAATTGCTGTAGCTTCAGAGCTCCTTGGCACCCATCTGTTCCTCTCCCTGCCAGCCCAAAGCTCATGCTCTCTGTACCTCATTTCTGAAGAAGTTGTGTGTTTATACAGCAAGAAAAGTTTGAACTGAGACTGAGGTACCTACCTTCTTCACCTCAGCCTGCACTGGTAAGACCAGGCTTCAGCAATCCCAGGTCCCTGAGACCAGTGGGATAGCCCATGGCAAGGTAGGCATACCCTCAGTGGAGGGGGATCAGGTTAGGGAACATTCAAACAAACTGGGCATAGGCGAGTCCGTGGGCCTGATGCGATGTACTGGTGAGTGCTGAAGGAGTGGGCAGATGGCTTTGTCAGGTCACTCTTGATTACCTTTGAAAGGTTGTGGTGGCCAAGAGGGGTTCCTGATGACTGAAAGAAAGCAAATGTCACTCCTGTCTTCAAGAAGGGCAAGGAAGAGTGTGGGGAACTGCAGGCTGTCAGTCTCACCTTGATCCCTGGGAAGGTGATGGAGCAACTAACCCTGGAAACCATTTCCAAACACATGAAGGGCAAGATGGTGATTGGGAGTAGCCAGCCTAGATTTGTGAAGGGGAAATCCCACTTAAGCAAGCTGACAGCCTTGTACAGCGAAGTGAGTAGCTTGTTGGATGAGGGGAGAGCAGTGGATGTTGTTAATGTTGACTTAAGCAAGGTTTTTATGTTGTCTCATGTAACATCCTCAGAGACAAACTGGTGAAATGTGGGCAACTTTAAATTTTTCCTTTTGTTAGAATAGACTCAGTTTGCTGTTACTTAAAATCGGTGTTCAGCTTGATTCCAGACAGGCTGAAACTTCAGTCCTTCCAATCCTCCAGAAGTAGCAAATCTTAAAAAAGGATTACTATGTGATTGAAGAGCCAAGCATAACAATACAAGAACAGAAGGCTCTGGAGAGCTGCATGAGCTCTGCTCCACAGAGGGCTGCTTTGGAAGTTAGAAATACAAAGTACTAGAAGAGGAAAATTTTCCATTGGGAAGTGTTAGCAGAGCTTCTAAAGCATGGACGAGAGCAGTGGAAATAAGCTATGGGATTTGGGTCTATTCCAGGTTGTGACAACATCATAACCTTTGGACAGCAGGAGCATTTGCATCTCAAGAAAAGATCTAGAGAAGAGACTGAAATGAGTCTCTTGTTTGGCTTGTAAATCAGGCTTGCTTGCTTGTTTGTTTTTCCCTTGCTTCCTATAGGACTAATGTTTAGATATAGGCAATCATGAAGTTCCTCTTCTTTGGGGAATTTGCTTTGGTTGGCATGGAACAGTGCTTAATTTATTAGTAACTCTGGTGTTTGGATTTAGCTATGAATGACACATGGGCACTATTGTGGTGGGTGCAGGGATAAATCTGACAATGCTGTCTGTGAAGCATTGGGAGGGAGCTGAATTGGAAAGGTAGCAGCACATGGTAGAGTGTGGATGTGTCTGTGCCTTCTGCCAGTCAGGATATCAAATACCATAGTAATTCAGGTGTTTATTTGTTAACTGATTGGGAAATTAAAAAAAAAAAAAAAAAGAAAAAAAAAAGGAAAGAGTTGTCCACTCGGTTACCAGCAATAGAAGTCCCAGCCTGGCAGTAGGACTGTGGTCCATGTTGGGGCTAAGGCGTGCTGCCATGTGTGTAATCGCATGCTCTTTTTTCCTGAGCTGAAAGTCCCGTATATCTGCCAACTGGGAGTTAAGCCTTATGTTGTATTCACACCACTGGCACTTGTCTGCCTTACCTGGGAAGGACAGCTTTCCCTTCCAGCCCTGCATGTTGCTTGGGGTGGGTGGTGAACATCCAGGAGCAGCAGGAATGAGTTTCCCAGAGGTGTTGGCCTCGATGGACATACCAAGAGCACAAGGACTCCTGTGTGGTCAGGGCTGCTGATATTTTGGATCAAAACAGGAAAAGAGAAAAGAAACCATTTTCCTCAGAGGTCTTTGACTTGGAAGGCACCACTGCACTAATGAAGAGAGCTAATTACACAGTGATTTGTGTAGAGATTACCAGCTGGGGCAGAAAGCAGTGCAGCTAATGCACATGAAGCCTGAATGCTGAAGAAGGTGCAGGGAGGGATGCTGGGGGTGGTGGAGGACAGCAGGATGATGCAAAGGTGACAGGCAGCAGTCTAGTCATTTGAGCACAGTGCTTCTGCCTACCCCCTGCCTCCCCACGCTGCGGTGAAGCAGAGACATCCAGGAGAAGAGGAGTCAAGCGTGCTAATCTCCACGGCCCTTTATGGCCTTCAGGACAGATGCCTCACCATGTTTCAGCTGTAGGAGAAAGTGTCTTCATGGAGAGGTAATCTGAGAGGATGGCTTTTTGGGACTGGGGGCTTACCCTTTCAAACCAGGCATTTTTGTGCTTTCTGCAGAGTGCCCAGCCCGTTCTGAGGTGATAGGTAAAAAAGTGGAGTGTTGAGATACTGGGAGTTGTGCAGAATCCTTGTGCTCTGGTGAAGATGAGCAATAATTGCTGTTTGTGTGGCTCTTGACAGCACGCACAGCCATAGGGTATTTGCATAGCCTTGTGGTATAAATTTTATTATTATCAAAGAGTTTAACTCGAGCACTGTTCCTACTGAGGATTGAAGATCTCGTTGCTGGGGATCATGTCGTACCAGTGGTCTCATTTGCTTGGTGGTTTCTTGCATCTGGTGCTGAATAACTGCTGCTCAGCTCTGTTCCTTCTGCCTGGTTGCAGTGCAGCCTTAGGAGAACGAGACAGTAAGGTTTCCCTGTGCTTGCTGGTTGCCTCATTGCTGTCAGACTGTTGCCAAAGGGCCTTTTCGGTAATCAGCCACAGGAGGCTCCTCATCTTTTATGGGGGCCTGCCTGATGGTTGGAGGGAGCATCCAGCAGCCTCCAAGGTCACTGCCTTTGTGCTGGGTCAGGTCCCGAGACTTGCCTGCAAACCTGTGGTCTCTGCCTCTGGGAGAAGTGGCTCTTTCTTTAACTGTCACATTCACTTGAGTATGTTCAGATCGTAGGCAAGCTTAAAATGAAAATGAAGTTTCTGCTATCAAAGCCACAAGGTTAAGTCATGATTACAAAGTTGGAGAAACAGCCACAGGAAAAAAGCTTAAGATAAGATTATGCAAGTTTAAAATAGGCATGATGTCAGCCTTCTCCTTCACCTGTTGTCCAGGGATTTGTTGGCAGCTTAAGAATCCAGTTTAGTGTCCCCTCTCTGTACCAAGGGGTTTTATAATGGCTCCTGAAGTTTCAAAACAAGTCCCAAGGAACCCCACATCTCTGTGATAATTATCTCTGTGATAATGAAGGGGATCTCTTGATGTGGTGGGCTTGTTTTTAAGAACTGTTATCCAGATAATGCTGAGGGAATACTTTTGAGATTGTTGACAGCAGGGCCCCCAGAATGGTGATTCTTCTGTTTATTTTTTGTCTGGATGTCAAATGAATTGCTGTTACAAATGCTACACCATTATATTTTTCAAAGGATGTATCAAAAGCTTACCACTTTGGGGTGATGTGCAGCAGTTTCTCTTGATCTGTAGCATTTTGTAGATTACATCGAACACATTAATTCACAATCTGTTTGAGAGACCACTGTGTTACAAAGAGTTAGGAAAGTGTTGTGAGCCACATTAACCTGAAAACATATGTAACTGCTCTCCTTCTCTGCTTCCTTGGATCAGGATGGTGCAATTAATTTGCCTTGTAAGTGCTTGAATTCAAGTGAGAGGTGCGCATCAGCCATTTTCTGGATAAAACAGGGGTAATATCCAGGCACTCTGGATATAATATATAAATGGGGAATATCCAGAAAGATTTCGTAATGATTCTCACCTCCCTTTTTTCTCTCTTGCACTGTACATTTTTGTTCTCTTGGGTGCTCTGGGAATGGCAGTCGTTTTCTCTGAGGCCATAGGAAATGTAATGGTCATATCTGATGCATTTTTAAATGTCCCAAAACAATCCAGATCTTTCACGCAGAGCCTGCTAGCATAAGGTGTGGGGGATCCAGTTGCAGGGAACTAGGAGATGACAGCTGACATCAAACATTCATTTGCGGGCAATGGTTTTCATAGCAGAAACTTCAAACTGTTTTGTAACCTCGAACTGTGCTAGCTAGTCTGCTTTGGACCCCAGTTCATCCTCCAGGTGTAATCAGAAATGCTGGTTTTGTCTGTAGCTCTTCAGTAGTTTGTATCCTGGCTACCTGAAAACCATCTTTTTCAGCTGGCACTTGGTGAGGACTTCAAGCTGATAGTTCCCTGTTTTAATGAGGATGCTCCTGATATGATTCTCTGTTAAAATCTCCTTGACTCTGAATTCATTTAATCTTCAGAGCACATTTCAAGACTTCCTTTCTGTTTCTCTAACCTTTGAACAAGTAAAAACAAGGCTTAATGGGTTGGGAGAATTTTGCTGTGACAGTGAAGTACCTTCCTGTTTGCTGTGTCATTTAGAGTGAAACAGCTCTTGGTTTTTTGAACACAGGCCAGTCAGGACACCCCAGCACTCAGAGTGACTTGTGTTGTCACCTTGGCCAATTTCTTTCCCTCTCTGCACCTCATTTTCCTTATGGGGCTGTTACTTCTCTGTTGATCTGAGGATGTCAGAAGTTGCAGTAGGTAGCACATTTCCAGGAAATGGTTTTACCAAAGCCTATGTTATGTCTGGGTCCCCCATTAACAATCCTTCTTACAAAGATGGATGCTACCAGTTCGTTTTCGTTTTCGCAGCAGATGGCTGCATGAAGGCCGTTGTCTACACTGTCTCTCTTCTGGATGTGGGTGAAAGAAGCTTTTGAAGGCTTCTTGAGGTGCTTTCTTCCTCCAGACGACACCTGACTCCAGACAAATTTTCTGTGCTCTGCCGTTTTGTCTTTCTGCTGTGTTAACACTATACGATGGTCATTCCGGCCTTCCCTTTTTCTGGGAGCCCTGCTCATTCTCACATACCTGTTTGTTTCTTCCCACAGTGCTGAGTATTGGCGAAGGTGGCTTTTGGGAAGGAACTGTGAAAGGAAGGACTGGCTGGTTCCCAGCAGAATGTGTTGAGGAGGTGCAGATGCGACAGTATGATCCACGGCAAGGTAAGCTGTTTTCTTAGATCTGAGTGTCTCTTCAGCAGATGCACTGGACAGCCCTGGAAATTCAGAAGTACTCATTTTAAATTTCTAGCAGTATCTAAGTTTGCTCATTCTCTGCAATGGGTGATGGATGCATCTGAAGAATTATATTTCAAGGTGTTGGTTTCTGTTACTGAGTGCATTACCATCCAGTAGTAGACACGCTGATCCATGGTAAGTGTGTGGTACTGTTGTGAGGAGAGCAATCATTGGTCCCTTTTGCGGAGATTGCTGCAATGGCAGGGTATTCTACAGGCAACAGTGAGTGATGAAGCAAGAGAGCGTGACTGTTGATCTGAACCTCCAATCCCGCATTACATTTTAGGAGACTTCAAAAGCAAACAGTAATTTGCATGCGTATGTTCTAGTCCAACAGAAAATATTAAAAATGGCTGTGACTCAGCCCTGGCATTCCTGACCCTCAGTCTCCAGTACCAGTCACCACCTAACAGGAATTTGCTGTTCCTGGAGAACAGTGGTGTCAGGAGGAGCTGTGGATTGTGTGCACCAAACAGTACAGTGTTCTTGGAGGTCACTGTGACTTAATGGGTCTCCTGCTGTTGTGGGGTATATCCCCACAGCTTACCCCTTGCCACTGACAGCTGCCTGGGCAGCGTTCCTCTCCCAGCCTGAGGACTGGGTGGGAAGCACTTCTGATAGGCTTGAACTTGTCCCAGTGGAAAGCAACTGAAGAGAACATCTGGATTATTTTTTTTTCTTCCAATGTATTACTTGAGAGAAGTAGCCTTGATTTGACAGATTCAGTGAAGTTCACTTTGCATATTAAATGAGCTTTAAAATTCACACAGGTGGATTCTGGTAAGTGAGAGTTAAACCTTGATTGTGAAGTTGGAAACAAAGTTGTAGAAGAGAAAAGAAAATCAATACAATATACTTCTCTGTTTTGCACAGCAACTAGTTTTAACTAGTTTCTGGAAGCCTGAACCCACTTATAAAGTCTTGTCTTTTCTCTAATCCCAGTCCTTCCTGAGAGTTTTATATGTACATGTTTTTGCACCCTTAGGCATCTCCTTACAGGATGCTTGGGTTCCATAAGTGAGCCACTAACTCTGTGTCTGCTGTGATGAGTATGTGGCAGGTCACATGTGCTCTGGGACACTTGCATGTCAGTTCAGTGTGGATGAAATATTAGGTGCCTTTGGGACCTGGTCTTGTGGCCATGGAGGGTGTAGTGGCAGTGGAACTCCACTGGTAGCAGCATGAACCTGCGCACTGCAGGATCTAATCACCAAAGCTTTTCTCCCCCTGCCTCTCAATTGGTTCAGCTGTTAGCTCTCCAGTCTGCAGTTCCAGATTGTGTTCCCAATGCTCATTTGTATTCTTCCTTCAAATTATCTTTGTATGTGCTTCATCTTACTGCACTGGTCACCCCTGCCTTTCCACTATCCTGGCCAGAGAAGGCTCCTGTCTGAGCGTTGTGTTGTGAACTCAGCTGTACTCTGGGCTCATTAGAAGTGAAGCAAATGTATTTCTGTTGTGCTGATGGGAGACGCTTGATGACAGTGAAGACTTGAATGGGATATTGCTCCTTTTTCAGGGTGATTAGATCTGATGAGTTGGGACTTCCACTGAGAAGGTTCCGCCTTCCTCCCTCTCGTGCTGCTTTGGAGCTGTACTCTGGAGCCATTTGAGTGTGCAGGGACTGTTTGCCCTGTCCTTTTGTGATGCTAAATAAAAAAGAGAATAGACTAACGGATGTGGTTTGTAAGCCTTTCCTGTATCCAGGAGTTCATGTTTGCTGGATGACTTCTTGGAGAATGTTACGTGTTTGGGTTAAATTGAAGTTGTGTAGTGAAATGTGAAAAACAGATGGTGCTTAGATACTGAAGTTGGAGCAGAGGTATGAGCATTTTCCTCCAGTTGTCCATACTGTTTAGTTGTTGGCATGTCCCCTAGTGTGGTTTTGGCTTTTGCCGACTTTTACTGTTCCAGACAAAGCTCGGGCACAGTTTTCAGGTACAGATTGTTTGCAGAAGGTAGTTTGGATAAGGCCATGATGTTTATGCACAGAAGAAAGTTTAGCTGTATGGACATGATGTTGCTCTGCCACTTCTCATCAAGATCAAAGAAAGGCAAGTGTCTACCTTCTGAGTTTAAGTATAGCCTAACAGCTGATTGGGCTGTGCACTAGTGAAAAGGGTTTGGCCTGACTATACTTTGCTGGGGAACAAAGCCACATCAGACTTGCAGACATCTCCAACTGTGTTTATTGATTGAGGAAAGTAGCAGGGTTGCATGGCAGATACCTGACTAGACTCTTGTTGGAACAGATTGCAGATGACTGTGACAAGGATGAGAGCAGATCAGGAAATTCATTGTGATCTTCATTGAAATTCAGAGAGAGCAACTTTCAGGGTTGACATTTTGGAGACAGTATTAGGATGTTCCTTTAACCTGCATGTATTTTCATGCTTTGAGGGAAAAGGGCATGAGCTGCATATTGATCTACCTAAATGAGCCAAGTTCTTCTCTAAGGGTGCCTCTGGGTCAGCACTTCCCTCCTAGGTCCCAGTTCATAGACACTGCAGTGCTCGTTGACTCTGAAGGAAGATGTCCTGTGGCCCACCTCTGTTACAGGCCCCAAGGCAGAAACTTAAGTTTCTCACTTCCCAGTGACCCTCACTTCCCAGTGAGGGTCTCCTTAGATATCTCCTGTCCGTGGAACTGAAATCCTTTGGAGCCTAAATAGAGTTTCTTTGGTAAATAACTCAAACCTTCCGTATGTTCTAAATTTATTTCTTCTGGCCCTACTGAGTTGGAGAACTCTGCTTTTTTCCCATAGAGTTGATCCTTCTTCTATCATCCTGACATCCCGAGAGGACATCCCAGTTCTAGTTATCGATCCCATCACTTCATTACACACTTTTATTCCTCTCTGCACCTCCTTTAACACCATACCCTATATCCTACTGAAAGTGGTGTGACATTTCTATTGGATTCAGGGAATTAATCTTTTTGTGCCTTCCATGTGGTTGAAACAGGCCTTGTCGTTCTGCCAATAGAGGATCAAGCTCATCAAGTGGTCCTCCCAGCTGTCGGTAGTCTGAGATCTGTGGGTGCAAGAACCTGCATGCAAACACCAGCCAGTCAAATCTCCTTGTCTCTAGATCCACAACGAGATGACGGTGTGTAGACCTGCCTTTGGGCAGTGGGAGTGCCTCCCCTTGGATCTCAAGGTGCAGCAGTGA